>NC_143577.1:79562936-79926872 GCF_048544385.1 Mastigoproctus giganteus | reverse complement strand
TCCCTAGGTGGTGTTGGACAGCCCTAGCTCAAGGATTTCTCTGGGAACAATTGGGTGGAGCCTGTAATTTTTTAGGACTCTCAAGGTTAAATCTGTGGCTCTTACCGATACTGTGAAATGCTACATTGCTCCCACCCCCAAGTCCCCCTTGCAGGTTGTCTTATCATATTCAGCCATGCAAGTATCTAGATGGCCAAATGACTGCAAGATGTAGTTCTTACCACAGTGGCAGTCTGGCACGTACACTGGGTCCTGGGGATGCTCTCAATGAGGCACACTGCCAGGGAGCTCTTCAGGCTTCCCCACCCAGACATGTCTTTCTCAGTGACTCCAGGAACAGCCATACACCACTCCTGCAGAATTTTTTTGATAGTCCTTTACCAGTCATGGATCCACTTCCTGATTGCACACTCACACTGGTCCCAATTTCTTTCTCCTCTGTGGAGATCCAGTTGCAACCAAATGATGCAGTCTTGCCTCCTACCACCACATCTCTAACTATGGTCTTCAATTGTGGTAGAGAAGAACAGGTCCTCTACTGGGGTCTCCAGTTTGCCCAGGTTACCAGGAGGAACCCCACCTTTGAGATGCTGGCACACTCAAACACCTTCATCAGTACTACGGGACCCCCAGATCTATGAAAGCATCACCCTTTTAATTCTAATACTTTTAATTTTAATTCTATTAAATGGTGGTTCTGATAAGTGAAAATAAGAAGATGTTATCCACAGGCTACAAAAGTAAAGATGTAAAGTGGAAATTTACACCTTATTACCTTACCAATTAACAAAATTAAACGATACATGAAAATCAGAAGACTATTTTCAACAGGTTAGCAAAATTAAAATAAATTTACTTTTATGTACATATGTAGCTTAATTAATAATGTAATATGTATATACTAACTAATTGATATTTCTGTTTGCTGACATTTTTTTGGGTTGTAAAATTTAAAACAGTAAAAAAGATAAGCAGTTAAACAAAGAACATGGCATGCACAAATTGCAACTAGCATGATATGTGCAAGTGAGATGTGGAGCAACAATTTTACGAAGCTTAAAAAATAGGAATGAAGAGAAGATTCTGAAAATTTGTTTTTTATATGATTGTGATAGTACACTACTGCAACAGAATCTGGAAAAGTTGAGCAGATGGGCTGAGAGATGGCAACTGAAGTTTAACATTGACAAATGAAAAGTACTGCATATGGGTAGCAGTAACCCCAGAGTAATGTACCAACTGGGTGGTACTACACTCTGGTAATGGAGAATGAAAAGGACCTGGGGTAATTGTGCAGTCAGATATGAAGTTTTCTGATCAGTGCAGACAGGCCAGTCTGAAAGAGTAGCTCATGGTGTCTTGTCTATGATATACAGGAATTTTGCTAGTAGGGATAAGGAAGAGAGGAATGACAACAGAGATAGACTATGCAATCTTTGTGAACAGTTCGACTTGAGAATAAACAACACATTTTTCCAACACAAGGATATCCATAAATATACTTGGTCACAGGAGACAAGACAAATTAGATCAGTTATAGATTACATTATTTCAAAACATTCAGGGACCTATGTATTGAAAGATGTCAGAGTTTATAGAGGAGCTGAATCTGGATCTGACCATTTTCTTGTTAAAACAACACTGAGGTGGAACTGGATTAATAAAATATGTGTGGACAACCAACAATGCAGGGAAGGAGAAATGCTACAAGTGGATCAATTTACCATTGACCTACTCCAGGACGACAGCATTAGAAATAACTTCACCCAGAGACTGGATGCTGCAATTAACATAGAGATAAAAGGTAATACTGAAGAAATCTACGAATATTTAAAAAATACTGTTAAAAAAATAGCTTATGAAATCCTAGGCAAAAAAGAAGAGCCAAGGACCAAAAAGACCTGGATTACAGAAAAAGTAAGAGCTGCTGTAAAGGAAAAGAAACTTGCATATCAGAAATGGCTGGGTGATAGGAATGATGCATATAGGAACGTTTATGTTGAAAAAAAAAAATAGCCAATCGGTTGGTAGTAGAAGCGAAAAATGAAGAATGGGAAAGGAAATGTGCAACTATTAATAGCAAATTGGGCTTCGAGCAATCAGCGGAATCATGGAAGGTCCTTAAAGACTTGAGAAAACAGAATAAACACAATGCTGGTTTGCAATTAATACCTTTGAAAGACTGGACGGAGTACTACGAAGGACTTTTAAAAGAAGACCGGGAAGAGTTCAAGACGATGGAGGATTTTGGTGTAGAAGACTCGTGCTTAAAAGTTTCTGTTAGGGAAGTGGAACTCCTGTTAAAGGAAGGAGGGAATGGCAAATCACCTGGACCTGGAGGAGTTTACATGGAACTTCTGAAATATGGAGGAAGAGGAGTGGCTGTTCTGATACAAAAACTGTTAAATAGTATACTGAGAGGAGAAGAAATACCGAAAGAAATGATAACAGGATATATTACATCAATTTATAAGAAGAGCGATCGGAAAAGCTGTTCAAATTACAGAGGAATATGCATTCTGAACCCGCTGTTAAAGATCCTTGGAAAATGGATCAGGAACCATTTAGAAGCCCGAAATGAGGTATCAGAAGAACAAAGTGGTTTTTCAACTGGGAGGTCATGTATAGATCATATCTCAACAGTACGACAGATCCCTGAAAAATGCCGATCAAAATGAAAAAAAATCTTTATGATTTTCATTGACCTTGAAAAGGCATATGACAGTGTTCCAAGAAAACTTATGGGAAGCACTGAAAGAGGCAAATATTGATGGACAACTGATTAACATTATTAAGGCAATTTACAGGAATAATAGATGCAGAATTAAAGTGGGATCAGCTTTGTCACCTGAATTCCACACTTCAAAAGGCTTATTACAAGGTTGTTGCATGTCACCAACACTTTTCAAAATTTATATCGACATCTGCCTAAGATCCTGGTCAAAAAAATGTAATAAAATGGGATTGCCGATTAATAAGAACACCTATATTCACAATTTACTTTTTGCAGACGATCAGGTGGTGATAGCACAAGACTTAGAAGATGCAAAGTATGCATGTCGTCAATTGTTTGAGGAATATAAACAATGGGGTCTAAAAATCAATTTTAGCAAGACTGAAATGTCTTCAGGGCCAGGACATATTCTAAATATTGCAGGTTTTAAAATCAAACAAGTCGATAAATTCAAATATTTGGGATCAATCTTAGAAAGTGATGGATCATCCCAAGCAGAGATCAATAATAGAATTACAGACGGCAGAAAGGGTATCGGCATGTTAAACTCTGTTCTGTGGAGCAAAAATATCCTACATAAAACAAAGAAACATATTTCAAACGATTGTACAAAGTCTTCTATTGTATGGAGCGGAAACCTGGACATTGAATAAGCGAGCAGAAAACAAATTGCTTTCCACAGAAATGGATTTTTGGAGATGCTCAGCAGGAACTTCTAGAAGAGACAGAAAACGGAATGAAGACATAAGGGAAAAAATGGAAGTGAAAAAGACTATTATTGACACCATCAGAGAAAAGCGTCTAACATGGTATGGACATGAAAACGGATGCAAGAAAACAGATATCCAAAGGCTATCCTGGAATAGATACCTCCAGGAAGAAGGAGAAGAGGAAGACCTAGGAGGACATGGATGGATGGAGTACGGGAGTGCATGACAGCCCGAGGCTTAACTGACCAAGACACCTTGAACCGCACTTTATGGTGGGAAAAAATTCCTAACAAGAAATAACTTGTAGGCTGAGGAAACCCATTGTAAATGGAAACACTCCTCTTGAAGAAGAAGAAGAAGAAGGATAAGGAAGTGATTGTCCCCTTATATAAGGCAATGGTCAGGCCACACCTTCAGTACTGCATAAAATTCTGGAGGCCTCATTTTAGGAACAAGTACAGAGAAGGACGAGATTGTTGAGTGGAACAAAGGGTTGCTGCTACCAAGAAAGGCTTAAGTTCTGCAAATTGCAGCATCTAGAGACTAGGCACCTGTTAGGTGATCTAATTAGGTGTATAAAGCCTTGAATGGTTTGAGCAAGCTTGATGCTGATGGGATTCTTCCCCTTCCTCAGGTTACTCACCTGAGGGGACAAATTTAAATTGAGGTAAGACAATTATAGAACAGATGTGTAGAAATTTGTGTTTAGCCAGCGGGTGGTTGATAGTTGAAACAAACTTCCATCTGTTGTAGTGGAGGTCAACAACTTAAATAAGTTCAAGGCAGAACTAGACACGTTTGGAGTGAATGATAGGTGAAATGGGAAGGTTTTTTTTTTTTTGGTTGATGCTATATAGGGGCTCACGTCTGGTGAGTATGGGCTTGGCACACCCAGGGTCATGAGCTGGATATCAACATTCTTCTTTTTTCGTGGTGATTCCCTTCTATTTCTGACTCTCTCTCTCTCTCAGGAGTAACTCAGAATTTTTTTTTTTTGGTTGGTACAAAAAAAGCCTCAGGCTTCTTTGCAAGAGATGGCTAATTATAATAATAATAATAAGCTTGCTTTCTTGCATCGTATGCCTCTGCTAATATAATATAGTATAATCTAATTTAGAATATGTATGTAAGACAATTAAACAAGAAAATGGAGCTACACTCCAGTGTAGTAAGATTAATATGTAAATTATATATGTACAGTAATTACTGTGTACAGTATCTATGTATATGCGTATACACACACACGTGCACACATATATATACTTATACATATATTTGAATAACGTTTAAAATAGTTGGAAACTGAATCTTTCATGATAAAAATAAAATAAAAAGGTACAGCAAACATCAGAGGCAGCAAAAAGCATATTCCTCTACATGATGCTTGAAATACAACCATAAAAATAAATTAGAATGAGAGTTAAAAATAAAAAAAAAATAAAATAATGCCAGCAGTATGGCAAAACAAGAACGAAAATAGTCGAAATTAAACTTAAGAATCAAACCAAACAGGGAGGAAGAGAGGGTAAAAAGAGTAAAAAAAAAAAAAAAAATATATATATATATATATAACAGATAATTCATATAAAAATAAAACATAAGCCAGTAACATGGCAAAACTGTAGAGTGAAAGTTAACATAAATATTAACATAAATTAAATCAACAGGGAGGGTGAAAGTAAAGGTAACAAGACAGAAACCGTAGCCACAAATCCACATAAGCTGGCTAAGTCTGTATTATGTCTGTGGTGTGGCTCTGCTCTAGAGTGCAGAGCCACATCCCCCCCGTTTATTTAATTTTTATATATAATATCGGGTGTAAATACACCATAGTTAACCCATAGATTTGAGCTACGATTGTAGCGTAGAAGGCATCGTTTTAATTGTATCTCATAATGTGGGTTGCCTTCACAACAAGATAGCTATTATTGAATTACTTCAAATAAATAACGCTTCTCTAGTAGAGAAGACTACTGTTATTTATTTTCAGCGTACCACCACTCAGACGATCGTTTTGAAGCTTTTTGGCTTCGTCATCAGTGGGCGGGTAGGTAATACAACAAGCCATCTCAGTTAATTTTTATGTTCACTTTTGCTCTACAGTTTTGCCATGCTACTGGCTTAAGTTTTATTTTTATATGAATTATCTGTTATGTACTGGGCATCATGTGGAGGATGTGCATTTTGCTGCCTCTAATGATAGCTTAATATTTATTTATTTTATTTTATGTTATTGCATCCTAACTTTTTAAGTCATTAAAATACATATATATATCAAGGGTCAAGGCCTAATTTAGAAAAGTATGGAGGCATACAAATTAATTCACCTTTCATAGTTAGGTTGCATCTAATGATTTTGAGCAAATTCTGTTCCTTGATAAGTATACCCAATGAAACCTCTTGCTTAACCTTAATAGGTTATCCCTCTTCATTCATGCATATCCTGAAACACGTTAATAGAGGCAGGTGATACAAAAAAGCAAGCTTATTCAGCATCAGCCAAAAAAAGAAAAGAAAAACTTCCCATTTCACCCATCCATTCACTCCAAACGTTTCTACATTTCTTCTTTGAATTTATTTAAGCTATCAACTTCCACAACAACAGATGGACATTTGTTCTAGCAATTAACTACCTGCTGGCTGAAGACAAATTTCTGCATATCTATTCTGCAACTGTCTTTACTCAATTTGAGTTTATGCCTCCTCAGGTTTGTAATCTGAGCAAGAGGAAGAATCCCATCAGCATTGAGCCTGCTCAAACCATTCAAGGCCTATCTCAATCAGATCAGCTTGCAGGTGCGTAGTCTCCAGATGCTGCAATTTGCAGAACTTAAGCCTTTCTTGGTAAGCGTGACCCTTTGTTTCCTTCACCAGTCTATTTGCCCTTCTCTGTACCCATTCTAGCAACTCTACATCCTTCCTAAAATGGGGCTTCCAGACCTGTATGCAGTACTCAAGGTGTTGTCTGGACACTGCCTTATACAAAGAGTTAGCATTACTAGAGGCACATGATGCAAGAAAGCAAGCTTATACAGCATCAGCCAAAAAAACAAAAAAAAAAAAAAAAAAAACCATTCCCATTTCACTGTTCCATTCATTCCAAATGCTTGTCTAGTTCTGCCTTGAATTTATTTAAGCTATCAACTTTCACAACGGATAGAAGTTTGTTTCAGCAACCAGCCAGCAATAGATGTGTAGAAGTTTGCCTTTACCCGCTGGCTAAAGGCAAACTTCTGCACATCTATTCTACAACTCTCTTTCCTCAGTTTGAATCTATGCCTCTTCAGGTTTGTAATCTGAGGAAGAATCCCATCAGCATTGAGTCTGCTCAATCCATTCAAGACATTGTACACCTCAATCAGATCGTTTCACAGGTGCCTAGTCTCCAGAAGCCGCAATTTGCAGAACTTAAGGCTTTCTTCATAAGAGCAGCCCTTTGTTCTCGTCACCAGCCTTGTTGCCCTTCTCTGTACTTATTCTAGCAACTCTATATCCTTCCTAAAATGAGGCTTTCAGACCTGTATGCAGTACTCAAGGTGTGGCCTGACCATTGCCTTATACAAAGGGATAATCACCTCCTTATTCCTGTATATTTGACAAGACCCCATGACCTACTCTGGCTGCCTGTCTGCACTGCCCAGAAAACTTCATATCTGTCTGCACAAATAGCCCCCAGGTCTCTTTCATTCTCTACTATCCTGAGTGTAACGTCACATAGTTGGTACATTTCTTTGGGGTTACTGCTACCCATATGCACTACTTTGCAATTGTCAATGTTAAACTTCAATTGTCACTTTTCGGCCCATCTACCCAACTTTTTCAGATCCTGTTGCAGCAGCATACTGTCATTACTGTTATTAACAACCCTGCCAAACTTTGTATCATCTCCAAACTTTAACATTAAGCTTGATAAGCCTTCATCAATATCATTGATAAATATACAAAACAACAATGGGGCCCAACACTGAAGCCTGAGGGGACTGTAGTCGCCTTTACGAAAGTAAAAACCCTTCCCTTTACTCCTGATGATAGTTACATCTTTAAGTAAACCCCGGGGGGCTCACATCTGGTGAGTATGGGCTTGGCACACCCAGGGTCCTGAGCTGGATATCATCATTCTTCTCTTTCTTGGTGATTCCCTTCTACTTTTGACTCTCTCTCTCTCTCTCAGGGTTACTCGGGAACATTTTTTTTTTTTTTCCTGGTGCAGCATAAGCCTCAGGCTTCCTTGCATCATATGGATATTAATAATAATAATAATAATAATAATAATAAATCCCATATCAGTACACTGTGATGACTGCCACTTAGTGGTTCCTTTTATCTATAAATTCTTAATGCATGAATAATCACTGTTGATAATCAGATCAAGACAGTTACTCCCTCTTGTTGCAGTACTCAAGGTGTTGCCTGCCCATTGCCTTATACAAACAGTTATTTCTGCTAGCAAAATTCCTGTATATCATTGACAAGACCCCATGAGCTGCTTTGGCAGGATATATACACTGCTCAGAAAACTTCATATCTGACTACACAATTAACCCCAGGTCTTTTTAATTCTCCACTACTCTGAGTGTAGTACCACACAATTGGTACATTTCTCTGAGGTTACTGCTATCCATATGCAGTACTTTGTATTTGTCAATGTTAAACTTCAGTTGCCACCTCTCAGCCCATCTGCTTAACTTTTCTAGATCCTGTTGTAGTAGCATACTGTCATTACTGCCATTAACAACCCTGCCAACTTTTGTGTTATCTGCAAACTTCGACATTAAGCCTGATATACCTTCATCAATATCATTGATAAATATAGAAAACAACAGTGAGCCCAATACCAAATACTGGGGGACTCCCCTAATAACATTAGTCCACAAAGAGCAGCATCCATTGATTACCACTCTCTGTCTTCTCCCACTCAACCACCCTTTTATCCATTGTAGCAACTTATCCGTAATACCATACTGTTCCAATTTGTACAGTAGTCTATCATGCGCATCAGTATCAAAAGCTTTTCTGAAATCCAAGTATATTACATCAAAATTATTTCTGTATCCAGTTCCTTGTAATCATATCATAGTATCCAATCATATTTGTCAGACAAGACTTTCCCTAAACAAACCCATGCTGTGTCTGAATTATTACTGCAGTCTTGTCTTGATGCACAATTATCTTGGTAAGAGCAATGAATCTTTAACCAGTGACGCCATTATTCTCCCTGGAACAGAAGTTAAACTAACAGGTTTGTAATTACTCATGTTACCCTTTGTAAATTGGGGATACATTTCCACTTCTCCAGTCTGTGAGGACCTCCCCTGGATCCAAGGATGCTGTCATAATTATGGCTAAGGATTTGCATACATCCTTTGCTGCCTCCTTTAATATAATTGGATAGATCCCAACCACCCCCAGGTGACTTCTTTATGTTTAACTCCTACAATTTCTCCTCCACTTTGCTCTCAGTTATTACAAAATCATTTAGCTCCCTGTAAGAGTTTAGTAAGCTTCTGTGCTCCATTTCCCTGCAGACTTCCTTGTGTGAATGTAGATGCAAAATACTCATTCAGTATGTCAGCTATTTGAGCAGGATCATCAACAGTTGAACCACTGATATTGAGTGGACTGATCTGATTCACCTCCTTCCTTCTAGAGTTAATATAAGTAAAGAAGTCTTTGTTGTTTTTCTTTGCATCCTTTGCAAAAGATTTCTCGTAATCTGCCTTTGTTTGTGACTTATTACCTATGCATCCATTTACCATTACCTATGGATGCACAGGAATTTTGGATGCATACTACCTATGCTTCAATTTTGGTGTATTCTTCAAAACACATCTCCTTCTAAGTTTTGATGATTATGCACATCTTCAAAAAAATTCTTCAATATTATTGAGCTGTTCTTCATGCTTGAGAGAGAGAAGCATGTGAAGCTTCATTTATTGCATCTATAATAAGTCTTTTATTCATTTATTGCATAAATTAATAAGTCTAGCATGTTTGAAGCATTTGGTGTTCACTTTTTTGTCAGCCTCATCCAAAACTGGAGCACATAAATACATAGCCTGTAGCGTGTTGATTTTGCAGTATGCTTTGCTCTTGGGACCCAGCAAAATTCTGTTTAATAACATTCTTTGGTAGTTTTTCTAAAAGCACTGGATTATCCTTTCATCAAGTAGCTGAAGAACTGGTATCACATTTGGTGGTAGTACTCAATAGTGATTGCATGTACATAATTCACTTGGCAATGAGGGAGTGTAGTTATCCACAAGCAGCAAATTTTTTCTATTCTCCCCATTCATCTTGTGATCTAAGTCTGATCCATTCTTCATTGATTTTTGATGACATTCGAGAGTCTTTTGGTTTGCTTGGTACATAGTTGGTAATGTCTTCAAACGTTTAAAGTACTGGGGCTTCTCGGTTTTCCCATTAATTAAGAGAGCAAACTTTTCTGTGCCAGACATGTTTGCCATTATGGGCCGACCGGGCTAGCCAGGTGGGTAAAGTGCCTGCCTGGCAACCCAAAGGTCGCGGGTTCGAATCCCGCCTCGGGCTTGGATCAAAGTATTGCAAAAACTTTGGGAGGTGCACTATGGCCACAGAAGCCAATGCACCAACAACTACCAAAAAAAAAATATGAGAATGGTAATATATTGTTTTTCCTTTTTTTCACCAGTACATTTCTCATCTTTAAATGCTAGTGCTTTATCCAGTAGCAACTTTGCCAAAAAAAAAAAAAAAAAAAAGTCCAGTTTCATTAGCAGTGAAAATATTGTCTTGGTTGTATGGCAACAGAACATTTTTTAAATGATTCTTCTTCCATTCCTTCATGGCCTCAGTCTTAATTGTTGCACTTTTGAATTGTCTTGTACTATTAAAATGGCATAATGATGCAAAGAAGTGAACTTACTGGAACTTACTATCAGGGTACCCCACAATTGTATGCTGGCATCATACATTTCAATCAATAATGAGGTGGTCTGAGGATAATAACATGATAAACTTATCTTGACCACTAAGAGCGTGTTCTTAATTGTAAGAAAGCCAACTCAGGATGAGTCAAATTTTTTGAGCTATCCATCAGAACACTTAATCTTCAATATTCATCCAATGCACAAATGAATCAGACTTAGTTTTTTAAGCTTTCTGTGTAGTGTGAATATTTTTTTGCACACAGCATCATCATTAGCCATTTCAAGAGTACCTTTTCAATATCTGGATACTTTGCTTTTCTTGCTCTGATCCCACCCAGTGCAGCAGGTTTCTCTAAACTTTCATTTTTTGATCTTTCAGAATGGTGAACAGTGTACTCTTAGAAATGCCAAACTGTTTAGCATTGTCAGTCCTAGAATGCATGTTGTTATCTAAAGCTTGTAAAATCTTAAATTTTTTCTGTGACTGGCATAGATTGGCAGATCAATAAATATCATCTGTACATACTGTATAATAAAATGAACTTCTGGTTGAAGTTAATTTCTTTTTGCCAATGAATGATTTCTCTTGGTCAGTGTGAAAAGTCATTATTAGCTTTGCTAAATTACTGGCAAATATTGTAATAAGAAAAGTAAAACAAGATAAAAGTGGTGGAAATTTTTGGGGTTATAGAAAATACATCATCTTTTAAGAACATTATAATGAATTTAAAATAATAATAGGTTTATTGGCCAGGACCTACCACATGTTCATTATAATGTGCTGGGACATTAAAATTAGTTGCTATAAAGAACTTCGATCATATTTTGAAATTTTATGGTTACATCAAATTTAACCTTTAAGTTGAAATTTATAGTTAACTGCATTTTTCTTACTAATCCTTTTCAGGAATCTGTAGTAGATGAATTTTTATAAATCTGTTTGTGTGCATGTGTTTAAAATTATGAAATTCATTTTTTGTGAATATATTCATGATATGTTATTTTCCAATAACCTTTTTCATTGGATCTTACAAATTTTATTAATTGTTTCTGACAGTTATTGCTAAGTACAGTCTCTGTTTTAATTAGGAGAAAAGAGGCATACATATTTTTGGAAGAAAATTTATGGGCCTATAATTATATACGATAAAGCAATTTTTTAAATTATTTTTTTTAATGTTGGATATAGCAGCATAGGAATATACTAATCATTATTTAATATCTGAATAACAGAGCTGAAATGAGAACTACTTTGCTGACTACTTTATCCTTATTCTGGCACTATATCTTGTTACTACAGACATGGTTTTCAGGTCAGTTTAATTTATATACAGATTCTGTATTACATGCAGTTCTACAAGAAGCTTTATGTACGTGTAAATCTAAAAATGTTATTTCCAACACCTATAGGCTACTTGATTAATATCTAGTGTGGGCCATGATGGTTCTTTAATGATTAGAGTGATCCCAGTGTACACTTTAAACAAGATATCTGTACCCAGACACCTAATGTTACATCCCTTAGCCCTCAAGACAGTAAGTCATTCCCATAAGGTGGATACCTTATTATAGTATTCAGTTTCTGCCCAAAAATATTCCAAAAGTGTTCAGTTAATTAAGAGCATGCTCTTAGTGGCCAAGATAGGTTTATCATGTTATTATCCTCAGACCACCTCATTATTGATTGAAATGTATGATACCAGGATACAATTGTGTGGTACCCTGATATAGATTCTCTACAATGCAGATATCACAGAATTATTGATGTCAACAAATAATATAGTAATATAGACTATTATGTTACCACCACAGAACTTCATTTGAATACATTGCATTGAATAGAATTTCATTTATCATCATATTGTTTCAGTATAATATACCAAACACCACACTTCTGGCTAAGGAAACCTCTGCTTTTGTTGCACTAACCAAAAAAAACAAAAAAAAGATTTTTTTTTTTTTTTTTTGTTTAGTGCAGCCAAAGCTAGAGATTTCCTACATCATGTGGCTAATAATAATCATAATAATACTAAAGTATATCTACATAAGATTTTCAGCCTCCTACAGGTCACAACACCTACAAGAAGATCAAGCTGGATGCTATAAAATCCCTAGAGAAGGTCAAGTTTATCATCCTGGAGGAGCTCCTTCATGCAAGTAAGTTAAAGGATAGCTCTTCTTCCTTTAAGTGCTTCAACCCAAATAATTCAGAATCTTTATATTTGGGAATTTTAAAGTGCATAAAGGTAAACTTCCCCATTTTGCCCTATTGTTAGTGGGATGTACCACCTAGGGCAGGCCATCACCAAATTGCTTGTCTTCATCCCCTTCAGTTGCCCCCTCTTAAGAACCCCATGACTTTCTAGACAGATTATGATACCCCTCCCCCAACCACATAGTGCAAGATTGTTTTAGCAAGTGTCAATGCACAGTTCACATTTACTAACTTCTCTCTCAATAACAAAAAAAAAAAAGGAGTCTTAGCTTTGTACCTTGATACCCATACCTTGATACCACATACTCTCTCTCTCTCTCTCTCTGTGCCTCTATCTAAGGATGGCATTTTGGGTCTGACTTCATGGCTATCCAGGCCTACTTTCAATTTCAAGGAGAGTTTACATTCTAAAGCAAGGTCTTCCATTACAGAAGTCTCCATGGCAGCCCTTGAATAAACTATCTTTTCCAGGTTTGTTGATGTGATTATAATCTGGAATCACGGCAGTGATAATTTGGACAAATTCCTTTCCCGCACTAATGACATATACTCTGGCATTTATTTTACTTGGGAACTGAAACAACACAACTCCTTACCTTTCCTTAATATACTAATCATGAGAGAGGGTGAACTTCGGTGCAGAAGGAGGTGTACCCACTGTTCTGGATTTTTTTCGAACTCCCCAATCCTTCCCAGCATGACTACCAGGTTAATTACAGGCCTGAACCATGAGCTTCTGTAGTCCCTGTGACTTAGCCTCTGAAATTTACTGAATTGGAAACTTTGTCCTCCTCCAATTAACCCCCTCCCACTTCACTAAATACATCCAACAGTTTAGAGACCCCTATCTGGACAAATGCAAATATTTCTCCCTTCACCTGCCCGTACTACCCAGGAGTGGGGGGATATCTATCAAAAATAACCAAACAGCACAATATAAAGGTACATTTTACAATCAACTGCAAGCTTTGTCAGATGTCAAGAACTATGTCCTCCCCCGGAGGGAGGGGAACGTGGTTCTTGACATCCACTTAGTAGACAGTCTACTAAGTGGACTGCCAATGGAACATGCTGGGGGGGGGAGAAACATGGCATTTCACAGCATCTGCAAGAGCCATGTCTTTAACCCCAAGAGTTCTAAGATACTCCACTCCTCACAGAATTGCTCCCAGAGAGAGAGAGAGAGAGAGAGAGAGAGAGAGAGAGAGAGAGAGTGTTATTAGAAGCCTGGACTTCCAACACAGTCCAGGTACCAAAGCCAGCAGAAACATTAGCAGATTCTTCAGCTGCCACTCATGAATTTCTTTCTTCCCTAACCTTAGATGCTGCCCTAGGAAATACCATAGGCTCCATGTCCATTACTTTTCTTATGCTCCTACCACCTCCCACATTTAGGAGTTACTTAGACTGGCACCAGGAGGTGCCAGTCCAAAAAATCCAAGACAACATTTCTAGATAGCTGACAACCAGCCATCACCATTCAATCCTCTGCCATTCTACAAAGATCACAGTATATTATAAATAGACAGGCCAGAGCCAATAACAAAAAGCACTTTTCTCTAGTGGGCTACGATGGAGTTCCTAAACCATCAGCCCTTATATAATTCATAGAATTGAAATCGCTGAAAGTGTACAGCTCTCACAGACATATCGACAAAGTGCAGACTAATTAGAATCTCTTACTATTTTTTGTTTGCTGTTGCCACCAGAAAAAGTCTCTCACCAAAGGTATACGGATCCATGCTGTATATTTCCTAGGTTAAAAATTCCAAAATCATATTTAAATAATTAAAAATTATAGAAGATTCTATTATTATAATTATAGAATTATAAAAGCCTTCTATAATTAAAAATTATAGAAGGCTGTAACACTCTGATTTTATGTAATAACATACAATAATCTTTCCCCCCCTTATTTACTATATTTATTTTGCTTGATTTCAGCTTGTTTATCTGTATATAGTTTTAGTGCTACTATTCATCCTGTTTTAATTCTAAGAGCAGCTTGATTCACATTTGTTCAAACTTTGTGGTTGGCATACAAAGTAGGGATTAAGATATACTGTGTATCTGAAGTAGATTAGCCCCAAAATTTCAGCTAAACTAACTTCTGCTGTAGTAATAAAATGGCATAATGATAACAAGGAAATGAACTTATTCTGCACTGTCAAAAAAAAACAAAAAAAAAAACACTACGGCGGGAATATGAAACAAATTTTCATATTATTCTCATTCTATCCAATTCCCTTTAAATCTTGCCAAACTCCCCCTCAGCACCCATGCAGGTATCTCTTTCTGGTTCCACAGCACACTGATTGAAAGTAAATGTCATAAGATCTAGCCTTCTGTTACTCCCTAAGATCCTATAGCTGTATTGGCAATGGTAAAGAAAGCCAACACGAGAACGACGAGAAATGTCAGATAACTTACACAGAAAATTAGTTTCCCGATACGGCACTCTAGCGCTGCTCGCTTGGTAAACAGACGGTAGGTATTATCGGTGTGGAGCAAAGTTGAGAACGACATATTGATTGACAGGTAGGCATGGTAAACGGTGCGCTGATTGGTGTGTGAACACAACACATGATAACATTGGGTTAGTATCATTTTAGTAGCACTAATGGTAACTTGCCCTAATGAACGCTTTCCATAATGGTAAAAAAAGGTCAGGTTACCTCCACTTGAATCCCATGGGAGTTTGAACCCCTCCCGAAGTGGAGGGGGTAACCTAACCTTTTTTCTTTAGAATCAGTCATATTTAGAAATACATTCATAAAAAAAATAAATATTTTATGACTGTATTTTTATTTTCTTGTTCAATAATATGCCCTAATGGTGAAAAAAGGTCAGGTTACCTCCACTTGAATCCCATGGGAGCTTGAACCCCTCCCAAAATGGAGGGGGTAACCTAACCTTTTTTTCTTTAGAATCATGTGGACTAGTGCATAAATTGTTTATTAACAAAATATTATTTTTTTATTACTGTACTTTTATTTTTAAAGACACTCGTGCAGATACACATGTATCATAACGTCAATCAACACCTCAACGGCTATTCACTATATATATATATATATATATAGAATCTTTCTTTCTTTTATTATATTATTTCCTAACCTAACGTTTAAGGTTAGGTCACTAAATATAAGGAACCTGTTTCTATTATTTCCTAACCTACCATTTAAGGTAAGGTTATGAAATATAACGAAAAATAAAGAAACCTTTTCCTTTTTTCGTAACCACACCTAAATCAACAGTATAGTAAAAACACTCATGAACTCCAAAAATCTGCTTTTAATAATGAGAAAAAAACATAATGAAGAACATAAAAATGAACAGAATTAAATTTTTATTAATTTAGTTTTCATCAATTAAACAACCAACATTTTATTTTCCTTACAAATTTCTTTCATCTTTAAAAGATTCATCACTACTGTTACCTGTTTACGGTTCATTATAAAACTATTATGCACCGTTCTTAATTCATAAATACACATTATAATGTCAACCAATGACTACACAGTAGCTTGTCCTCTGTCGTGCTCACCACCAATTATTTCATCGTTTGTCATGCCTACCTGTCAATCAATATATCAACATTTTCGTCGTTCTCGTGTTGGCTTTCTTTACCTTACCACTGTATCTTCAGTTCTTGTCTCACTTATCAGTAATAATATACCACCCTCATTCAATTTACTAGTCCCTCAGGTCTTTGTACACTTCACTCAAATTTCCTCCTCCCTGAAGTTTGTTTGTTTGTTATTTGGTTTTTAGGAGCATTAGCAACTAAGGCCATATTGCTCCGGGGATATGCGGTGGTCATTCCCTGACCTCTCCGCATCCTCTGTATTTGGTGGTCATGGGCTTGAACCCCGGTCTAATCAAGAAGCGTGTGCTATGCACTGCTGCTCCTGCCCAACCCAGCTAAGGAGGTGCCTTTCCTGAAGTGTCTGGCTGCCAAATTCTGCAGACCATATCTTCTAAGCCAGCGGTTCCCAAGCTACTGAGATTTACGGACCACTTCAAAATTCAAAACGAGTTTGCGGGCCCCTACATACCGTGTGTGTGGTGAACACTGGGTTTTCTGAAAAGAAAATTCAAAGTTTTGTGTGAAACAACTCAATTTTATTCTTATTTTTATACAGATATATAATAATAACTTTATCATTAATTTGCTGTACATAGAACAAATAATTTGAAATTTGTTGTTGTTGTTGTTATTTGGCTTAACGATACAAGGGCTACTGAGGCCAAATTGTGTCTGCTGATAGTTTATTTAGTCGAAATATATTGAAATTTGTATACAATTATATATTATTATTATTAGCTATATGGTGTAAGGAAGTCTGAGGCTTATGCTGCAACAGCCAAACAAAATTCCCTAGTTACCCTGAGAGAGAGAAATAGAAGGGAATCACCAAGAAAGAGAAGAATGATGATATCCAGCTCAGGACCCTGGGTGTGCCAAGCCCATACTCACCAGATGTGAGCTCCCGGGGTTAAATACTAATTGTATTGAAAATAAGTAATGTTCTATAATGAAATTCGTTGTGATGCTATCATTATATTTTTTAAGAAAATAAACACATATTACTTGATACCTTCTGAATGTTTCGTGGACTCCCTGGAACTAGTCTACGGACCCCAGTTTGGGAAACTCTGTTCTAAGCCATTGTTCATTGGAACTTGCTTGACTTATGAATATTAGCATTAGTAGTGGCATATGATGCAAGAAAGCAAGCTTATACAGCATCAGCCAAAAAAAAAAAAAAAAAAAAACACTACCCATGGCCAGTCAAATGTGGAAGAATGTCTGTGACAAGCCCCAGGGGCAAAAATAATAATACTAATAAAAAATAAATATATGAACAGTTTGTATAATTATCTGTTCATGTGGATAACTATCTAGCTGACCTTTGAATTTATACAAGATGTTGCCTTTACTACCCATGTAGATAATTTTTTTCCAGTAATTGACAACTAGCAGGGTTAGGTGGGTCGGAAAACTGCTAGCCTGGGAGAATATACAGACTAATATTCTTCTCGAGAACCAAGTTAATGAGTTTAAGTGTTCTAATCTTTGATCCATGTTTGAACGGAATATAGTTTCATGCAGTTAATATTCAAACCAGCGTTTTCTATTTGATAAACAAGCTGGAGCACAGATATTTATTCTGCTTGAAGAACAGCTCCGTCTTTTGAATGTTTTCAGAAAACTCGAAAATGGAGAGTTGTGTTTTTGGTGTTGCATTATAGTATTTCATCATCGTTTGGTATTCGCATTCCAAAGAAGGTTGTATAATTTGCATAGCATTGAAGCAAGCACCCTTATATACAAGAAATTTCAGAAACTTAGATCTTCTCTTACTGTGTACATATGTACGTGAAAAGTGCTATTTTGTGATAGCTGTTAACCATTCTCAGTGTCCTGCTATTATATCCGATTGTGTTACCATTTTTAATCAGCTGCCACGAATCCAGTGACATAAGTATTCGTGTTCTGAAACTATAACCATTGATTATTTTATCGACAGTAATGTACTTCACCATATCATGACTTCTTCCTGAACCAATGTTAAAATTGCTAACTTAATGTTTTTAAGTTAGCATATAAATGTTGCTTTTTGTGCACATCAAAAATAATTATTAAATTTGTTGTTTGGAAGCCATTTAATCTCATTTTCAAAAAATGTTATAATAAACAATTAACAGTACTTTTTTGTGTAGCAGTATCAGTGAATTTATTTTATAGAATGTTCTGTTCGATAGGTGTTTTATATGGTTCTTTGTTTTGCTTGGTAATGGCTGCCCCAGAAAGTCAAGATTCCTGATTATGTCTTTTGGTAATCACAATATTATTATTTTTTAAAATTGCAGTTCTAGTGCAGTAATTAGTCATTCGATTCCCACCCAAGACCAAGACGTTTGGAGCGAGTAGGGAGAGCGTCAGATCTCTAAATTAATTTAGGTCTAAATTATCTCAAAATTTTTATTAAGCATTAAAATATATAAAGTATGGTATATGTTTCCCTCCATTCTGAAATATTGGATACGCCACTGTAAATTAGCACCAGTTTTACATTTTAGAGGAATTAGGTGAAAGATCCATAACGGCCTCCGTAGCTGAGTGGTCAGGAGCTGGAGTGCAGTAGCACACACTCTTTGAGTAGACCGGGGTTCAAGCCCCTGACTGGTGAATACGGTCGATCTGCCAACCCGCACTGGACCAGCGTGGCAGATTATGGTCCATTTCCCTCAGCATGAATTGTTGAGGAGGCTTCCATCCTGCAGTGGGTTGATAATGGCTGCACTTTACCTTTACCTTTATAAAAGTTCTCTTTTAAGCTTTACTGAAGTATGCAATTTTTAAAGTTTACCTGGCATTCTGATATTGAACTGATGAATGGGTATATATAGAAGTGGGATGCACTATTCCCCATTCTGTCAGTGTCTTAAGTAAGATTTTCCAGATTTTTACTAATATTTTCATTACATATTGTAATTTCTATGAAATTTCTTTGTAATTTCAATAAATTTCTATGAACGTGATTTTATGATCATGTTCATAGAAATTTATTGTAACCTTTTCACAAACTACAAAATTGAAAACACCTTGAAGACTGGTTGAGAAGAATGCCTCAGATTTTCCTTTGGTGGACTACAAAGAATCATGAATACAATTCCAAATTCAAATTTTGTTCTCTGATACTGATTGGACATACAAATAGGAAAAAAAATGCTTATTTTGATTAATACAAATCTCCCTATTGTCGAGGCGCCTCCGTAGCCAGGTGGGAAGGAGCAATAGTGCGTAGCACACGCTTCTTGATTAGACTGGGGTTCGAGCCCGTCACCACCAAATACGGAGATGCGGAAAGGTCAGGGAATGACCACCGCACATTCCCAGAGCAATATGGCCTTAGTTGCTAATGCTCCTAAAAACCAAAAAAACAAAAAAAAAAAAATAACCCCATTGTCTTCTTTTAACAATAATATCTGAACTATTGCATGTATCTAGTAATTACTGTATTATTTTTTAACCTTTTAGTAATCTGAAGTGGTCATGTGAAATAAACTCATTAAGGGCTAATATCATGTAACCATTAGTTAGTGTAACTTATTTTTATGTTTATTATTTATGTGCTGTGGCATACTAATAATTATTATATAGTTTATTTGAATTAACTAATGTATGGTAATTAACTCTAACAGGTTGTTAAGCTTATCTAAACTAATTAATATTTACAGTATTGAGATGAATTCATGAGTTTGCAAGTGTAACAGATAAAGTAAAAGAAAACAGTTGGATTGCAAAGTTCTTATAGAGTAGACAGTTATGGAAGTGCCCTAAAAGTCACAGTGGACATTTATTGAGTTATTAGGGGGCCCATTGAAATGTACTATTTTGCAGTACTGCAGTGTACTAGAACTAGAAGAATAGAAGTAACTATGAATTATAAATAAGTAACAACTCTACAGACACGCCCAACATTCTCAATATTTTCCTTACTAACGCCTGTCCTCTTTGAAGTATAGCAGTTTCACCACTTGTCATTCATTTGCAGAGGTCTGGCTTTGATTATCATCAACTGGAGGAACTGTCACAAGCTGCCTTCTCCTGACAATTCCCAGCCTTGTTCTTTTGGAATTACAAGAATGCAAAATGAGATGATTCTGTGATTCCTTGGTTGGATTTACTGCTTTAAATCTTCTGATCTCAATGTTCACTTCAATTGTGGCAGTGAAATTATTCTTGTTGAAATCCTTTATTCTGCATTCCACCCCAAAATTTCTTCCTTTTATTTATTGGAAACCCATGTTTCCAATATATAGTTCATTTTACGCCTATGCTAAAACACCTATTAAACAATCAAAACTATTTTGAATAGGCTAAGAGTACAAAATTTGTTTTTCTGTAGGGTATTTGAGCATTCTGGGTCTCTTTCCAATACTTTTGCCTGCAACTTTTGTACATCTATACTCCCACCTCTTTTTTAGTTTTAAGGATTTTATTGAATCCTCAGCTAAAGATAAAGCTTACTTACTAGCATACTACTTTTCTTCTCTTATATTGATCATTTTTGTAATTAATTGCTTACCATACCCGATATACTCTACTTAATTCTTCCTATGGTCTATCAACAGAAGGATCTTAGAGAAATTCTGACCACTATTACGAAGGCTGCGCTCCTAAGCTTGCTGCTGTCACCTCTTTATGCTTTCTTATTCCACTGGTGTTTTACCTTTTGCTTGGAAATTTTCCCACATCTAGCCATTTCCTAAAAAAGGTGACAAAGCTATCCCATCCTTAGAAGAATTCAGTCTTACAAGGGCTGTGCTCCTGAGCTTGCTGCTACTGTCATCTTTATATGCTTTCTTATTCCACTGGTATTTTTCCTTTTGTTCGGGTGATGAATCTATCCCATCCCATCCCATCCAGTTATCACCCCACTGCACTTCTACTCTTTCCAGGGTAATGGAGAAATCCATCAGCTGAAAACTCTTAAACTAGCTTGAAAAACTTCCATCTGATCAATGTTCATCAGTATGGATTCTGTCAAAGTTGATCTGCTGATGATACATTGTAGGAAAAATTTGATGGAAAAGTTGGGTGAAATTCAAGCAGTTGCTCTTGGCATTTCTAAGGCAATTTTTGTATTTAGCATGAAAGTCTTCTAAACAAGGTCCCATCTTGTGGATTTTTGACTGTTTTTTACAATTGGATTGCCAATTTTCTCTCTGACTACTCTCTGTGGTGATGGTAGTTGGTTCTCTCTGTCTTTCTAACTTCTCCACTAATGCTGGTGTTCCTGAAGGTTCAGTTCTTTTTCCCACTCTTGTATACTAATATCCACCTTCCACTAACTGTAAATCCTATCCATGGTTTTGCCGAGGATAGCATTACACTCCACCTTACAGTTTGAGATGTTTCCATGCACAAATAGTTTGAACTTTTCAGATATCCATCACCAAATCCTTAAATACTGTTACTAAGTGTTTCTCCAATTGGGGGGGGGGATAACTTCAATCATTCATAGGTGCAGTAGACTCAGTCTGCTGTGCCTGTACTCATCTTCGACACTGATTTCTAGACAATATTGCTAATGAATCGGTTAATGCCATTGCACCATGTTTTGTTCATAGTGAACTGCCGAAGTAGATAATTGGCATTGTTTTAATTGATCTCATATTGTGACTAGCTTCACAATGAGTTGCCATGGTATTGTACTACCTCGAATAAGTAACGCTTCACCAATGGAGAAGATTAATGTTACTTATTCTCGGCAGATACCACCACCCAGATGGCAGCATTTCAAGGCTTGTTGGCCTATCCTCGGTGGGTGGGTAAGTATGCTGGTGTTGCAATTATGACAATCCAGTTATGAAGTATAACTCCACAATATGAGAGATGCATGATGGTGTACAATATGAGAGATGCCTGATAGTGTGTTATAGGTCAAATGATTTTGATGAGTATGATGAACAGCTGTATAGACATGTAGAGTGAGCCAGTAAATCAGAATGTCTTATAATTGGAGACTTCTTCAGACTAATTCCCAGATATTGACTGGATCCTGTGAGTTGGTCATTCTCACAGTAACAAGACTTTTGTGGATTTATTGTATGATTTTTTCTACCCCAGAAATTTAGAGGTAACAAGACAAAGCACAAGAAAGTAATGATTATCAGCAGCAACTCTCATGCATTGAGAATCTGCATATAAAAGACCCACTAGGTGGCAGTGATTGCAGTGTATTGAGATGTGGGATTTAAAGATGCAGCTACTGTCAAGGTCAAAAGAAAAGGATTTTGCTTTTGTTATAGCAATCATTTATCTCGGTTTTTAAATTATATGCAATGGGACCAACTAATGAAGTTACCAACAGCAAATTCTAACCGGGAAGCATTCAGGAATGCAATAGTAGAATCAACTAAGCTTTTTAGACCAAGTAAGAGATCCTGTTTAAGGCTTGGACCTAAATGGATATCAAATGAACTGATGAGACTTGTGGCAGAAAATAAAAATATATGGGATGAATTTTTTTTTCATTAATAAAAACCCAAACACGAGAGGTATTAGAACATATAATACTTAGTAATATGCATGGGTTGAAGGTTGAGAAGATGAAAGAAGATATTTGTTGACATTAGGCTGGAACTCTTCTGTAGATTGTAGTTTTCAGGAAATATGTATGAAGGTTGTTCCAGAAAATGGAAGTTGAATGAATAAATGAAAAAAAAGAAAATTTGATTCTGTGAGTTTGAAGTTGGACAGTAAAAGGATGTTGACTGGTTGCAGCACATGTTTGGACTGCTTTAGAATAGAGAGTGGGAATTACAGAAGCCAATTTAGAAGAACAATGCTTATGGAAGTATCTATAGAAAGGGCATGCAGCAGGAACAGTATGTCTATGAGACAGAGTGGAGAGACTCTGTTAGAAATGAGTCATTAATTAACCAAACTGCCCTCTTTTGAATGGAATCAAGCTTGAGAAAGGTTTTGGAGGCACTGCCCCAGATATGGGAACAGTATTCCAAGGTAGGGCAGATTTTCAGTTTGAAAGAAATGTAATGTCAAGAGTGAAAGAGAAAACCTAGTTTTTTAGATGCAGAGGAAGCAATATTTGTAATGTACTGATGCCAAGAGAAATAGGATTTTGACTAGAAATCTGAGTGTCATCGAAGGTAAGCATACGAGCAGAAAAATCCTTTTTCTGAGATATAAGACAGGACTGAGTTTTAGAAGGATTGAAATCAACTAAATTATCTTTGTTCCACTGGAGATAAGCATTTAAGGAATTGGTAGTGGATATTCAAAAAGTTGAAGCTGTTTGTGCAGGTCAAAGTTTCTCAAACTGGAAGGTGGTATGCAATGTGCTACCATCTATTCAAAATATGAATAGCATTAGTAGAGGCATATGATGCAAGAAAGAAAGCTTATGCAGCATCAGCCAAAAAAAAACGCTTCCAATTCACCCTTCTGTTCGTTCCAAATATCTGTCCAGCTCAGCCTTAAATTTATTTAGGCTATCAACTTCCACAACAAAAGATGGAAGCATATTCCACCAATCAGCTACCTTCTGACTAAAGACAAACTTCCACACATCTATCCTACAACTGTCTTTCCTCAATTTGAATTTATGCCGTCTCAGGTGATTATTCTGAGCAAGAGGAACAATCCCATCAGCATTGAGCATGCTCAAACCATTCAAGGCTTTATATACCTCAATCAGATCACCTCGCAGGTGCCTTGTCTCCAGACACCGTAATCTGCAAAATTTAAGCCTTTCTTCGTAAGAGCAACATTTGTTCCATTCACTAATCTTGTTCCCTTCTCTGTACTCGTTCCAACAGCTCTACATCCTTCTTAAAATGAGGCCTCCAGACCTGTATACAGTACTCAAAGTGTAGCCTAATCACTGCCTTATACAAGGGGATAATCACCTCCTTATCCCTGCTAGAATAATTCCTGTACATCATTGATAAGACACCATGAGCTACTCTTGCAGACTGTCTGCACTGCTTAGAAAACTTCATATCTGCCTGCACAATTACCCCCAGGTCCTTTTCATTCTCTACCACTGTCAGTGTACCACAGAGTTGATACGTAACTCTGGGGTTACTGCTTCCCATATGTAGTACTTTACATTTGTCAATGTTAAACTTCATTTGCCACCTCTCAGCCCATCTGCTCAACTTTTCTAGATCCTGTTGCAGCAGTGCACTGTCATTAGTGTCATTAACAACCCTGCAAACTTGGACATTAAGCCTGATATACCATCATCAATATCATTTATAAATACAGAAAACAACAATGGACCCAACACTGAACCCTGATTGACTCCTAATAACATTAGCCTATGAAGAGCAGTGTCCATTGATTACCACTCTCTGTCTTCTTCCACTCAACCATCTCTTTATCCATAGAAACAATTTGCCTCCAGTGCCACACTGCTCCAATTTGTGCAGCAGTCTTCCATGTGCAACAGTATCAAAAGCTTTCCTAAGATCCAAATATATTATATCAAAGTTATTCCCTGCATCCAGTTCATTTGTGACCACATCATAGTATCCAATCAAATTTGTCAGACAAGACTTCCCCTTAACAAAACCATGCTGTATCTGAGCTATAACTGAAGTCTTGTCTAGATTATCCTGCAGTGCTTCTTTAACCAGTGCCTCCATTAGTTTCCCTGGATCAGAAGTTAAACTAACAGGTCTATAATTACTTGTCGCCCTTTGATCCTCCTTTGTGAATTGGGGTCAAATTTGCACATCTCCAGTCCAAGGAAGCTCTCATAATTATGACTAAAGGTTTGCTTACTTCCTTTTCTGCCTCCTTTAATATAACTGGATAAATCCCATCCACCCCCAGGTGCCTTTTTTTTATGTTTATCTTCAACAATCTCTCCCCCACTTTCCTCTCAGTTATTACAAAATCATCTAGCTCACTTCCAGAGTTTAATTCACCTCTGGCATTCCCCTTCCTGAATAACTCCTCATGTGTGAATGTAGATGCAAAATATTGATTTAGTTTGTTAGCCACCTGAGCAGGATCATCAACAGTTGAACCATCAATATCCAGTGGACCAATCTGATTCATCCCTTTCCTTTTAGAGTTTACATAGGTAAAGAACTCTTTGCTGTTTTTCTTTGCATTCTTTGCCAAAGATTTCTTATAATCTGCCTTTGCCTGCCTAATTTCCTTTGTGACTTGGTTACAAATCAGCTTATATCTTTCATAGGCTTCCATGTCACCCATTAATTTATACGTATCCCATGCATTTTTCTTCTCTGCCACATGTCTCATTAGTTCATCTGACATCCACTTAGGTCTAAACCTTGAACAATATTTCTTGGTACGTAAAGCCTAGTAGCTTCCAAGATTAATTCTTAGAATGAATACCCATTTGGAATTTGCTGTTGGTATCATCATTAGTTGGTCCCACCATATAGAATTTAAATACTGTTTCAGATAACTGTAGTCGCCTTTACGAAAGCAAAGAGTAAATCCCACTTCAACACACTGTGATCACTGCCACCTAGTGGTTCCTTTATCTGCAGATTCTTAATTCATGAAGAATCACTACTGATAATCAGATCAAGAGTATTGCTCCCTATAGTTGCCTCCCAAACATGCTGATGTAGAAAACAATCATCCAATAAATCCACAAAAGCCTTGCTAGTGTGTGAGTGACCAACCCACAAATTCCAGTCAGTATCTGGGAAATTAAAATCCCCCATTATAAGACTCTCTGATTTACTGGCTCACTCTATTTCCTTGTACAGGTTCTTGTTATACTTATCAGAGTCATTAGGCCTATAACACACTCCTACTCTGAATTTTGATCTCCCAGTGTTTAAGTCACACCAAACTGACTCGACACAGCACTGTCTAGCGATGTCGATTGGCTGCACGTCTTTGGATTTTATGTGTTTCTTAACTAATAGCATATTTCCTATCCTGCCTATCCTTCCTGTACACATTGTACTCCCCAAATTCCAGTTCTGCATTTCTTATATCTGTGTGACACCACATCTCTGATATCCCAACAATATCTGTCTTTGATGTTTTGAGCAACACCTCAAATTCATCACATTTATTTACCAAACTCCTAACATTGGTGTACATGCAAGTATACATGCACCTGTTCCTATTCTTAGCTACCCTAACACAACCTGTGTGTTTACTTGTACTGCAGTGACTCCCAGCAGTCTCTGAAATACCTTGCATCTTGTTTTCCAGGCTGCTGCTCATTCCAGTAGAAGCATTGCAAGAATCACTTTCATCTGTGCCAGTGGCTACTGTTAATCCTTGTATCCTCCCCAAGCTAGCAGTTTTCCGACCCACCTAATACCGCCTCGATAGCATCAGCAAATATTCTTGCACCCTTTCTATTTAAGTGTATCCCATCCCTGTAGAAGCAGTGTCTCCTGTTAACATAAGATTTCCAGTCAATGAAAGAAGGTCATTAATAAACAAGAGGAAAAGAGTGGAAGAAAGAACTGAATCTTGGGAAACATCAGCATTAGTGGAGAAGTTAGAAGATAGAGAGCCATCTACCATCACTCGCAGTGAGCAGTCAAGAGAGAAAACTGGAAACCCAATTTCAAAAAACAGACTTTTATCCCCACACGATCAAAAGCCTTTGAAATGTCAAGAGCAACTGCTTTATTGTCACTAAACTTTTCTATTGAATTTGTCCATAGATGGGTAACATAATATCACCAGTGGATCGATACTGACAGAATCCATGCTGACAATCATTAGTGAGATGGAAGGCTTCTATATAGTTTAAAAGTTGGCAGTTAATTGATTTCTCCGCTTAGAAAGAGTAGAAATAAGTGCAATGGGACAATAATTGGATGGGAGGGATTTGTTTCCATTTTTGGAAACTGGGTGGATATGAGCAAATTTCCAAGAAGGAAAAACACCTTTGGAAAAAGAAAGTGAAAAAAAAAAAACAGACACAGAACAGGAGTAAGCTCAGAGAACAGGTTTTGTTTGAGAACAAGTGGAGAAATACCATCAGAACCTGCACTTTCTTAGCATCAAGATTGATCAAAATCCTTCTGACATCCTTTTGATGGAAGACCACAAGAGACATTGAATGGAGTGCACTGGGAATGGTGGAAAATGGTTTACCAAGATCATCAATACGAGTTGAAAAAAAAATAGGATGCTATCTGGTCAGAGCTTTATCTTTGGCTGAAATGGCAATGGAACCATCTGGTTTTGACAGAAGTGGAAACAGAGATGGGCAAAAGTTGCAGCCAATAGCTTTGGCAAAAGGCCAGAATGCTCAACTACCATTTGGACAAGAAGCAAGTTTTCTACTCTTAGCTTGTTTGAAATCTAGTTTGGATTGATTAATAACTGGTTTACAATTGTTGCGTGCTTTGGTGTAGGCAGAAAATGAACTTGGAGATTTGGAAATAAGCCAATTATGATATGCAACATTTCTTCTCTTGAACAGCCTTAGCACATTTATTGGAAAAACCAAGGTTTAGATAAAGGACGATATTTTAAGGTGGAATGTGGAGTAAAGGATTTCATCCCTACAAGAATAATTTCACTGACATGATCTAAGCAAAAGTTGACATCAGAAGATTTGAAACAGTAATCTGAGCAAAGAAAAGAAGAATAGAAATCTCCCAAATCATCCCATTTTGTATTCTTGTAATGCCAAACAACATGAGGTTGAGAATGTCCACAACAGAAATTCTTCATTGGAGAAGAGACCATCACCAAGATGTGATTTGAGGTGCCCAGAGGACCACTCCCCTTGATCGTGTACTTAGAGGGGTTGCTTGTGAGAAAAAGATCAAACATCAAACATGTTGGCTGCATGGTTAAGATTGTCTGATGTTGTAGGTAAATGAACAATCTGTGCAGGGTCATTAGTAATTGCAATTGCCTCAATGGGCCCATCTTGACCAGCTAGGTCCATGTGATTAGAAAATGGAAGCCAGCTGGAGTTGTGAACATTAAAATCATCAAGGAAAATTACCTCACTGTTAGGAAAGTTGGACTAGAGAAAGTCAAGTTTAAAAGAGAGGAATTGAAAGAGTTCCAAGTGATTACTGGAGTTGGGAGAACAATAGAAGTAACAGATGAATTTGATAGAATGTGGTAGAGAGATTTTAAGTCAGAAAATAGTAATAGAGGTATGTGAAGCAACAAAGCAAGCATATGAGCTTATGTAGCATCAGCCAAAAAAAAAAAAAAAAAAAAATTCACATATCAATAACCTCTAAAAGATTGTCTAGTTCCTCCTTGAATTTATTTAAGCTATCAACTTCACACAACGACAGATGAAAGTTTGTTCCAGCAATTAACCATCTACTGGCTAAAGGCAAATTTCCGCACATCTATTCTACAACTGTTTTTCCTCAATTTCAATTTATGCCCCCTTAGGTTTGTAATCTGAGCAAGTGGAAGAATCCCATCAGAATTCAGCATGCTCAATCCATTCAAGGCTTTATACACAATCAGATCACATCACAAGTGCCTAGTCCACAGCCACTGCAGTTTGCAGAACTTAAGCCTTTCTTGGTAAGAGGATCCATTCATTTCCCCTCACCAATCTTGTTGCCATTCTCTGTACATGCTCAAGCAAATCTATATCCTTCCAAAAATGAGGCCTTATACAAAGGAATAATCACCTTTTCCCTGCTAGCAAATTTCCTATATATCATTGACCTGCTCTTGCAGCCTGTCTGCATTGCTGAGAAAACTTAATATCTGACTGCACAATTACTCCCAGGTCTTTTTCATTTTCTACCACCCTAAGTGTAGTACCACACGGTTGGTACGTTCCTCTGGGGTTACTTCTACCCATATGCAGTACTTTGCATTTGTCAAGGTTAAACTTCAGTTGCCGCTTCTCAGCCCATCTGCCCAAATTTTCTAGATCTTGTTGCAGTAACACACCGCCATTACTGTCATTAACAACCCTGCCAACCTTTGTATCATCTGCAAACTTCGATACTAAGCCTGATATACCTTCATCAATATCATTGATAAATATACAAAACAACAGTGGGCTCAACACCGAACTCTGCGGCACTCCACTAATAACATAAGTCCACGAAGAGCAGTGTCCATTGATTACCACTCTGTCTTCTGTCACTCAACCACTCTTTTATCCCTTGTAGTAACTTACCCTTAATACCATTCTGCTCCAATTTGTACAGTAGTTTTCCATGCGCAACAGTGTCAAAAGCTTTCCTGAAATCCAAGTATATGATATCAAAATTATTTTTTGCATCCAGTTCCTTTGTAACCACATCATAGTATCCAATCAAATTTTTGTCAGACAAGACTTTCCCTTAACAAACCCATGCTGTGTTTGAATTATTAATGCAGTCTTGTCTAGATGATCCCCAATGCATCTTTAACCAGTGACTCCATTATTTTACCCAGAATAGAAGTTAAACTAACTGGTCTGTAATTACTCGTGTCACCCTTTGTGAATTGGGGATGCAATTGCACGTCTCCAGTCCATGGGGACTGGAGAAGATCGAAAAGAGGAGATTCCAAATTACTGAGTCTCTGACAGGGAATGTCAGAATGGACATATGCACCATTTTTGCAGCAAAAGGAATCATACAACGAATAATTTGGACAACTTAGTTGAGCAGTGGTTGAATCAACTGATAACTGGGATTCTGTCAGAAAAAGTATGTGGGATTTGATAGATTGTTAGTGGAAATGGACATCATTGAGATTAGAACTCAGGTGATGTATATTTGTGAAATAAACAAGGAAGTTTTTGGGAGGTTTGATCTTTTCTCAGATAAGTTTGTTCCATTAGTTTGGCAATTCATGGTGTATTCAGAAGTAAGAAAAGGTGGCAAGGACATGCTGTATTAAGTAATGAAATTTTTGGATAGGGCATACGTGGTAAGAATATACCAACCAATTGTATCTATCGTATATAAATTATCAGGTGATACAGATGCCTAAAGTATATATATAAACTAGTGTGCAATGAAGTCAGAAAGGTTCGGTAAACTAAGGAAGGTTATAAGAAGTCTATGGCAAAGAAAAGCAGCAAAGACATCTTTTACTTAAATAAATACTAGAAGAAAGGGGATCAATCACAATGGCCCATTAGATATGGATGGTTTAATATGGATGGTCATAAACCTAATAAACCATTAGGTTTATGAACCTGCTGAGGTTGCTGACAAATTACTGAATAGCTATTTTGCATCTACATTCATGCATGAGGAATATTTTTGTGATATGGATGCCAGAAGTATATCAAATACTAACAGAGAGCTTGATTTTGTGATAATTGAGAGGAAAGTGGAAAAGAAATTGTCTCCCTTAATATTGTCTCCCTCTATCCAATTATATTAAGGTAGACAGCAAAAGAGGTCATCACGCCTTTAGCCAAATCTAAGGATGCTCTCATCACACCTTTTGAGAGCATCCTTAGATTTTCAGGAGAGTTCTCTATATACTGAACATTTGTTTCTGCAATTCACAAAGGGGATCAAAGGTGACATGAGTAATTACAGACCTGTTTGGCTTTACTTCTGTTCTAGGGAAAATAATGGAATTACTGGTTAAATAAGTAATGCAGGACCATCTAGACAGGGATGCATATTAAGGGGTGTCTTTTCTGGCCAAAGTGGTTGGATGCTATGATGGAGTAGCAAAGGAACTGGATCAAAGGTTAATTTTGATATCATATAATTAGATTTCTGAAAAGCCTTTGATATTGTTATACATAAGACTGCTAATCAAATTGGAGCACTGTGGCATTAAGGGCAAGTTACTGCTATGGATGGTTTTAGTAGGAAACGGCAGAGAGTTGCTATCAATGGGCACTGGACTAATGTTATTAGTGGAACCCCTGAGATTTCAGTGCTGGGCCTGTTATTGTTTTCAACATGATGAAGTGAATAGTGATAATGATGAAGATATATCAGGATGTCTTAAGTTTATAGATACTAAGGTTGGCAGATGGTTGATGACAGTAATTCAGTGTAACCCAAAAAGATCTAGATAAATTTTTCAGATGGCCTGAGAAGTGGCAGTTGAAATTTAACATTAACAAATGCAAGGTATTTCAATTTGAATCTATGCCTCCTCAGGCTCTTAATTGATGGGATACTTCCCATCCTTAGGTTCTTAATTGATGGGATACTTCCACAACCGGAAGTATCCCATCAGCATTGAGCCTGCTCAAACCATTCAAGGCTTTATATACCTCGATCAGATCACCTCACAGGTGCCTAGTCCCCAGATGCTGTAACTTGCAGAACTTAAACCTTTCTTCGTAAGTGTACCCCTTTGTTCCTCTCACCAATCTTGTTGCTCTTCTCTGCACTCATTCTAGCAACTCTACATCCTTCCTAAAATGGAGCCTCCAGACCTGTATACAGTACTCATGGGGCACCCACTTCTTGATTAGACTGAGGTTCGAGCCCGTGACCACCAAATACAGAGGATGCAGAAAGATCAGGGAATGACCACCGCATATCCCCGTAGCAATATGGCCTTAGTTGCTAATGATCCTAAAAAACCAAATAACAGTACTCAGTGTGTGGCCTGACCATTACTTTATACAAAGGGATAATCACCTCCTTGTCTCTGCTAGCAAAGTTCCTATATATCATTGACAAAACTCCATGACCTGCTCTAGCAGCCCGTCTACACTGCTCAGAGAACTTCATATCTGACTGCACAATTACCCCCAGGTCTTTTTCATTCTCCACCTTCCAGAGTGCAGTACCACACAGTTGGTATGTTTCTCTTGGGTTACTGCTACCCATATGGAGTACTTTGCATTTGTCAATGATAAACTTCAGTTGCCACTTCTCAGCCTATCTGCTTAACTTTTTTAGATCCTGTTGCAGTAGTATATTGTCTTTATTGCCATTAACAACCCTGCCAACCTTTGTATCATCTGCAAACTTGGAAGCCTGATATACTTTCAATGATATCATTGATAAATACAAAACAACAATGGGCCCAGCACCGAACCCTGGAGGACTCCACGGTCTTCCATGTGCTCCAGTATCAAATGCTTTCCTGAAATCCAAGTATATGATATCAAAATTATTTTTTGCATCCAGTTCCTTTGTGAGCACATCGTAGTATCCAATCAAATTGGTCAGACAAGACTTCCCCGTAACAAACCCATGCTGTGTCCGAACTATTACTGCTGTCTTGTCTTGGTATCCTGTATCACCTCTTTAACCAGTGACTCCATTATTATCCCCGAAACACATGTTAAACTAACAGGTCTATAATTATTTGTGTCACCTTTTGAACCTCCTTTGTGAATTGGTGATACGTTTGCACACCTCCAGTTCATGGGGACCTCCCCTGACTCTAAGGATGCTCTCATAATTATGGCTAAGGAGGTTGCTTACTTCCCTTGCTGCCTCCTTCATTATAACTGGATAGATTCCATCTGCTCCAGGTGCCTTTTTTATGTTTAACTTCAACAATTTCTCCTCCACTTTGCTCACAGTTATTACAAAATCACTTATCTTCCTGTTAGAGTTTGATAAACTTTTGGCATTCTGCTCCTTGATTAACTCCTCATGTGTGAATGTAGATGCAAAATACTTATTCAGTTTATCAGCTACTTGAGCAGGATCATCAATAGTCGAACCATCTATGTTAAGTGGACCAATCTGATTCATCCCCTTCCTTCCTCCTAACCTCCTTTGTGACTTGATTACAGACTATCTTATATCTGCCATAGGCTTCTGTGTCACCTGATATGTTTTATGTGAACTCCAAACACAAGAGGTATTAGAACTTATAGTACTTAGTATCGTGCTTGGATTGGAGGTTGAGAAGACGAAAGAAGATATTTGTTGACGTTGGACTTGAACTTCTGTAGATTGTAATTTTCAGGAAATACGTATGAAGGAAGGTTGTTCCAGAAAACAGCAGTTGAATGAATAAATGAGGAAGATGAAAAGTTGGTTCTGTGGATTTGAAGTTGGACAGTAAATGTATGTTGGCTGGTGGCGACATGTGTTCGGACTGTTTTGAAAGAGAGAGCGGGAATTATAGAAGTCAATTCAGAAGAACAGTGCCCATGGAAGTATCTGTAGAAGAGGCATGCAGCAGAAACAGTACATCTATGAAAAAGTGAGTGGAGAGACTCTGTTAGAGATGAATCATCAATTAACCTAACTGCCCTCTTCTGAATGGAATCAAGAAGCCTGAGAGAGGTTTTGGGGGCCCTTCCCCAGAGGTGGGAACAATATTCCATGGCAGGGCAGATTTGCGATTTATACAGAGTGAGCAGCTGTTTGGAAGAAAAGTAATGCCGAGAGCGAAAGAGGAAACCAAGTTTTTTAGATGCAGAGGAAGCAATATTTGTAATGTGCTTGTGCCATTAGAAGTCAGAGATTAGAAGTCAGGGTAATCTCCAAAAGAGATATATCATTTTGCCTAGAAATCGGAGTGTCACTAAAGATAAGCATAGGAGCAGAAGAATCCTTTTTGTGAGATATAAGACAAGACTGAGTTTTAGGATGGTTGAAATCAACTAAGTTGTCTTTGCCCCACTGGAAAATTACCTGAAGATCGGCATTTAAGGATTGGTAGCAGATTTTCGAGAAGTTGAAGCTGATTGAACAGGACAAGGTTTCTCAAAATGGAAAGTGGAATGCAATGTGCTATCATCGGCAAAACTATGGATAGGATTTCCAGTCAATGGAAGAAGGTAGTAGTAGTAGTGGCATGTGATGCAAGAAAGCAAATGTATGAGCTTATGCAGCATCAGCCAAAAAAAAAAAAAATCACACCATTCCCTCCAAATTTATTCAACCTATCAACTTCCACAACGACAGATGGAAGTTTGTTCCAGCAATTAACCACCCGCTGGCTAAAGGAAAATTTCCGCACATCTATTCTACATCTGTCTTTTCTTAATTTGAATTTATGCCCCCTTAGATTCGTAATCTGAACAAGTGGAAGGATCCCATCAGAATTCAGCGTGCTCAACCCATTCAAGGCCTTATATACCTCAATCAGATAACCACGCAGGTGCCTGGTCTCCAGCCACTGCAATTTGCAGACCTTAAGCCTCTCTTGGTAAGAGGATCCCTTCATTCCCCTCACCAATCTTGTTGCCCTTCTCTGTACACGCTCAAGTAAATCTACATCCTTCCTAAAATGAGGCCTCCAGACCTGTACGCAGTACTCAAGCCGTGGCCTGACCATTGCCTTATACAGAGGGATAATCACCTCCTTTTCCCAGCTAGCAAAATTCCTATATATCATTGACAAAACCCCATGACCTGCCCTGGCAGCCTGTCTGCATTGCTCAGAAAACTTCATATGTGCCTGCACAATTACTCCCAGGTCTTTTTCATTTTCAACCACCTTAAGTGTAGTACCACACAGTTGGTACATTTCTCTGGGGTTACTTCTACCCATATGTAGTACTTTGCATTTGTCAAGGTTAAACTTCAGTCGCCACTTCTTAGCCCATCTGCCCAAATTATCTAGATCCTGTTGCAGTAGCACACTGCCATTACTGTCATTAACAACCCTACTAACCTTTGTATCATCTGCAAACTTTGACATTAAGCCTGATATACCTTCATCAATATCATTGATAAATATACAAAACAACAGTGGACTTAACACCGAACCCTGTGGGACCCCACTAATAACATTAGTCCACGAAGAGCAGCACCCACTGATTACCACCCTCTGTCTTCTTGCACTTAACCATCCTTTTATCCATTGTAGCAACTTACCCTTAATACCATTCTGCTCCAATTTGTACAATAGTCTTCCATGCGCAACAGTGTCAAAAGCTTTCCTGAAATCCAAATATATGATATCAAAATTATTTTTCGCATCCAGTTCCTTTGTAACCACATCATAATATCCTATCAAATTTGTCAGACAAGACTTTCCCTTAACAAACCCATGCTGTGTCTGAATTATTGCTGCAGTCTTGTCTAGATGATCCTGCAATGCATCTTTAACCAGTGACTCCATTATTTTACCCGGAACAGAAGTTAAACTAACTGGTCTGTAATTACTCGTGTCACCCTTCGATCCCCCTTTGTGAATTGGGGATACATTTGCACATCTCCAATCCGTGGGAACCTCCCCTGAGTCCAAGGATGCTCTCATAATTATGGCTAAGGGTTTGCTTAGTTGCTTTGCCGCCTCCTTTAATATAACTGGATAGATCCCATTCACCCCAGATCATTAATATACAAGAGGAAAAGAGTGGGGGAAAGAACTGAACCTTGGGTGACACCGGCATTAGTGGAGATAATTTATATACATAATTTATATAAATTATATAATTTATCTAAATAATTTATATACTTTTTATATATACTTTTTTTTATATGCCACATAATTTATATACATCCCATACATTTTTCTTTTCTGCCACAAGCCTCAATTCATCCGATATCTATTTAGGCCTGAACCTTGAACAGTATTTCTTAGTTGGTATGAAAAGCCTAGTAGCCTCCAAGATTAAGTCCCTGTACGAAAAAAAAATGGAAAAAAATGATTCACCCATTTAGAATTCACCGTTGGTAACATCATCAGTTGATCCCACTGTACAGAATTTAAAAACTGTCTGAGACCACTTTTCACCTTTATGAAAACAAAACCCTTCCCTTTACCCTTGATTGTAGTTAAATCTTTAAGTAAATCCCACATCAGTACACTGTGATCACTGTCACCTAGTGGTTTCTTTATCTGCAAATTCTTAATCCATGAATAATCAATGCTGATAATCAGATCAAGGATATTACTCCCTCGAACATTTGCTGTAGAAAACAATCCTCCAATAAATCCACAAAAGTCTTGCTAGCATGCGAATGACCAGCCCACAAATTCCAGTCAATATCTGGAAAGTTAAAATCCCCCATTACAAGACATTCTGATTTACTGGCCCATTTCTCTGCACAACTGTTCATTGTACTCATCAGCGTCATTAGGCCTATAACATACTCCTACTCTCATTTTTCCTTTCCCAGTGTTTGTCACACTTAAAAGACTGAACATTGCACTGTCCACCCGTGTCAACTGGATGCACTTCCTTAGATTTTGTGTTTCTTAACTAACGACATAACCCCTCCTCCCTTCTTACCTTGTCTCTATCCTTTCTGTACACATTGTACTCCCCAAATTCCAATTCTGCACTGCTTATATCTGTATGACACCATGTCTCTGATATCCCAACAATATTTGCCTTTAATGTCTTGATCAGCACTTCAAATTCATCAATTTTATTTACTATACTTCTATCATTAGTGTACGTGGAAGTATACATGCACTTGTTCTTACTCTTAGTTACCATAACATAGCCCTTACTTGATGACTCCCAGCAACTCTTGAAGTCCCCAGCAAATTGCTCTGTAGGCTGCTGCTCATTACAATAGAAGTAGCGCAAGAATCACTTTTGTCTCTGCCTGCAGCTACTGTTAATCTTTTAGTCTGTGAATCCCCCAATCTAGCAGTTTTCCGACCCAAACTAACACTGCCTTAATAGCATCACTAAATATTCTTGCACCCTTTCTATTTAAGTGTATCCCATCCTTGTAGAATCAGTCTTTCTTGTTAGTAAGCACAGACCACGCTGAAAAAAATTCTACCCCGTGAGCCTTGCACAATCTCTCCAGGGCCGAATTGATTGACAAGGCTCTCATCTTATACATCCTTCTATTGTGTCTGGGTAGAATTGCAGACACTTTTAAATTTAACCCTAACTCGTGACTGTTTTATTATCCTTTGATTTTGATTGATTATCCTTTTTTCTTTGCCCTACTAGAAAATAGAGGAGAAAAGATTGGTGTGATTTGGCCATGTGAAGACAATGGAGGACGACCAATTGCTTAGAGGAGCCATTGAGAAGGAAAAAGAGGAAGACCAAGAAGGATGTGGATAGAGGGTGTGAGAGCAGCTATGAATAGAAGAAGACTGGTGGAGGAGATTGGGAAGATAGAAGAAAATGGGGAAAAAAAAATAAAGGAATGCCTTTTCGATATTAGGTCGAGGAGAACCATTGTAATAACGGAATAAATCCTAAGAAGATAAAAGAAAGCAAGTAATTTGATTAAAATTGTATTCATAAAATTATAAGTAGTTACTGCTAATATAGAGCTACTTCCTTATCTCATTAAAATTTCACCCTTTAATACTAGTAAACCAAAAATATTTTGAATAAAACGTCAAACTGATCATAAATATAGTCCATAATTCATACTGTTAACTTTATTAGAACTGAAAAATCCAGATCTGTTTTTTCCACTAAAGGAATTCATACAGCAAATTGGAAAAATGTGATTTTCTGAAGTTTTTAACATTAGTTTTGTATTTTTAGCAAATTTTATTCAATATATTTTTTAAAAAAATGTTATAATTTTTTAAAAATTCTGTTATGAAATTCTCACACATCATAATGAGTAATCCTTCCATGCTGTACTTGTTATGTGTGAATTAAACAATAACCAAAAAAAGTCTACTGCTCCTTTGTTCATCTTCATTGATACTGATTTCTAGACAAGGTCATGTATCCCAAATTAGAGATTATTCTGACCTCTATGATGCCTCAAGTTTGCATCTGAACGGCATCTGAATTCAAAAGACAAGTGGAAAAAAAATTTGGCTTTTCTGATGAATCACATTTCTTGCTATGCCATGTCGACAGCGGAGGGTACAGTGACAAACTGCAGAGGAAAATCATTCCTAGACTGACTCTGAATGCTAAAAACTACCTATCCATTGTGGCTGATCAGTTACACCCCTTTGTGGTGACTCTTCCCAGATGCCACAGGTGTGTTGCATCAAGATAATGCAACTTGCCACATTGCTGGCATTGTTTGAGAGTGGTTCACTGAACATGAAAGTGACTTCCAGCTGCTACCTGGTGCACAATAGCCTTAGATGCTGATGCACCACAAAACCCCTAATAACCAACCTAACCAACTAGCTGCTGATCAGTTACACCCCTTTGTGGTGACTCTTCCCAGATGCCACAGGTGTGTTCCATCAAGATAATGCAACTTGTCACATTGCTGGCATTGTTTGGGAGTGGTTCACTGAACATGAAAGTGACTTCCTGCTGCACAATAGCCTTAGATGCTGATGCACCACAAAACCCCTAATAACCAACCTAACCAACTAGCTGCTACCTTGGCCACCAAATTCATTGGATATGAATCCCATACATCTCTAGGATTAAATGGATCTACAGATGCAACCCTGGCAACGTGGTACAAAATACTTTCTGCAATGTTCAGAGGCTTTATAGCGTATGCTTTGCCATGTGGTGGCAGTCCATTAGGTAGGTGGTCGTAATGCTTTGGCTGGACCGTGTATGTGAGAGAAGATATCAAAAAGTTTTTCCCCTGACTATATTCTACATGCCCCAGGGGGTTGAGATTTAGAACATATATTGCTCTTTCTCTATGTAGTCACCGGCGCCTCCGTAGCCAGGTGGGAAGAAGCAGCAATGCATAGCACACGCTTCTTGATTAGACTGGGGTTCGAGTCCGTCACCACCAAATATGGAGGATGCGGAAAGGTCAGGGAATGCCCACCCCATATCCCGGAGCAATATGGCCTTAGTTGCTAATGCTCCTAAAAACCAAATAACAAATAACTCTATGTAGTCACCACCCAATGTGACACATTTCTCCCATCTTTTGTGGCACTTCCTTATGCCATTTTTGTAGGTCTCACTTTGTTCTTGAAACCATTCTTTTGCCACAGAAATTACCTCTGCATTGAAGTCAGAAGGTGCCAAGTCTGGTGAATAAGGTGGATGCGGAAAGATATGAAGTCCTAACTTCTGGCCAAGATGCAAGAGGTTGTGACAGCAGTGTGATCTGGTGCATTGTTGTTAAGCAACAGCATGCTTTGCTGAGAATTCTGCATTGCTTTTCCTTAATTGCTGCATGTAATTGCTTCAGTAAGTCGCTGTAGTAATGTGCATTGATGATGGTACACTTCTCCAGATAATCTGTGAGAATAATGCCCACCTAATCCCAGAAAACTGACAGCAACACCTTTCCTGCATATGGCTGCAATCTGGCCTTTTGGGGAATTGGTGATGATGGATGTTTCCATTGTTTTGTTTCTGTGTCAAAGTGATGCATCCACTTTGACACAGAAATCTATACTCACCAGTCAGGAAGAAAACAAGTCAGGATTGCACATGCAATCAATTCAGCAGAGCAGAACTGCCTTTTTTCTTTCTGAAGATGTGAACAAGCGTGGAATTAATCATTCTGAGACCTTATTCATATTTAAATCATTGTGAATTATGCTTTCCACTGATATGTAGCTTATCCCAATCTCAGCAACTATCTGTTTAATTGTTATCTGGCAGTCTTTGAGGATCAGCTATATAATTTTCTCCACGAATTCAGCAGAGATGCGGATGGCTGCCCACTTCTTTTCTCATCATGGATGATTTCCCAGTTGTACTTGAATTGTCTCTGCCAATGTTTTAGTGTCCAGATAATGGCCAGATATCCCATACACTTTAGACATCTCTTCATGGATAGTTTATGGCTGTTTGCCTTACACAAACAGGAATTTGATAATGGATCGATATCCAGCTTTATCCATGATGACACACTGTCACACATTCATCTCTTTCACAAAAGAAACATAAGCATTAGATCAATGAAACTTTTGGCATATATTACTAGATAAATAAGGAATACAATCAATAAAACAATGTTCATAGAATACAGAGAGGAAGGTTAGAGGAAAACCTTTTGATAACCCCCATCTGTATATATCCACACACACATATGCTGTATATATGTATTTCATTACTTATCCTTCTTACTGTCCTACTTTAATTTATTTTACATTATGTTCCTGGCAACACATTGTTCGATACGCAAATACTGCCTCTTATGTTTGCCATTCATTCATCATTTTCTCTTTCTTTATTTCTTTTGCCCCTTTTTTATTTTTCTTTATTACTTATATTTATTTAACATGGTTGTCATGAGCTGCGTTTCTAGACACTGCTCATGCTGCCATCTAGGTTCTCTTTATTTCTACTTGTCCAGATTCTCACTTCTCTCTCTTTTTGACAGTTTGTATTGGTGTTGTGCAAGTGCTTAAGCTTTCTAATTATTATTTCTCTACTGCATTAGGGCTGCCATTCTGGAAGTCTTATATTGACGGGCTGGTATTAGTTTTTCAGTGCTGTTAACTGCTTGGACTTGTATAACATTTGACTGTCGTTGTTTTGTTTCTTTCTGATGATATGGGACTCGATGGTTGTCTGTTCTCTATTTTTGGTTTTTCATTTATTTGTTTTGCTGTGGATAGTTTACTGTATCATTATCATGATATTTCACATTATTTGTCTTCAGCATTATTATGAGGGTATTGGTCTAAATTTTTTCTTCATTGGCATTTAAATTTATGGTATGTTTGCCTTTTATTTAAAATATTCAACATTTTTAGGTATGCATTCTTTCTATATTATTGTTTTTCTCATTTCTTCCCCATCACTTTTTTATAATTTTTGTGTTTTATTTTTATTAGTTTTTTTGCAGCATCTACTGTCATCTTTATTGTCCTTTAAGCTGTGTTACACTATATAACGCACAGCTTAATTAATAACAACTGACAAAACATGAATGCAAATGTTCAGCACTGTTTATGGTTGCAGAGCAGATATGTGTACATAAAAAGGTGGAAGTGGACAGAAAGAAAACAAGAAAATCAAGCATTACAAAATACTTTAATTTGGCTGCACTATTTCTTAAAGAAAGTCATCAATAAAAATGAAACTGCCATAATGTTTCTCAAAATTCATACAAACAAATAAAGAAAATATTAAAATCGTGACTTAGAAAAGGGTTCATGCTCTGTAAAAGTCAGATTGGTAGGAGTACAGAAACAGTTTTCTTTCACGGAGTAACAATGCAAGAAACCATACAAACTGTAAAAAGCAACAGCAGTAACTAGATGCACGTGTCGGAGTTCAAGAACAAAATGAGACGATATGTATTCACTTCCACTGTATGTGTGTAAACTGTGATAAGGGGGGGAATGTACACCAAAATGCTGAATACAAAGAACATCGTTTTTTCTATGTATTAGTATATGCCCAATCAGGACTTTATAAGAGTGATGACATTACACAAATGATAAATTATCCATGATCACAATAAGTGGGATACACAGTTTCTGATAGGTTCAATATGTGATTAGGTGTAGTCTCATTTAAAAAAAAAAAAAAAATCAGTGGTGGCTGTCTTATAAACTGGCAGTTATTAATCTCCGATCTTTAATTACATTACCAATGATATGCAGATAATGGAAGATAGTTTGAGAGTTTCTTTTTTAAAATGAAGCCTTAATATTAACATCTTCTATTTAATCAGGGTAACTGCTTTTTAAGAATTAAAAGAATGCAAAAAAAAAAAAGTAAAACTATGTAAATCATTCTAAAAGTTTAGGTGTACAGTATATGCAAATGAAAAGTGTAAAACATGCATAAAAAAAAAGCAGCATAAGTTGATCAACGGTATTTATTCACAAATTAAAATATTATATACAATCACAGTCCAACAACTAGTGGAGCACAGTAACCATTCTTACAGATTTCAAGGATGATTAATATTTGTTACCTTGTGTATTGATTTTCTGTGTAGCATTTTAGTAGTTTTCAACGTGATAAGCATTCAACAAATAAATTGGCTGTACATTTATATATATGTATATCCTTATATATGTACATTTATGCACGAAATACTTTATCAATAAAATACACTTTATATAGTATGTAGTATCCTTGTATCACAGGCATATTGTCATTTTCGGTTTCATTGATAAATTATAAACATAATGAACAATTTTCATTTTGGACAAATGAAAAATTTTCATTGTTACCAGAAATGAAACAGATAAATTCTAAGTAACATAATTCAGTAATAGCATTATTTAAGATTTGTTTATTTTGTGTAAAGAAAGGGTTACTGTGGTAACACAATGTTTCTGGACTGACCAATAGTGAAATTCTAGTATGGCATTTCTCTTTTATAAAAGAGGCAAACAAGAAATCTTTGGAATTTGGCCCCTCAATGTATAAATCATTAGAAACTGTACATTAGTATTTACAGGCGCAAAGTCAATAACAACAGTATACAAAAACAAAACTGACTTATTTTTACAAAGTTCACTGCAATAAATTAAGCAGTCTTATTAAACTGTGGCACTTCATATCTGCAGCTCAGTTTCAGATCCTGATGATGCTGCAGTAGTATGTGAGGAACGTTGAGGTCTAGGATGATGAGGTGTGGCAGGACCTGATAGCTGGATGGAACTACTACTTCCTCCACCATGTGACACTAGTGGAGAAATGGAAGGCGACCTTGTAGCTAATGGTGAGAGGGCAGGTGAAAAACTTGGTGACATGGCAGGGGAAGAAAATGTACTGTCATGACCAATTGGGGATCGAGGTAGTGTTGGGAAAGATGCCACTTGACTAGTGTGTCCTGAACTTAATGCTACAGGTGCTATTGATCTAGGTGCTACATTAGTTATTAAAGGTGGTGGTACAGTCTTTACTTGTGGATTAAGAGTTTTTGGAGTTGTAGATGAATAAGTTGATGGAACACTATCATCCTTTAGTCTTGCAATTTCGGCAAAGACATGGGCAAGGGGTTGGTATTGGGGACCCCAGTCCAGTAGATAGTCCCAGTTATAACTTCCCGTGAGTTCTTCTTCACTATGCACAATGGAGCTTAACGAACCTGTCATAGAAGGTTCGCCCTCATCTCCAAATCCAAAGCCACGTGTTCCATCCATTATAGCACTGTTTTCTTCAGCACTAACATCGTTCAGTTTGGAATAAATAAGATTACTGATGTCCATTCCATCACCTTCTCCCCCTCCTTCTTCATCAAACATGTGCATGCTTTCAACACTATGGGAACTAGCTATTTTACTGTACTCTTGACAGCTTCGCTGATCAGAGTGAGACGTGTTAATACCAAGACGTGCCAAATATTCTTGAGTATTGTGTACTGATATATCTGACACATTATCATCATCCCTATGTATTCCAGAATCTGGTATGCCCAATCGCTGCAATTTTTGCTGCTGTAACAAGGGACCTTCATTAATCATGCGAATTTCTTCATCTTCAACATCTTCCCCATCTTCAGCAGAACCTCTTCCACTGGATGCAGAATGTGATTGATCAGATACTTCTGATGTGGCACCATTAACATGCTGTGCACTATCTGGAGGGTCAAACTGGGAAATATCACTGTAATGAGGGGGGAACTGAGATATACTGGCTGAACTTGAAGGAGGATGATGAATGTCAATTGTGTCGAAGGAACTGTCAAAACCCTGAACTACTGGAGGTTTGCTATTGCGTTTTGTTCTCATACGAAGGAAAACAATCATTGTTAGTAATACAATAGCAAGTATTGCAAGCGAAATAACAAGACCTAATCCCCAGGCTGGTAGACTACTTCCCAGTTTTTCTTCTGTGGCACTAAGTTTGGTGGCATTAAGAGAAAAGTCAACAGTTATTTCAGCTACAGCATAATTACTGAGTGAGTTTGGTCGTCCACTGCTTGCTTGAATAGATAGAGTCATTTCGTGTGTATGAGCTTCCCGCCTCTGAGGACTCAGGCTATCTCTACGGAATACATTTTTTATACTAATTAATCCTGTGGTACTATTAATAGCAAAGTTTGCTTGCATGTTTCTGAACTGATAGATAATACGACCATCAATTCCTTCATCAGGATCAATGGCATGAACACTTCCAACTATGTAACCTACTGGTGCATCTCCAGGAATTGTAAAATGATAAGAAATTTGAGTAAATTCAGGAGGATATTCATCTTTACTTTCAATGTCTACCTGCACTTGCACAGTGGCATATCTTCCACCTGCATCCATGGCCATAAGGGTGAAAAAATACCTATTTTTGGATTCAAAATCAAATACTACTAAAGTTGTAACTAAACCTGTGTTGGGATCAACTTTAAATTTTTCTTTACCTTCCCCCTCAGTAACTGAATAGTTTAATTTTCCATACGTTCCACGATCACCATCAATAGCCCTGGCTACAAATACAGATGTTCCTGTTGGAGCATTTTCTGCAACAATCTCTTTGTACATTTGAAGAGGAAATAGTGGTGCATTATCATTCTCATCTTTAACTCTGATTACTATACTAGCCAGAGCAGACAGAGGTCTTTCAGGATCACTATCTGTAGCACGAACAATAAAACGGTATTCAGAAACTGTATCATAATCTAGTAGGTCTCTGAGAGTGACAACTCCTGTTTGAGGATTTAGTCTAAATTTTTGGTCATCATTTCCAGAAGTTATGTCATATACAACTTTGGCATGCTCCCCTTCATCTCTGTCTGTTGCTGTAACTTGTAAAACACTAGTTCCCACTGTTGTCATTTCTGATACTGAAATATCATAGTGACTTTGATTAAAAAGTGGTGGATTATCATTGATATCATCCACAGAAATAGTTACATCTGTTGAAGAGTTGAGAGCTGGAGTGCCTCTGTCCATAGCAACAATCTAAAAAAAAAAAAAAATAATAAAATAATAATTAAAATTACAAAAGATAAATTTCAGTTGTAAGAGAGTGTATAAACATGCAACAAAATCAGTGGATTATGGTAACAATATGTATAAAATTAAGTTATACTCTAAACGGTGCTTAGCTGATATTAGCATTAGTCAAGTGAAAAACTAATGCACAGTAGAACTTCAATCCAGAAATGCTGAGACTTAATCTTTGCTGGATTTTTGAAAGCAAATATTGGAAAACACTGGAAGTAATATATAATTTCCAAAAGATTATCCAATTTATCAATTGAGTGGTGAAACAACATTGTCACTATAAATGTTGCTGGCAAAAAAAAAAAAAAAAAAAATTTTTTTTTTTTTTTTTGCTCCCTGTTAAAATTCAGGATGGTTCTTATAGATGTGACATTGCGGCAACCCTATTGCTGTAACACTCACCAATTTTAAGGGAGAAGGGATTAAAGTCAAAAACTAAGTTTCTGGTAAAAAAAAATTTCATATATTTTAAGAAAATGTTATGTACAGTATTAAATATTGAACAATGGGTCTATAACCTTATTCTATTTACAAAAATGTTTAACTGATAACAAAACACTTATTTTGTTGTTCTTTGCCTTTTATTATTATCATCATTAGCCATATGATGCAAGGAAGCCTGAGGCTTTTGCTGCACCAGACAAAAAAAAAAAAAAAAAAAAAATCATTTAACTTACCCTGAGAGAGAGAGAGAGAGAAGTAGAAGGAAATCACCAAGGAAGAGAAGAATGATGATATCCAGCTTAGGACCCTGGGTGAGTATGGACCAAGTCCATACTCACCCAGGTTTTTCATTTGAGAAATATCTTGGTGAAACCTTTCACTGTGTTCATTGGAGACAGCTCCCAGGTTTTCAGGGAAAAAAGTCTAAATGGGAATGTAGGAAATGAAGCTTTAATGACATGTTGCTGATGCTCAAATTAGCTCATCCACAATTTCAGTATAATTTTGTGATTTCTCATTGCCTAAGAAGTTCTGGCAGATGTTTCTGAATGCCTTCCAGGCTCTTATTTCTGTAGCATTTAATTTTTTAGTGAATTCCTCACCTTGGAATAGCAATTTGATGTGAAGACCCACAAAAATTCCCTCTTTTATTTTAGCCTCACCAATTGGAAACTCTTGCCTCAAACAGGAAAATCCTTTTTTTGTCCATCGCTTTCAGAAATATTTTTTATCAAACCTAGCTTGATATGCAGTGGAGGTAAATACGTTTTTGACTTATATCCAAAAAATGAGGATGTGCTACTTTTTTTGGCCTGGTGTAGTTTCTGAATGGTCTGGCCATTTTTTTTTTTTACCCTGTAGTGGCAATCCTTTGCTTGGCTGCCCCACTTGCATAAAAAGCAGCAGTATTTGTGTATCCACCTTGTAAACCAGTAGCTACCACTTTTAGATCGGCACAGATATTCCATTTGAATTCTTGATAGCATATTTTTTGCAAAAGAACCTGTAGGTTCTCGTACATTTCCTTCATGTGAACTGCATGGACCAATCGTATAGATGTACACTTATTTCCATTATGGAGTAAAACTTCTTTCAAACTGACCTCGGATGAATCAATGAAAAGCTTCCATTTCTCTGGAAAGTGCTCCCGATGTAACTCTTTGATTAATTCTTGGACGTTGTTACAATAAACCAAAGCACTATCCATGAAATAATAGGTTGTGATATTAGATTGCCTCTTCCTGTAAAAAGACATCTTGATACCCTTTTCAAGAAGATTCCACTGCTGAAACCTTGATCCTAGTAATTGAACCTTGGTTTTGGGGAGGTCCAAATCATTCAATTCTTTGAGTGATTAGATGTGGCTTTGCAGTATCATGGCTCTAAGAAATCTGGTGAAAAGAGAAAGTTTGTGCATATGAGTTTTGCAGAGAAATTAAGGCTGTTAGACTCCATTCCTTGCATCTGTGAGGAATATAGCATGTAGAAAACATACTGTCAGGTGGTGTAAAAAAGCAAGTTTAAGGAATCTGACTCTGAAAATTCACCAGTATCTGAACTTTGGCTTCTTAGCTCAGATAGAAATTTTTCCAAGCACCACCATTCAGTGATAGTAAATTATCTTCTATTAACTGTGCACCAACGAATAAGGTGAAGATAAATAAAAGCTTGTTTTTTATTGTTTTAACTTTATTTCGGTGTTTCTAAAATGTCCATAAACAGAGTAACTGTTTAAATTTTTAATTATATGGAATATAAATGATCTTTCAAAAAAACTTTTGATTTAATGGACATTCGTCAATAACAGAAACTTCCTTCCATTAGTTTTTAAAATCAAGGAATTACTATATTTAAAAATTAAACACTTGGATCCAGGTTATTAAGAATTTAATTTTTTTATATTTTTGAGTATTCATCCTACATGCTATATTTGTAACAGTTTGTATGTTATTTCAATAAATGATACCTATTTATAACAGGAGCTTTGTGCTATCAAAAGAAGCTAGATCCACAAGGCTTCATTGTGAACATAAAATTTGCTAACATATATATATTTTTTTTAAACTGAACTTTAAATATTAAGTTCCAGAGTGATGTTATTGTTGTTATTTGGTTTTTAGGAGCATTAGCAACTAAGGCTATATCGCTCAGGGGATATGCGGTGGTCATTTCCTGACCTTTCCGCATCCTCCATATTTGGTGGTGACGGGCTCGAACCCCGGTCTAAATCAAGACCGGGGTTGCTGCTGCTCCTTCCCACCTGGCTACAGAGGCACCTTCCAGAGTGAAGAAAACCTTATAATTATGATCAGGATGACAGAAATATAATTAATATTAATGCTCCATTTTAAAACAATGGAAAAAAAAAAAGTAATAGGATCAGCTAATGTTGCCAGATGTCAGGAAATATCAATGTTGTGCATTTACAGCAGCCACAGATTTTAATTTATAATTCTTGTTTTGTTACATTTTGTGTAACAAAACAAGATGACATAATGGTGCAGGAATATGGCTGTTTAGGGTAGCCACATTTTGTTTGATTGGTCTTTCTAGCATCTTGCAATACAATGTGATCACACTCTTTTCAACAATGCCCTAGCCATGATTTATATTTGCATTTAACTGTATATACACTCGTGATATTTTTATTTTACATCAGTTTTTCTGATTAGGGCTTTTATTTCAGCAGATCTTTAAACAAGGGTTATACCTATAGACAGTCCTTTCACATCTCTTGACCTGATAGCTGGTCAAGAGACATAAAAAAGACAGCTTTAAAAGTAATTAATAAACTGACAATGCAGCTTCTTTGGAATTATACTCAAACATATTTGAAAGATTCTTGAAAATCTGCTCAACTTTATGAAAAGACTAATTTTTAAAACAGAAACAATGTATAAAAGGAATTATAAATATATATTAACATACTTGCCAACTTCCAGTTTAGTTAGATGTTTTCCAGTAATTGTATGTACCAGTTTCTGAATAAGTTTAATTTTTTAAGTATGCAGGTGTGTGTGTGTGTGTGTGTGTGATTTTTTTTTTTAATTGAGAAAAAAAAAAAAAAAAAAAAAATCAACGATATGCACTTAAAAACCAGCATTGGATGGTTCTGCTCACATTTAGCTGAGTACAGCATTCAAGTTCTGACGTAAGTATATGTTTGCAACATTAGGTGAAAAAATATATATGAACTTCATATATCATATTTCTAATAGATATGTTTACATATTTGATTTTTTTTAAGTTGCATTAATGACTCAGGTGGAGTTTAATCCACCACCATTATTACTGGTTATCAGGTAGTTGTGTATTGTAAGTTGCTTGTTAAAAGAAGGTTAGGTTTATTTAAACGTGTTTTGTTATAATAATGCACTCAACTTTAAAATACAGTTTATTGCAATTCATGACAATGTGTTGCTGCAGTGTTATGACATATATTAATTTTAAATTATAAATCAACAGGGATTACCTTTATTTTAGATATAGGAAGCTTCTTTTCCAACTCTCCTAGTCCAACTCGCTAATAATTCTTGAGGATGGCGATATCTATTTTGTAAACCAGGTGGGACATCTTCCCCACTGTCAGAACCGTAGGGTTCAGACCGTGCAGTCTCAACAATGACCGCTCATGACTGCTGTCTACAAACACCATACTTCTGGCAGCATGGAAACCATTACTTGGATTAGCATAAAATTAGATTTTTGTGGTCTAAACTGTTTAATAAATATGGACCGATTATTTCTTTCGGTCCTATAGTTGGATATGGGGGGGGGGATTATTCTCTACATTCCTTAAGTCGGACTAGAACTTTTCGGGTGTCATGTTCACAGGAACGGAGCAACTCACAATTAATCCGAAACTTTTGTCTTATGTTGTAGTGTTTGTTCTTCACACATGTGTATAAGTGACCAATCGTCGGACAATAGGAATGGCCTCTGGATATTGATTGAAGCTTCATGTAGTTTCATCTCTAAAGTTTCTGCAATAAATAGTTTGTGATAGTTGTGTTGAATATTTATAATTTTTGTTTCATTAAAGCTGAATGAATGTCGTTCATTTATTGCGTGGAATGAAAGTTCCGATGCATTTGAACGACCCACCCGCACAGAAGCTTCGTGTTGTTTTGCTCGAAGTTGTGCCACTCCCATGGTAGATCCTACATAGACAGCTGTATACGAGGTCATGCTGTGATTGGAATGTGGTGTTTGAAGGTCGATTTCTGAAGAATGTGTATAATTTGTTCATGGGTTTTGCTATGATTTTCATGTCGGTTCCCTTGCATATTTGATTAAGTTTATTGTACCAGTACTCGTCCTGGTACAATATTACAGTGCCACAAAAATTGCGACACTGTCTATGTAGGATCTACCATGGGAGTGGCACAGCTTCGAGCAAAACAACACGAAGCTTCTGTGCGGGTGGGTCGTTCAAATGCATCGGAACTTTCGTTCCACGCAATAAATGAACAACATTCATTCAGCTTTAATGAAACAAAAATTATAAATATTCAACACAACTATCACAAACTACTTATTGCAGAAACCTTAGAGATGAAACTACATGAAACTTCAATCAATATCCGTAGGCCATTCCTATTGTCCGACGATTAGTCACTTATACGCATGCGTGAAGAACAAACACTACAACATAAGACAAAAGTTTCGGATTAATTGTGAGTTGCTACGTTCCTGTGAACATGACGCCTGAAAAGTTCTAGCCCGACTTAAAGAATGTAGAGAATAATCCCCCCCCCCCATATCCAATTTTATTAGACCCCTAAATTTAACTCTGAAGTCCAACTATAGGACCAAAAGAAATAATCGGTCCATATTTATTAAACAGTTTAGACCTCAAAAATCTAATTTTATGCCAATCCAAGTAATGGTTTCCATGCTGCCAGAAGTATGGTGTTTGTAGACAGCAGTCATGAGCGGTCATTGTTGAGACCGCACGGTCTGAACACTATGGTTCTGACAGTGGGGAAGATGTCCCACCTGGTTTACAAAATAGATATCGCCATCCTCAAGAATTATTAGTGAGTTGGACAAGGAGAGTTTGAAAAGAAGCTTCCTATATCTAAAATAAAGGTAATCCCTGTTGATTTATAATATAATAGAATATAGGAATTATCGAGCATTTAATAGCTCTCAATTATCAAATTAATTTTAAAGAAAAGCCTGAGAATGCAGTTTCATTATGGACTGAAACCCAGTTCTGAAGCGTTCTTGTTAAAGCCAGACCTCTGTTAAGTTTTCTGGTTTTTTTTTTAATTCTAAAAGTTGGCAGATATGTATACTTTTTATTTATTTATTTAATTCAATTGGATGCATAAATTTATAACAGCATGGAATAATACCTTAAGAGAGTAGCTGGAAACTTCTTCTCGATCTAGGGGATTCATCAGAAGCAACTCACCAGTGTTTCCAGAAATAATAAATGTATTTCCAACATTTCCACTAATTATACTATAATCTATATTATTGTTAGAATATGACTTATCATGATCAGTGGCAGATACTTTTAGTACTGTAGATCCTCGTGGTGCATCTTCGGATATATGGGTTCTAATAAAATAACAAGAAAAATGACTGTGAGAAGCTTAATGCATAAATGTTTAAGTAATTTTTGCTATTTCTTATTTGAACAGATTGTTTTCTAATAAAATAATATATTCACAATGGAAAGTGTGTCAGAACACAAGGATAGAGATTACAATCAGGAATTATTAATCTCAACCCTTTGCTTGAGATACAAAAAACTGTGTGCAATTTTTAATTATGGCTTTGATTAGCTGTGCAGAGCATAACTTTACTGATGATGAAGATATCTTAAATTAGAAAGACAAAGGGTAGGTAAGTTTCCTTGCTTGAAAGATATTTTTATATAAAATATAGAGTTTAATTATAAAGTGGGTAACATAAGCCAGAATATCTCCAGTGAATCAACATAATCCATACTGGTGATCGTTGATCAGACGGAAGGTTTCTAGGTAGTTTAAGAGTTGGCAGTTAATTGATTTCTCCATTACTTTAGAAAGAGTAGAAGTAATTGCAATGGGACGATAATTGGATGGGAAGGATTTGTCACCCTTTTTAGGAACTGGCTGGATATGAGCAAATTTCCAAGCAGAAGGAAAAACACCTTTGGAATAAGAAAGTGAAAAAAGGCGGCAAAGAATAGGAGTAAGTTCAGGAGCACAGGTTTTGAGAACAAGTGGAGAAATACCATCAGGACCTGGAGCTTTCTTAGCATCAAGATTCATCAAAATCCTTCTGATATCCTTTTGACAGAAGACCACAGGAGGCATTGAATGGAGCGGGTTGGGAATGGTGGGAGGTGTTTTACCAAGATCATTAATACATGAGCTGGAAGAAAAATGGGATGCTAGCAGGTCAGCTTTATCCTTGGCTGAAGTGGCAACAGAACCATCTGGTTTGAACAGAGGTGGGAGCAAAGATGGGCAAAAGTTGCGGCCAATCGCTTTGGCAAGAGACCAGATTGCTCGGCTACCATTAGGGCAAGAAGCAAGTTTTCTACTCTTAACCTGTTCAAACTCTAGTTTGGACTGATTAATAACTGCTTTACAACTGTTGCGAGCTTTGGTGTAGGCAGAAAATGAAACTGAAGAATTAGAAACAAGCCAATTACGATATGCAACATTCTTCTCTTGGACAGCCTTAACACATTTATTGGAAAACCAAGGTTTAGATAAAGGACGAGATTTTAAAGTAGAGTGTGGGATAAGGGATTTCATTCCTGCAAGAATAATTTCACTGACTCGATCTGTTGGTAAAGTACAAGAAATATTTAACTTTCATGAAGCAAATGTGAATACAAATGTGCTTTCTCTGCACTTGTGGAATTTTCCATTTCTGTTTTTCCATAGTAGTACCTCCGCTAGATACAAACGTGACAGAAACTGATGAAAAACAAATACTGTATATCTCTTCATTGTCATGTTCTTCTTTCAGGTGAAAAAAAAAAGCTATTATAAATACAGTCAATTCCGGTTATTTGGGACTGGTGTATTTTGACCCAATTAAGCAGCTGCCCCAATTATCCGAAGTTTCACGTAAATAGTTACAATGGCCCCCACTTACAATTGGTTCACTGTACAATCAAATCATTTTACGATGGACTCACCATAGTAAAGTGCCATTCACTATATGATGTGTAAATTCCACAAGTGCAGAGAGAGAAAATGCTTTCTCTGCACTTGTGGAATTTACCATTTCTGTTTTCCATAGTAGTACCTCTGCCAGATACAAACATGACAGAAACTGATGAAAAACAAATATTGTATTTCTCTTCATTGTCACGTTCTTCTTTCAGATGAAAAAAGCCATTATAAATACAGATGATTCCGGTTATTTGGGACACATCGGGACTGGTATATTTTGGCCCGATTAAGCAGCTACCCCAGTTTCACATAAATGGTTACAGTGGATCTCCGCTTTACAATTGGTTCACTGTACGATCAAATCATTTTACAATGGACTTACTATAGTAAAGTACCGTTCACTATACGATGTGTAGTAAGCACCGGTCATTGTGATCACGTTTGTGAATTGAATTTTAATACTATTAAACAGTGATTCTAATTAGCAAAAATAGGAGGAATATTTATCCACACACCATAAAAGTAAAGATATATTAAGCACAAACTTGCCCTTGATTACCTTACTAATTAAAAAATTAAATGATACGTGATAATTGGAATAATTAATACGTATTGTGATATGTACATACTAACTAGTTGATGTTTCTGTTCACTGACATTTGTGGGTGAGGGTTAAAATTTAAAACAGTAAAAAGATAAGCAACCAATAAAATGAACACGTCACACAAATTGCAAGTAACATGATACACGCAAGTGAGAACGGAGTAACAAGTTACAAAGCTTTAAAAATAGGAATGAAGAGAAGATTCTGAAAATTAATTGTTTTATATGATTGAAGATTCCATGGAAGTGTAAACACATTTCACCATAATAACCCACAGAATTCCAGCTGTCGGTATTATCGCAAATTCAGTAAGATCGATTTTACTATCCGTTTATGATAGCTTGCACTAACAGAAAAGTCCAATAAACAGGTGACTGCTAATTGTTTTTGTTTTATGGTTGTGACCTCCAGAAATCTGACCAAATCACGTGGTACAGTCGCAGACAATAGTAGGGTAATTTCCAGTGTTGGGGTCTCCTGCCCGATTAAATGGCATGTTGTCCTAATTAAGCAAAGTAAACCCTGGCTATTTTCTCAATTGGGTTCTGTTTTTTTAAGATTTGCCCGAAATAAACGGCTGTCCCAGTTAACTGGGAATCCACTGTATTTGAAGTTGTACTGTAAATCCTTATGGTGCATCTTTATTTATATATACAGGGTGTTCTCAAAAATATTGGTACAAACGTTTAGGGGAGGTAGGTAATATCTAAAGGAAAATATAATTGGAAACATCACTGTAAGTCAGTTCTTAAGGTGGCGCTGTTCATCAGTTCTCGAGAGGGAAAATTTCTGGTTTACTAATTCAAGCAGTAGTCGCCACACGAAGAGCATGCATCGATATACGAACTGTGAGCTGGCAGACATGCACCTAGCATATGGATTAGCAGAGGGCAATGGACGAGCTGCTCAACAAATTTATGGAGAACGCTTCCCAGACAGACATGTACCAGACCACCGTTTGTTTGCACGTGTGCAACAAAATTTGTGCGATTATGGGTCATTTAGAGGTAACAGGAGTAGTGTGGGCAGACCACGTTCGACGCGAACTCCCGCCATGGAAAAAGTGTGTTGAATGCCGTCCAGAATAATCCTATTACCAGCACACGTGCCATTGGCTCTGCCTCAGGAATGTCTCGTTGCAGTGTACAGTTTGTCTGGCACGATGATTCCTTATACCCCTTTCATCTCCAAAGGGTTCAGTTACTGCTCCCCCTGGCGCCTTCGTAGCCAGGTGGGCAGGAGCAGCAGTGCGTAGCACACGCTTCTTGATTAGACAGGGGTTCGAGCCCGTGACCACCAAATACGGAGAATGCGGAAAGGTCAGAGAATGACCATTGCATATCCACGGAGCAATATGGCCTTAGTTGCTAATGCTCCTAAAAACCCAACAACAACAACTGCTCCCTGAAGATCATCCTGCACGTGTGGCTTTTGAGCAGTGGTTTCCCAACAAAGTGTTCAAGACTTGAATATTCCAGCCTATGTTTTGTTAAAGGATGAGGCTTATTTCACTCGGGAAGGCTTATTCAATCAGCACAATGCTCATGTGTGGGCTCACAACAACCCACACGGTGTGTGCCCCCATGCGGCACAACATCACTTCGCAATAAATGTGTGGGCAGGTATGGTCGGTGACTGCTTAGTCGGCCCATACCTGTTACCATCCCGCATGAATTCCGCTAAATATCGGATGTTTCTTGAACAAGTTCTACCAGGGTTACTTGACGATGTTCCAACAAATGTGAGACAACATTTGGTTTCAACATGACGGGGGCGCCTGCCCATTATGGAAGGTGTGTTCGTGACCATTTGAACAGGCGTTTTGGGCATCGATGGACTGGCCGTGGTGAACCCATTGCCTGGCCCCCACACTCACCAGATTTATCGAGCCTTGATTTCTTTCTGTGGGGGGGGGCCCTCAAACCTATCGTGTATGAATCACCTGTGGAGATGGAAATGGGTCTCGGGGCGAGACTCATCTGCGCTGCTGCTACTGTCAAAGAAACTCCAGGTGTGTTCAACCGTGTCCGCCAATCCATGCTGTGTCGGTGTCGCACATGCATCGCATCTCATGGTGGAACCTTCGAGCATCTGTTGTAACATTATGAAATGCATCCATCTCATACTCCATTGTTAATATTATGTCAAATAAATGTTTGCTACTAATTACTGTCTTGTGTCATTTCTTCTTCTTGTGCCTCTGCTACTACTTTCCCATGACATTTCCGGTTATGGGTTCCTATGCGATTCACATTCCTTTAGATGTTACCTACCTCCCTACAGTTAGTACCTACTGAAAGTGATCTGAGGAGTAAAACTCACGAACTGCCAGCGAGGTGTTGGATGACCATCGCTCATCAAGGTGAGCGAAGGCTCTCCCAGATGGTATGTGGCAACAGAAGGTCTGCTGTGGCGCAACTCGCCAGTAATTGGAATGCTGGTGATGGGAGTAATGTGTCACAACACAGAGTACATCGAACCCTGCTGAAAATGGGACTGTGTAGCAACATGCCGCCCTGAGTGCCCATGCTAACCACGGTTCACCGGCGACAGTGCCTAAAATGGTCTCGCGAGCATCTAAACTGGATCTTGAGTGATTAGAAGAAGGTCGTCTGGTCCGATGAATCACGTTTCCTGTTCCACCATGTGGACGGCCAGGTACATGTGCGTCGCTTACATGGGGAAGTGATGGCGCCTGGATGCACCATGGGACGAAAACAAGTCGGTGGCACTGGTGTCATGCTTTGGGCAATGTTCTGCTGGGATACCCTGGGTCCAGTCATCCATGTGCCAGGAATTCTGACTTTTACCACCTACCTAAACATCAGAGACTGGCTATTGTAAAGTTTATTGTAATATAGTGTGTTTGGTGTCAAGGGGCACCAGGGGTTCCCCCCCCATCTCCGCATTGTGATGGGTGTGCCAGTTCACTGGAAATGCCAGAGATTTAAGCGTGTGGATATTGTACATGTGTGGTGTCATGTACCATTGTTCATCTGGTCATTTAGCCGCTAGTCCCCTACTGAGGCCCAATGTTAACGCGTGGAAGCAGACCAGGAAACCCACTAGTTTTAGTTGTACTCTGCCAGGTCCTGCCACCTAATTTCCTGAGATTTCAGTGGCTGGCTAGTGTGATTTCAACCATGCAGTCATGTTTCTATGTGCTTTGATTAATAAGTGATTTTAGTGCCAATTAAACATGGATTTACCGTTCACTAAAGATTTGGACTTGAAGAACTAATGATACTGGATCACCAGGTGACTTTATGTGAAATTCTGTTAGGATTTAATGAATTTATGTGATATTTTAATTCTTACATATGGTAGCATTGTGCCTGTATATAGCACCAATATGGCTGCCAACCACATCGGACACTTTCATTTCACACTCATGGATTTCAGTTTAAAATGTTTTTCTCATCAAAATTATATACCATGATTCCTCAACTCCAGTGGACTCTCAAGGTGAGAAATGTTCTGTGCTTTGTTGGGAATTTGTCTGGTTAGAAGCGTCACTATTTGTGTCAGACCGCATGGTAACCATGTGGCTGACGTTTGGAATATATAAAGGTAACCGATATAATGCGGTCACCATGGTGCTTGTAACCTTGGACAACATTTGTGTCCTAACATTTCCCACTAAACTGTGTGTGATTTTACCCAAAAAATAATGACTTGTGTGCTACTCCCCCTCTCTGCCATAGACTTTCCATGGTAAGGGCTGAACTTTTTTCTGGAAGATTCTACTGTCTTTTTAATGCCACCATCGTGTTCACCATGCCCAGAAACTCCATAGGGAAGTAGTCCTGTTGTTCTAGGGCTATTTTTAAACCTGACTATTCCCCCCCCCACAAGTGACTGAAGGGGATAGCCCAATAACTTAAAGGCTTATAACTTGCCTTCCTTTTGTGCTACGAACTTGTGGCTGACTTCATTTTTCATAATGCTCACAGTGCTTCTCGATAGTAGAGAGGAAATCCCGATAAACTGACAAGTCTCGGTTATTTGGAAATAATGATATGGAAGGGAACATGGACAAAAGCAGAGACCCTCTTAGGGGAACCCAAAGCAACAAATGCACTATCATCACATACCAAAAGGACGAAGGGATGGATCTCCGTTCCGGGGACCCCCCCCAAACAGGTAAGAAGAAAAACAAAAAAGGCTTGATACCAAAATTTGAATGAGAAACCCATTCCCAGATGGAGATAAGAGAAATGCAGGAATATCTCACAGCGATTGCGACAAAGGAGACTAGTGATGAAAGGACACGGGAAACCTCCCTGGATCCCAAGGGTACAATATATGAAAAATCCCTGTTCCAAAAAACTGCTCTAGAATCCCTCTTTAAAGAGCAAACAAACAGAGTCACCACCACACTAAGGATTCAAATAATAACATTGTGGAAAAAACTTGACGCACTCCTTGTCGAGGCCTACCTCGAAAGCAAAAGGGCCAATGCTAAATTGCAAGCCTACGCTGAATGTGGGGCAAAAAAAATGCCACAGCTTGCCCACATATGCACAAGCGCTGAGGACCACGGCTCCAGATACCTCTCCTCAACTGCCATGCGTGACAATTACTACAAAACGCAAGACGCTCCTGCCGACTCCACACCTAGTAATACTAAACCAACCTCGTGTAAACGTGAAACAAACCGTTATGAAGAACCTCTCACAGGATCTAATGACTACAAAAATCAAATCTGTCTGAAAAATAAGGAACACGGGTGTCATCATTGAAACCAAATGAAGGAGGATGCAAACCAATTCCTCAACAACCCGAGAATCCAGACACTTGGTTTAGATGCAGCATCTCCCAAGGGCCCCAGTATAGTCTTTTTTTAACACCAAGGATCTAACACCAGAAGCTCTGCAGAGGAACTATATTCCAGGAACCTTCAGCATGAGTACCCAAACGTGGAATCAACGACACTGATCACCCCAAAATTGCAAACAAAATCCTGAACAGGAGACCACACAAATTGGGTGGTCAAACTCACACCAGAGGCATGGAAGACGATTGCCCAAACAACCAGGGTTTTCATACATTGGGGCAGCCATCGCTTCAAAGAGCATGTGTCTATTCCCAAATGCTTCCATTGCTGTTGATTTGGATATACGACACACACCCCAAGACAGAGCCTACTTGCTGTCACTGTGCAGAGAAAGGCCATGAGTTTGGCACCTGCCCTAAAAAAAATGACCCTTCCACCTGTGCAAACTGTAAATCATAGAAAGACGCCAGTGGAACATTCACTCAGGGATAATCAATGTCCCAAATGAGGGTGTGTACCAAATGAGGACTGATTATGGATGCACGCCTTAAACTGCCAAAGTGTCAACTTTGCACAGCTAAACGTGCAGCGATCTAAGGCACTGGCCAGACAACTCACCAAGAAAGCGAATGAACAGAACCTCGGCATCTTAGTTATCAAAGAGCCATATGTGCACAGCTGGGAGGTAAGAGGATATCCCGTCCTATAAAACAGTTGACAACAGAGAACCCCTGGGCTTGCACATCCTGGGCCAACTGTGCCCATATAACCTCACTCGGCAAACTCTACGCTGTCTCACTGTACTGTCGCACCGGGAGGGGGGATATTCTCCTAGCTACCTGCAGAGTTTACTCACAGAATTCCAGAAAGCCAGGATTGTGGAGTGGATGTGAACTGTCGATCTCCGGCGTGGTTCAGCCAAACCCCAGGGCATCGCAGTGCCACAAATGGACAACACCTAGAGGAGTTCCTGGCAAACAGTACCTTCACTATACTCAATCAGCCAAATAACCCCACCACCTTTTCCAGCACACTGTGGGAAGTCACAATTTATGTTACACTCGCCTCAAGGTCTCTGGCTAGTCATGGATGCATGCCTTAAACTGCACAGGGTCAACTTTGCACAGCTAAACGTTTTTTTTTTTTTTTTGTTTGTTTTTTTTTTTTTTTTGTTAGTTGTTGGCACATTGGCTTCTGTGGCCATAATGCACCTCCCAAAGTTTTTTGCACTACTCTGATCCATGCCCGAGGCGGGATTGGAATCCACGACCTTTGGGTTGCCAGGCAGATACTTTAACCACCTGGCTAGCCCCGTTGGCTCAGCTAAAAGTGCAGCGATCTAAGACAGTGGGGTGGAGGGTCAGGGAAAGCTGGACCACAGGGTCATAACCTTTGAGCTCCGATGCACCACAGACAGGCCCGACAAATCCAGCATAGATACACCATACAGAAGGCGGACTGGCCACTCTTCCAGACTACCTTAAGAGAAGCAACACAAACCCTCCAAATAGGGTGCCTCCGTAGCCAGGTGGGAAGGAGCAGCAGTGCATAGCACACGCTTCTTGATTAGATCGGGGTTCGAGCCCGTCACCAATAAATACGGAGGATGTGGAAAGGTCAGGGAATGACCACTGCATATTCCCGGAACAATATGGCCTTAGTTGCTAATGTTCCTAAAAACCAAATAACTAACAACCAACCAACCCCTCCAAATAGAGGGGCTGAGCCCAGACCAGCACCAAACCGCCGGGGTGAACCTCATCACTACCGCTGCAAACCACTCAATAAAAAGGAAAAACCCAATTCCAGGGACTGTCCTGGTGGTTCCCTGGAACTACAACAGCTCAGATGCGAGGTGAACAGAAGAGACTATTACAGAAAGCACGACGTTCCTGGCCAGCAGCAGAAATAGACCAACTCTGCAACCACTACTGCGCCACAAGAAATGAGTACATGGCTCTAATTCGACTCAAGAAACAACAACTTGTGGGGGACCACCATAGGGTGTCAAATGCCCAAACCTTGGTGTTTGACACCCTGTGGTGGCCAAGCATCCTCGGCAGACTCTGGAAGGCCAACATCCAAGACCTGGCAGAATGATATCAACAACATCTTGAACAGCATGTTTCTGGGACATTACTTCCACTACACCAGAACAGCAACAATTATGTCAAGACAACTATACCTTACTACCACCAATAAGGAAGAACCACTGACCAGCATCGAACTTCACACTGCTGCAACAAAACTGTGCAACAAGAAATCACCGGGTATTGACCTACTGGAGCCTGAAATTGTCAAGAAGGCCGTCGAGACCATTCCAGAGGTAATACTCACTCTCTTTAATCACTGCCTTAATGAGGGATGCTTTCCACAAGCTTGGAGAACTGCCAAATTTCACTTAATCCTGAAAAATCCAAACAAACAACAGGACCTTCCGGAGTCATACCGACCAATAGCCCTTCTCTCAGTACTAAGTAAACTCTTCGAACACCTCCTCAGAGATGGAATCGAAACCAGCTGCAGGCCTGCAATCACAGAATCAATTCGGCTTTAGGAGGGGCTGCTCCACTCTGGATGCCCTGGAAAACATTACCAGAGCTGTTGAAACAACAAACCATAAATATCTACTTGTAATCGCAATAGATTTTTCCTGGGTGTTTGACACCCTATGGTGGCCAAGCATCCTCGGCAGACTCCGGAAGGCCAACATCCCCGCCAACCTATACCAATGCATCAAAACATATTTTGGCAACAGATTGGTTGTCATAGAATCTCCATACCGTTCCATTTCTAGACAGATCTTCAGAGGCTGCCCACAGGGCTTGGGTCCGCTCCTCTGGAACATGGTTCTCGACGGCTTACTAAATCTAGACCTAGGTCGTGTGGTAACTCAGGCACACGCAGACGACCTGACCCTAGTACTGCGAGAGAACAGCAGAGCCGTGCTAGAAGCTTCTGCTACTTGCACCATTGACACCTTACAGAAGTGGGCTGATGAAAACAATCTCTGCATATCCTCAACCAAGACCAACTCAGTACTGCTAAAAGGTACCCTGGACATCAGGAGACCACCCCAAATCCGCATCCAAGGCACTACAATTAAGCTCACAAAGGAGCTAAACACCTCGGGGTTGTCCTAGACAATAAACTCTCATTCACCCTTCATCTGACCTACATACAGAAAAAGATCAGAAGATACTCTGCTCTGTTCATGAGGGTCTCCCACAAGGATTGGGGCCTGTGGAGGAGAGCCCTCAAGCTATTCTATAAAACAGTCTTCCTGCCTGCCATAACGTATGCCACTGGTGTATGGTACCAGAAGGCCACCACGGCCGCCAACAGAAGAAAACTGGACACTGGTAAATAACAATAACAAGAGCTTGCAATACTGTAAGCACACATGCTCTTCAGGCCCTGACGAGGGCTCTTCTCCTAGACCTGGAAATAGTCTTCTAACATATCAACTCTCCAAAGGACGGGAGGCTAACCACCTGAACTTCACCATGGACCCTGAAACAGACCACAAAGTGGAATGCAAGTGTCTCCTCGCACACCTCAACCAGACCTGGCAAAACCACTGGTAGACATCAACCAAAGGTGAAATCAGCAAAATATTTATTCCCGATATCCAACTGGTGCACCCAAACTATCTGCCTTGGTTTTCTCCTGGACTTCTTGCCACCCACCTGTTGACCGGCCATGGCACCATAAGAGAAAAATTCCATGGATTCGGATTAAGAGACACCCCTCTATGCCACTTTGGTCTACGCAAGACATGGGGGCACTTGATGTACGACTGCCCACTGTACAAGGATCTCTGCTACCATTTTATAATCACCAACCGAATAATGCTACAAAACCAGGAATATCTCACACTAACTGAAAGAGATACTTATATTGCCTTCACTCAATATGCACAAGACCTCTTCACGAGAAGACAGACTCTCCTACATCCACCACCACAACAGCAACAACCATGAATAACCTACCAGTTTGTTGTTATTGTTATTTGGTTTTTAGGAGCATTAGCAACTAAGGCCATATTGCTCCGGGGATATGTGATCGTCATTCCCTGACCTTTCTGCATCCTCCATATTTGGTGGTCATGGGCTTGAACCCCGGGTCTAATCAGGAAGCATGTGCCATGCACTGCTGCTCCTGCCCATCTGGCTATGGAGGTGCCAACAACCAACCTACCAGTGCAAACTTTGGCTGAATTGCATCTAAAAGTCACAACCCCACTTTCACCAGCCTCCAGAATTCACAGCCACCAATTGCCAATGACAGCAAACAATACAAACCAACAACTAAGTGCCTCAGAGAGCAAAGGAAAAAAAAAAAAAACATAAGAGGATCATATGAACAGGACCTGATCCACAAAAGGTGCACAACCAATATGTGGACCCCCCCCCGCATGGGACGCAGTCTCATGAGTGACTTCTACTCAGCTGAATTCCAACCAGCCAAATGAGACTGCAGAGCTTTCTGCATATGCCAGCTATGATGGCAATCGGTGTCGGCACTCCAGACGGGCCCATCTTTCTTTAACCCTTCCCTTGGTGGCAGGGAAGGAAGTGGTCCCTCCTGGTGGGGCATGGGCATGCCCCACTGACTTATAAATAATGGGGTCTCTCTATTGACTCCATTTCTTGTACCCCCCCCCCACAATTGATGTTGGTGGACAATGCAATGTTGATCTGTTTGGTGTGGCATAAGCACTGGGAAAGGAAAAATGAGAGTAGGTGTGTGTGTTATAGGCCAAATGAATCTCACAGAAGCCTATGAGTATAATGAGCAATTGTGCAGAGAAATAGTGGGCCAGTAAATCAGAGTGTCTTAAAATGGGAGATTTTAATTCCCAGAGATTGACTAGAATTTGTGGGTTGGTCACTCACACACTAGCAAGGCTTTTGTGGATTTATTGGATGATTGTTTTCTAGAACAGCATATTTGGGAGGCAACTAGAGGGAGTAATACTCTTTATCTGATTATCAGTAGTGATTTTTCATGCATCAAGAAATTGCAGATAAAGGAACCACTAGGTGGCAGTGATCACAATGTGCTGAAGTGGGATTTACTCAAAGAGGTAACTACCATCAAGGGTAAAGGGAAGGGTTTTTGCTTTCGTAAAGGTGACTACGGTGGTTTGAGACAGTATTTAAATTCTATACCGTGGGACCAACTGATGATGTTACCAACAGGAAATTTAAAATGGGAAGCATTCAAAGAACTTATCTTGGAAGCTACTAGGTTTTGCATACCAACTAAGAAATATTGTTCAAGATTTAGGCCAAAATGGATGTCAGATGAACTAATTAAACATGTGACAGAGAAGGAAAAATGCATGGGATTCATTTAAATTAACATGTGACACAGAAGCTGATCTGTAACCAAGTTACAAAGGAGGTTAGGCAGGCGAAGGCAGATTATGAGAAATCTTTGGCAAAGGATGCAAAGAAAAACAGCAAAGAGTATTTTACTTATGTAAACACTAGAAGGAAGGGGATGATTCAGATTGGTCCACTTGATATCGATGGTTCAACTGTTGATGATCCTGCTCAGGTAGCTAACAAACTAAATGAATATTTTGCATCAACATTTATACATGAGGAGTTATTCAAGGAGGGAATGACAGAGATGTATTCAACTCTGGCAGTAAGCTAGATAATTTTGTAATAACTGAGAGTAAAGTGGAGGAGAAATTGTTGAAGATAAACAATTATCCATTTGTAAAGTATAAATTTTTGATCACCTTTGTATATATTATTGAAGTGAAAGATTTTCTGTATGATCTACGTATTTGACAAAATAAATAATTTCTATCTATAAATTTAAATAATTTGTATAAACTTACGTGTAAACATGACTGGTAAATTTAGGAGCATTATTGTTTACATCAACGATTTGAATATGGACTGATGCCACAGCAGCAAGAGGAGGGCGACCACTATCTTGAGCTGTTACTATTAACTGTATAGTGGGTTGTCTAGGATCAAATATTAATGACTTGTTGGTATAAATTTTACCTGAAATGAAAATGAGAGCACACTTAATAAACAATCACACTATTTATGATTTTAAGAATTCTATAACTATAGTTAGCAAGAATGAAATATATAGACTTTTATTAAAGTCAACTTACTGTAGTCCAGCGCTCCAAATTAAATTTTTGGTAGTTATGGCTATCATTCAAAAAAAATTAAACAATATTGTAAATTTGGACTCTTGTGGGAAATACAACAAAGAATAAAGACAGATTCACTTAAGAAGTAAGATACATTCATCTAAAACAGTGAATTGTACTTTTTGTAAACTTAATTACTAATCATTGTAACTATTGCCTTGAGTGACCGGTGTTCAAGCCTGTGACTGCTAAATACGGTGCTGTTTCTTGTGAACTCCTCTGACTGTTTGGTCGTCCCAGAGTATAAACAGAAAATTTATTACTTTATTAATTTTCAACCTTATATTGTTACCTTCCTGAAATGTAAAGCTTCCACTGGTTTCATTTGGTTGATCTAATGCACTCAATTTGAGATCATTAAATATTATTATTATTAGTATGAAACTTCAGCACTATATCTGGAGTGTTTATTTGGCAGAACTTCTACCAAGAACTGGGCAGAAGTCAAGGTTACTGGTTAGCAATAAATTGTTTAAAATTAAAATTTTTTTTCTCTATTGGTTGAGAACTTTAAATTGAAATTTTCATAATTAATATCATTACTATATATATAAAAAAAAAAAAATTGATGAATTTTATGAACCTTTTGCTTTTTGAAGAAATTTTGCATATATTTATTATCAAGGAGCTAACAATGAAGTCTATATATAAATTTTTTTGGTTAATACATGCACTTAAATCACTTTTTAGATATTTTTAACCTTGACATATAGCAATTTAGCATATGCTAAACTATCAAAGTTTTTTATATTATGAAAACCCCAGACATGAAAGGTGAAAGAACCTGTAGTACTTATTACTGTGCATGGGTTGAAGACCAAGAAGATACTTGTTGACATTAGACTTGAATTTCTGTAGATTGTAATTTTCAGGGAATACATGTGGAGGAAGGTTGCTTGAGAAAACAGAAGTAGAAGGGATAAACAAGACAGAAGGAAAGTGGTTCTGTGAGTTTGAAGTTGGATGGTAAACGGATGCTGACTGATTGAGGCACATGTCGGGAATGGTTTGGATGAGAGTGGAGGAAGAACAGTTACCATGGAAGTATCCAGTGCTGTAATTGTAAAATTAGCAGAAGGTATACTCTATGAATGTTACGTGTGTGTGTGTGTGTGTGTGTGTTAAAAATAATAAACCTATAAGTATTGCCTAAGAAACAAATCCCAATAAATTTATTTTTTAATTTTCAGTAAATATTTTAATAATATATGTCTTTTCAAGTCTTTCAAAAACCAGAAGGTACATGCACTATTCACCTAAAAAAATCCAGAAGGTATATGGCATAAAGGCATATAGCAGAACCTGAACTGTGAGACTGAGAATGCAGGCTTTGTAAGAGTTATTAATTAACCAGTCTCCTGTTTTCATTGGGGTCAAGAAGCCTGAGACGTTTTGGGATCACCACCCCAGACGTGGGAGCAATACTCCACAGTGGTAAGGCAGATTTGATACTTGTACAGAGTGAGTAGTTTTTTAGATGAAAAGTAATGCCAAGAAACAATAAAATAAAATAAAACCCAGTTTATTGATGCAGAGGAAGCAATATTTGTGATATGCTTATGCCAAAAGAGATTAGAAATCAGCGTAATCTCTAATGGGATATGTGATCTTGTCTCCATAAATCTGAGTGTCATCAAAGATGAGCAGCATAGGAGCAGTAGAAATTTTTTTTTGTTTAATTCACATGTAACAGGTACAGCATGCAAGAATAACTCACTTAACAATGTGTGAGACTCTTTTTGTGAGAAGTAAGATAGGACTGAGTTTTAGAAGGATTGTAGTGAATTAAGCTTTCTTTGCCACATTAACCAGAGATTGGAATTTAAGAAATTGGTGGATATTCAAGAAGTTGCACTTTGTGTAGGGCAGGGTTTTTCAAACTGGAAGGAAGAATGTAGTATGCTATTATCAGAAAAACTATGGATAGGATTTTCAGTCATTGAAAGAAGGTCATTAATATACAAGAGGAAAAGAGTGGGAGAAAGAACTGGACCTTAGGGAATATCAGCATTATTGGAAAAGTTAGAAGGCAGTGTGTGCCATCTACCATCACCTGCAGGGAATGTTCAGAGAGAAAACTGGATACCAATTTGCAAAAACAGTTGGCAGGTCATAAGATGGGAGCTTATTTAAAAGATCTTTATGCCAAACATGATTAAAAGCCTTGGAAATGGGTATCAATTACTGAATTTGTCCAAAAAATGAGTAACATAGTCAATATATCACCAGTGAATCAACAGTGTGGAATCCATATTGACAATGACTGATCAGATTGAAAGGTTTGAGATAGTCCGAGATTTGGAGTTGATGGATCTCTCCATTACTCTGGAAAGAGTGGAGGTAAGTACAATCAAGCGATAATTGGATTTTGTTATCCCTTTTTAGGAAGTGGCTAGAAATGAGCAAATTTCTAAGCGGAAGGTAAAAAAAATAGTGAAATAAGAAAGTGTAAAAAGGCAACACAAAACAGATGTAAGCTTGGCAGCACTTTGAGAACAAGTGAAGAAATTCCATCAGGATTGTTCAGAATTCTTCTAACATCCTTCTTTCAGAAGACCATGGGAGATAGAGTATAGTGTATTTGTAAAATACTAAGAGAAGTTTACCTCAATATAGTAAGTAGATATAGTCATACCCAAGAACACTTGGGTATGAAAGCAGGTGGTTTACAAAGGTCATCAATATAAGCGTTGGAAGAAAATATTATTCTAGTAAGTTAGCTTTCTTTGTAACCAAGGATGCAATAGAACCACCAGGTTTTAACAGGTTTGGGAGTATTGATGGAGAGAAGTTGTACCCAATGGCTTTAGCAGGAGTCCAAAATGCTCAACTACCATTTAAAAAAGAAGCAAGTTTCATGTAGGCCATCCAGTTTCACACTCCTGTAATGTCAAATAACACGAAGCTGAGAGAGAGCGAGAGAGAGAGAGAGAGAGAGAGAGAGAGAGAGAGAGAGAGAGAGAGAGAGAGAGAGAGAGAGAGAGAGAGGATCCATTGAAGAGACCATCACCAAGTTGTGATCTGAAGTGCCTATAGGCCCACTAACATTATCAGTGTACTTTGAAGGACTGCTGGCAGGGCTTTTTTTATAAACCACAAGGAAGTCCCCCTAAGAAAGAGGGGAGGTCCGAGAGATTTGGGGAGCTTTTACAAAGTCTTAAACAGTTAGTTTTTAATGATTTTTTTTTTCTTAGATTTCACAAAAAAAATTGTTTTATCGTTTTGGCTGCTCGTTACTTTCTTCCTTGCCCTGCACACCCACTTAGTTGGTGTAGTGTAGTCACATTTTCCTTTACTTGATACTTCTTACTTACCACAATGAACAGTATGTGTTCTCATTCCCAATGATGCATTTCAAACAATCGCATCATAAGCGATAATTTGACATTTCAAATTACAAAAGTATAGTAAACTGGATAAAACTGATCAATAAAACTAATTTAATATGTATTATTTATGTAAAGATTTATATTTTTATAAACATTACAAAGTCAAGCTGTGCATCTAGCTTAACTCTCAGCCGACAGCATTAATAATAATAAACAATTTTTATTTTTATTTCTTTTTAAATTCCAGAACACCATTCTGGTACATTCTGGCAGGAAAAAAGCCCTGGTTTTTGGTGAGAAAAAGATCAAGGGTGTTGAGGTGTGTGGTTAGGATTTTTTTAGTATTCTGGCAGTTAATGAACAAGTTCGTGTGAAGTCATTAGTAATTGTAAAAGCCTTGGCATCTCAACCAGCTAGATCCATATAACTGGAAAACTGAAACATTGCTGGAGTTGTAAACATTAAAATCATTAAAAGGAAAATTATCTCACCGTTAGGAAATTTAGAGTGTATAAAGTTGAATTTGACAGAATGAGGCACAGAGAGATTTTAAGTCAGAGGAGATTCTAAATTAGAAGGTCTTTGATAAGTAATATCAGAGCAGATGTAAGCAGAAGTACCACCTGGAAAGGAATCAGAGCAAATAGCTAGGGCAACTGATAATTGAGAGTCAAAAAAAGTAAGTGGAACTGAGACCATGTATATTTGTGAGATGAATGATGAAGTACAATTGACTGTCAATTTTCCAGGATAGATGGTAAAAAACAAATCCCGGATAATCGATTTCCCGGTTAATACAAAAGTCCCCGCGACATATGCAAGAGATATGTTCCAGGAATTCTTACGTAAGTCGAGTTTTACATAATTCGGGAATAGCTAATAATACATTGCTACTATATTATTATTGAAAAATCTGAATTCAGCGCGATACTTGTTAATGTTTGGCCATTTTCATACATCCTTATTAGTTTAATTTTCTGATCCAAATCGATGGCTTTCCTTTTGTTGGTAGATTTACTAGTAGCGCTGTCACTTATTCTCTTAGTCGGCACCATGATAACGGTCAAAATGAAATTTTCTGAAAAGAACTTCACAGGGTTAAGGGGGAAACACACTATTATCAGCTGACGCGAACTCACATTTTACTAAAGAACATTTCTGGAGGTCACTACCATTAAACAATTTGCACCTTCCGGGTTGCTGGGCTTTTCTGTTCGTGCATCTAATTATAAACGGATAGTAAACTCGATCTTATTGCATTTGCAATAATACAGATAGCTGGAATTGTGTGGGTTTTTACGTTATTATGGTGAAATTTGTCCCCTTTACTGAAATCTTCAGTCATATAAAAAAAAAAAACCATAAATAAATTGTAAGAATCTTCTCTTCTTTCCTATTTTTTGCTTGTTACTCCGTATCTCACTTGTGCAATTTGTAGATGCTGTGATCATCATTATTAATTGCTTATTTTATTTATTTATTATTTTTGTTTGTTTTAAATTTACAATACTCAAAAAAAAAATAATAAATAAATAAATAAAATAAATAAATAAATGAGTGAAAAAAAATTTGCGTAAGTCGGGGATTTATTGTATCAAAAAATGTTCAGCAACCTGTGTAAAAAAATATGGCGATAGATAAAAAACTTACCACGCACTACTCGCGTGTCCAATACGATGCTTCCCTTTATTTTTTACGATGTTGTGTATGGTTTGGTCACCAACATTATAATGGTTCCTTAGAGGTTTAACAGATGCACCATTTTCAAACTTTTGAATAATTTGAAGTTTTTGTTTAAATGAAAAAGCAACTCTTTTGCATTTACCCATCATTTTCGTGATTTCTAAACAAAAACAAAAAAAAAAAAAAAAAAAAGCTATAAAAAAAAATTTCGACATCCCTGACATAAATAACGAAACAAAATTTGTCCTTTTGCGCTGCAATGGAACACAACAATTGAAGCGATGCACTAAAACAAACTAAACATTTGGTCTTTTTTTTTTTCTTTTTTTTTTTTTTCAAGCAGCGGATGTGAAGACAGCAGGGATTGGAAGATAATAGGTACGCTAATCTCCCAAAGACAACTTATAATGCCGTTTTTCGCTTATTTACGACATGAAAAATATCTCTTTATACCTATTCTAGGTATTACTTGAATTTTTTGATTTCTGGTTGATTTTTTTTTTTTTTTTTTTTTAAAATTCGGAGTCTTGAAGTGTCCTGGTTAATCGAGAGTCTGCTGTATTTAGGAGGTGTATATCTTTTCACAGATAAGTTTGTTCTATTGGAATTACTATTCATGATCCATGCAGTATATAATGTAAATGTGGATGGGGGAATATATTATATGAATTAATGAAATTTTTTGATATGGTGTACACAAAGCAAAAAATATACACAGCTCCTTGACTTAATGTGGTCTCAACAATGCCTCCCACATATACCCTACTCAGAAACTGTCTGGGGAAAGTCCAGAGTAGTGGTAAAGAGATTATACACTAGCTGATCCAGCCAGGATTACCAATAGGTTTAGTCTGGTGAATTACCTTGCGACCGGCCTGCAAACACCGTTTCAGAGTTATACCATCAAAATGTAAGGAATATTGGATTTTTCAATGATGCCCATTGTAACCTCAAAAAACATCACTCATACTACATCTGGAAGAGATGGGGAATCATTAGAGCTTTGCTTTGGAGACTAAACATGGTTTCCCACTTCAAGCCTGCAGTAAGCAAAGTGGCAGTGTTGTTCCAGATGAGTCATTTACTGGTATTGTCTAGAGACACAGAGGGGCAGCATTGCTCTGTGTGATGTGGGTGCTACATCATGTTATTGTAAATATGTATACAATAGACCATTCCCTTCAGTTTTAACTACGACTAGTATGATATATATAGGAATGTTTGCCCTTCCAGCTAACCAGAGTGTTAAGAGTGCAGTAACAAAATTTTCACTGCTTTGTAGAATGAAAAACTCAGAAGCCACCCAAATTCTCAAAATGAGATAGTAATATTTTAGTTTGCAGGGTGTAAAACCTGGTCTTCAGATACAACAGATGTCATCTGTAGGTTTGAAGTAGCAGTCAAGCAATGGTATAATCATATTCAGATATGGAGATCATATATAGCATTGAAGAATGTTAAGGCACAATACAGACCCATAATAATTACAGTGGGTTACTTTAATATTCAGTCAGTCTTGAGTTTTCATTTTAATGCCTAATTTTAATATTTAAAAAGGAAAAGGCAAGGTGTTGTATCTGTAAATATAACACAACAAAAAAAAAAAAAAAAAACCCTTAGTTTCACAATTTATATGAGATAATAATTCTTTAATGGAAAAATTCCATGCTGTCAAATTACTTTAATATTCAATTGACATAAAGAAAATCATAGTATTCATCTTCAATGGGGAATAAAAATTAAATATTTTGTTATCCCTTTTGGCATGTTAGAAATCTTTTTTTTTTTTTTTTTTTTTTTCATATAGTCAGAGCCAGTATGCTTCCTGAAAAGTAGGCTGCAGGAAGGCTCTTCCTGTAACTTACTTTTTCAGTTCCTCATTTATCACTGAATAAGGTCCTTATTCAGTGATCAAGTTCATCTCACAAATTTTCTGTAGGATGATTGGAGTAGTGTTTCCATTACTTCAGGGGCAATTACAGAGCAGCTATTCACAAACAAGATAAACTTTATGCTTAGGATCATTATCCTGGTATGTATAATAATCCCTATTTTCAGCACTTTTGTGCAAATATTATACAAATTTTCTTGTAAAATTTTTATATATTGCATTTTTTTTCCCGTTCCCTTCAATAAATACCAACTTTCCTACTTCAGCATATACACTCCCAAACCATCATGCTTCCTCCACCTGGGCGCCTCCGTAGCCAGGTGGGAAGGAGCAGCAGTGCATAGCACATGCTTCTTGATTAGACTGGGGTTCGAGCCCATCACTACTAAATACGGAGGATGCGGAAAGGTCAGGGAATGACCACCACATATCCCGGAGCAATATGGCCTTAGTTGCTAATGCTCTTAAAAACCAAAAAACAAACAACTTCCTCCACCATACTCTACAATTAGTTGCAAATTTTAAGGTTTTAGCAAACTCGAGCCTCTTTTTTTTCTGATAATTCTGTAAACTGTTTCAAGCTGTACTTGCTTCAAACATTCCTGCAAAAATCTCTGTTGCAAGTTTTGTCACACTTAATCATGAATTTTTTTATTTTTCTATTTATCAAATGTTTTTCAAGTTTGGTTATTTTCTTTGATTGTCCTTTTGGAGTTTGCATTCAATTTTATCTTCATTCTTATTCATCATCATCATCAGCCATTTTCAATCCACTGCAGGATGAAGGCCTTTCCAGTTCCTTCTGTTTTGTGCAATGGCCACCCACAAACTCATGAATTTCATCTATCCATCTCCGCCATTGTCTTCCAGGTTTTCTTCTAGCTCCTCTTGGGTACCATTCTGTTATTTTCTTAGTCCATCTGTCATCATGTCTTCGAGCTATGTGTCCTGCCCAAGCCTATTTTAGTTCTTTAGTTTTGATAAGAATGTCCTTTACTTGAGTTTGCTGCCTAATCCATACGTTTCTCTTCTTATCTAACAGTCTGATTCCCAATATAATTCGTTCCATTCTTTGTTGTGTAGTTCTCAGCTTCTCTTCCATTCTTTCCCAAGTTTCACTTCCATAAGTCATAGCGGGGAGTATACATTGGTTCATTACTTTACGTTTCAGACAAACTGGGATATTGCTCCTCAGTATGTGACTATATTTTCTGAATGCTATCCATCCAAAATTTTTTCTTCTCTTGACTTCCAGCCATTTATCATTATTACAGCTAATAACTTGTCCCAGATAAGTATAAGACACCGCCTTTTCAATTATTTCTCCTTTAATCATTATGTCCTTTTCTGTGGCATACTTGTTCATCATTACTTTTGTTTTAGCCATATTCATCTTTAGTCCAAAATCCTTACTAACTGTGCATAACTGATTAAGATTTTCCTCAAATTCTTTGGGGATTGTGGTTTAGGTACTCTCTGTTCACACTGACTCCTTTCTGCGGCCAGTCTAATCTTCTGAAAGCTTCCTCAAGGGTAGCAGTAAACAACTTGGGAGATATTGTGTCTCCTTGTCGAACTCCTTTTTCGATTTTAGTAATGACCCTTGTGAACAACTTGTAGATGTGGGATAACAAGCTAATTGGTCTATAATTTCCAATTTCTGATTTATCTCCTTTCTTATGCAGCAAAACCATGATTGCATTATTCCATTCCTTAGGCGCCACACCTTTTCTAATGTATTTTGTGAAGAGTCTTGCCAGTTTTTGTGTCATGTCTCTTCCTCCCAATTTTAACAACTCTACAGTAACTTCATCTTCCCCTGGGGCTTTCTGATTCTTCATTTTCTTCAACGCATGTTCTATCTCATCAGGAAGAATGTTGGGTATGTCATATGTGTTACTAATTTGCAATCCATCTTCCCCACTGCTGGCATCATTCCCTCGCTCCTTGTATAATTCTCTATAGTAGTCTTCTGCTATTTGAATTATGCCTTCTCTGCTATTTATAAGTACACCATCGCTATTCTTCAGTTTCAGTATCATTTGTCTTTCTATTTGTAAAATAATAAGAGGAGTTTACCTCAATATAATACGTAGAACACTTCCATATGATACCCTCCAGAAATTAAAAATGTAAATAATTAAAAAACCAATTTAACACAATTCAAATCAATTTAAAATCAAATTAACACAATTAAAAGAATCTAACGAAAATATTCAAAACGATTTTCGTTAGATTCTTATAATTGCGTTAATATGATTTTTAATTGTTTTAAATTGGTTTTTTAATTATTTATATTTTACTCTAATGTACCAGTAAGTTGTTGATTTTTTCGTTTTTTCCATTTTAATTTCTGGAGGGTATCATACGGAAGTGTTCTACGTACTATATTGAGGTAAACTCCTCTTATTATTTTACAAATATTATCAACGTAGAACGTATTGAGTATTACAGCTCTGATTCATACTATCTAATTCATTTGTATTTCTGTATTACTGCTCATTGCTGCTGATTTCCCTTAATGCTTGTTCTACTTTTCCTGCGTAAAATCATCTTATGTCCTCTCTGAGTCCCTTTCTAATGGCTTTGCATAACTCAGTATATTCAAATTTCTCCTTGTCAGTGTTTATTTTGCTCTTCGTTTGTCGTCTTCGGTTCATCGTGACAAGTGTTTCTTGACTAATTTTTTCTTCTTTGGATTTCTTTTTCCCTATAGATTTCTTGGGCTTTATCACTTTCAGAAAGTTGTAATATTCCTCGTCGATATCTTGGTCCTGAGCAGTCTGCAGAAGCTCAAACTTGTTCTTAAGTTCCAGTACATACTGCTTTTTTCTCCTCTTCTGTTATCTCAAAGACCTTTGTATTATTTACTCGAGTCAGTTTTTTCCTTTCCTTTCCTACATCTATATCAAGTGTACATCTTACCATTCTGTGATCACTTCCAACATTTACCTTGTTCAGGACGGTAACATCATTCACGATATATCTTCTGTTAGGATGAAGTCGATTTCATTAGTTGTTAATCCATTTGGACTCTTCCATGTCCACTTTCTGTTCAACCTTTTCTTGAAAAAAGTGTTCATTACTGACAATCCTCGAGATTCTGCAAATTTCACAAGTCTTTCACCTCTTTCACCAATTCCAAAATTTCCTATAGTTCCCCTTTCTGTGTTTTGTCTTTTCCCAATCTTAGCATTGAAGTCCCCCATAATGATAGTTTAGTGGGTTTTCTGCTCATCTAGAAGACTCAATTTCAGTGTACATTTCTTCAACCTCTTCATCATCATTGCTTGATGTTGGTGCATAAATCATTATAAGCTTTAGCTTGTACCTCTTAGAAATCCTGAGTATTAGTCTTTTCATCCTTGGTGATGTACTTTTGAATTCCAAAATGTTGTTTTTTTATATCTTTATGGACCAGAAAGCCAACTCCACCTTCGCTCCTTTCACTGTTTCCATTGGTGTACAGCAGATTTCCACTTGATAAACTTATAAGTGATTCATTTCTTCTTCTTCTTCTTGTTTCAGCCAAACCGATGATATTCCAATTCCTTTTCCAGCTCTAGTATCCCGTCTTCTTCACCGATGAGCGATCTTACATTGTAACAAGCCAAGTTTAGTTTCCGTGCATGGGCCTGGTCGTACCCAGAGATTCTTAACACCTTCTGCTTCCACTCTGATCCACTCACTGCTGTAAGAGGGGGAGTGAAAGCCGCTAGGGACTGACGGCCATTTGTTTCGTCATACTGTCATGTGCTGGAGGGTTTGGTCTTTTCCTCTTCATGCTGACCAGGCGTCTTGAAGAGAACCACTCTACACGTTAGTTGCCACCCAAGTGATGTAACACGGCTTGCTATCGAGAAGGTGTGCATGAGTGGATTTTAGGGAGGCAGGCCAACCGGACTTCTCCTAAATCTTCTGTAATAGAACAAGTGTCTGATAACACACAGAATACCTGTTCCCCTCTAAGCCCCCTCATTCTTATTACCTCCTTACAATGTCACCAGCTGTACATTTACTTACTGCTAAAAGTTTAGCAATTTCCAAGTAGGTAGATCGTTTTTCATAATGAAAAATAACAAGTTGTCTTTGTTCATAATGTAGAATTTTTTTCCTTTGTAACCCATTTCATTAATGTTATCATTCCAAGCAACTCAGCACGTTTCTGGTTTATTAAACATGTTTATTAAAGCATACTGGCTTTGTTCTGTGAAGATCTTACAAGGAAATCACAAAAGATCAAAGCTGAGACAAAACTTAACATCATACTGATATACATTAAGATTAATCTAAGATTAAAGGAGTTTTGTTTAACATGCACATAGTTTTATTTAATGACTTTTTTTTTTTTTTTTTTTTTTTTTTTTTTACATTGTATAACATGAATATTTATATTTGAAACAATAACTTTTTATTTCCTCTTTAAATATTATAATTAGGTGTTAAAACTGGAAAAATTAATGCTGACCAACTCTGTCTTTTATTTTTTACAATTTTATCTTCAGTCATTTAATTTAATTGAGTTATGATTATATCTTAAATCTATCAGATAAAAACAAAATTCCCAGATCTTGTAAACAGTATATATAGAAAGAAGGAATTATCTATCAGCAATCAACAGACCAAGAGTATTTGAGATTGTCTAAGAAGTGCTACTTAAGATGAGTTAAAGCTTTTATTATTATTAACCATTTAAAAATTCGAAATTTTCTAAGAATTGTATATCAAAGAATTTGCTGATAATTGCTCCTGTAATATGATTTTTTTGTGACTTGCTTAATTTTTGGGAACCAATGTATTTGGTCCTGCAGAAGGAGAGACTCATTGGTCAATAGCACTCAATTAAAAGTGATTGTTAATCTGTTTTATAATGTTCAATAATAGAATGAGTTTATAGTATTAATACATCAATCAGGATAAATGTCAAAATGTCTTTGCAGTGATTGGGCAGATAACAGTTGAGAGGATAGGATAGCTCTCATAGTAAAATAACTTTTTCCTGCAGCAAACTAATTTGATAAAGCATTTCATTAGCAAATTTTCATAGTTGCCTTAGTTATTCTCTGAAACATGTACAAGAAAGTTTTACTCCATGCATGCATACACAGTATCTATAACTAATAAAAAAAATACCTGTATTTTCATCGATATAAAATCCATCCACCGAGGAAGTACTCATGCTATAATGAATGTGAGCATTTACTCCAGAATCCATGTCCACAGCAATTACTGTAATAACCCAATAACCAGGTTCAACTAATTCTGGAAGCGACACCTAAAATATCAATAAGGAATCAAAAGTTATATTATTTTTAAATACAGTAAGTTCCTGACTTACACAAACCTGTATATACATGAGTTTATTTTTATATAAATAGTTTAGGTTCTTTGGCTTAGTTCTAGATATGTAACATTTTTACATAAATGCTTTTTAATACACTATTATAACAGGATTCTGTTTTTAATAAGCACACTTTTTTAGCTTTAGCTATCCATTGAAATAAACACATTGTTTTAAAAATATATATATCATATAAGCATTGTTGGGCTTGCACAATGTTTCAACTCACACGGAAACCTTTGGAATGAATTAACCATATAAGTTGGGACTTACTGTAGCATAAACAATTTGGTTAAAATATCACCTTCATTTTAAATATATTTTGCAAAAATATACTTCAATTATTCAATTATAGAAAATACTGACCATATATATTTATCCATTAAGAAGAAGTTTATATACATAAAAATATTAATTCAAATATATATACGCACACTCAGTGATCACCTAGCTAATACTGTGTTGGGCCACCATTCGCATGGATAACAGTCACTATTCACCTAATCATTGATTCTATTAGATGTCTGAAGATGTCCGTAGAGATCTGCAGTCATGCTATCTGCATGATTGCAGACAGCATGACTCCTCACTTTCTGTTCCAAAACATTTCACAGGTGTTCAATTGGATTGAGGTCAGGCGAATTTGGAGGCCAATGGAGATGGGTGATATTTTCACTGTGTTCCTCGAACCACTCATGCACAGTGCTGGCCCAATGACATGGCACATTATTGTCTTGGAAGATTCTGTTCCTGTCCAGGAAAAAATGCAAAGTGGTCTCCTAAGAGCTTCCAGTAGACCTCAACAGTGAAATATTGGTCCATACACACCAGGGGTCCTAGTTCTAGCCAGCAAAACATGCCCCATATTCAGCAACTGCCACCACCACCTGCCTAGATAGTGGGCACTATGCATGATGGGTCCATGGACTTGTGTTGTTTGCACCACACATGAAGGCATCCATCAGTGTGTTGCACCAGGTATTTGGACTCATCTGACCAGCACACTCATTTCCAGTCTTCCAGTGTCCAACCAGCATGTTGAAACCACAGCATTTGCCACTAATATTGATCAGCAGTGAGGAAAGGATGTCTCTTGGTTTGTCTAGTGTGGAACCCTATGCATCTGAGTGCGTTGAGCATTGTCATTTGGGATATTGTTCTTACATTTCCCATATTGTGTTACAATGTCAACTGTCACACAGTGGCCTGCTGTTGAGCCCATACATTGCGCTGCACCCTTCACTCACCATGAACATCTACACGGCGTAATCTTTTACAGTTCTGTCACAGGAGGTGGTTTGACACAATTCTTTGTACACCTTAACGACAGTGGGATAGAAGTACCAGGTGCACAAGCTCCCACAACATGCCCTTTTGAAACTCAATATCTTTACCATATCCCATAACTGCTACTTTATCACTTTGACTTGCACAACCAGATGCAAATTACCATTGCTCTAGCATACAAAGCTATGCAGCATAGTCCATTATGGATGGGGTCATCACAATTCAGTGATCACTGAGTATATATATGTATATATATACACACACACACACACACACACACACATATATATAGGGTGATTCACTACCAGTGCGACAAACTTGTAGGAGGTGTAGGGGGCACACAAAGACGAATCAGAATCACATAGCATTGCAGGGTCCGAAATGCCTTCGTCATGCGGTAGAAGACATTGAATGGGAGGTCGCGTGAACAGCGATCCCGCTGGAAGTCAGCATTTGCGAACCGTTTCTGTTGAAGAAACCAAGTAGCAAAAGTCCTCCGGAGTGGATAATTCGCAGGCTCCAATGATTGGACGCATTGCAGATGAACTCATTTTGTTTGTTGACAGTATCCTCCATACAGTGGATTGGGAAATACCCAACCTTTGGCCTATCGCTTGAGTACTCGTACTCGGATTGCCTTCTGCAAGACGTAGGACATTCTCCTCATTGTCTGGCGTCCTTGTCGTTCGTTCTCGATTCATGGTACCTCTTGTGAAACAACCAGTCTCACGTAACCTTCTGTGCACACATGCGAAAATCGTATGATGAGGAGCACACCTGTGTGGGAAACGTTCCTGTTACAAGCACAGAGTGGCGCACCCGTTACAGTCCGCAGCTCCATACGCGAGGTGCATGTTGGCCAGTTCAACGTTTGAATACTCGTCCATCCTACTGCCTCGGGAACCGGTTCGAAAATGCTGACTTCCAGTGGGATCGCTGTTCACGCGACCTCCCGTTCAACGTCTACCGCATGACGAAGGCATTTTGGACCCTGCAATGCTATGTGATTCCGATTCGTCTTTGTGCCCCCTACACCTCCTGCAAGTTTGTCGCACTGGTAGTGAATCACCCTGTATATGATTAGCCAAGATCTAAAATTTTCATACTACATAACTGTTTTTAACAATTTTATAATTTTTTTAAAATGAAAATGCCAAAAATGAAGCTTCCAACTGGAATAATAGAAATGCAACGATGAGCCAAAACATTATGACCAGCGAGTCATTATGCAAATCAAAGCAACTGCAGGTGAACTACGGCGCTTGTGCAGGTCACGACAAGGTATAAAAAACACCTCATACTGAGCTCCGTTAATTAGTGTTATGCTTGTTCTTCAGATGGGAAAGGCAGCGGACTTAAGAGAGTTTGACAAAGGCCAAATTGTTATGGCCAGACGACTGGGTCAGAGCATATCCGAAACAGCACAACTGATGGGGTGCTCACAGTCAACTATAATTAGTACCTACCGAAAGTGGTCTAAGGAGGGAAAACCCATGCACCGCCGGTATGGTGTTAGACAACCACGGCTCAAGGTGAGCGAAGGCTCTCCCGGATGGTACGTGGCAACAGAAGGAGGTGACAGGAGTAATGTGTCACAACACACAATACATTGAACCCTGTTGAAAATGGGGTTGTGTAGCTGCAGGCCGCTTCGAGTGCCCATGCTAACCGTGGTTCACCAGTGACAGCACCTACAATGGGTACGTGAGCATCAAAACTGAACCTTGAGTGATTGGAAGAAGGTCGTCAGGTCCAATGAATTACATTTCCTAATATACCATGTGGATGGCCGGGTACGTGTGCATCGTTTACCTGGGGAAGTGATGGCACCTGGATGCACCGTGGGACGAAAACAAGCTGGTGGCAGCGGTGTCATGCTTTGGGCTATGTTCTGCTGGGATACCCTGGGTCCAGTCCATGTGCCGGACACTCTGACGTCTACCACTTACCTAAACATCATTGCTGACCAGGCAACCTTTCACAGTACACCCTTTCATGGCAATAGTCTTCCCTTCTGGCAGTGCCATCTTTCAGCAGGATAACGTGACATGCCACACCACCCGGATTGTTGAGACTGGTTCGTGGAACATGAGGAAGACTTCCAGGTATTGCCTTGGCCTCTAAATTCCCCAGCCATTAATCCCATTGAGCACCTGTGGTTTGTGTTGGAACATCTGCGGTGTCTCAACCACAGACCTTACAGGAGTAAAGGATCTGCTGGTACCAGATACCACAAGACACATTTAGAAATCTTGTAGCGTCCATGCCTCACCAGGTACGAGCTGTTTTGGCTGCATGTGGAGGACCAACATCATATTAGGTAGATGGTCATAATGTTTTGGCTCATCGGTGTATATCAGGAATAAGTGATTTTATTAAAAAAATGTTGAATGCAAGGAAACAGACACTTCCTTGTGGAGAAAGTGTCTTTTTTCTTACATTACAGATGTTTTGTTTTCGCTTACCAGAGATCCTTATCAAGGATAAGAATCTCACCAGAGATCCTTATTCTTGATAAGGATCTCTGTGGGGGCCATCTGAAAGCCATTGTTTATTCTAGACCAACTGATAACAATGAAATGCTCTGCGTGGAACGAATGTGTGGAATGTGTGGAACGAAGCTGCCAGCAAATCCAATAGACACCTGGAACTTTTGAGTGGGTGAGGAGATCTATGGTGAGACATTTGTAGGCTTGTATTCCTTTGTATAGTGGTAATTTTGAGCAATTTTTGTAAGCTTAAGCAGATAGTTGCTGGGGGGGGGGGAAAGCCCGTAACTCACAAACAATATCTCATATTCAAAGCAAAATCAGACCTATGTTTACATGACCTTTTTTCGAAGGTCAATACCAAATACCAAGTCTAACTGAAATTAGATTTGGTATTTTCACAACTCAATAGTTAGCAAAATCCATTTCTAGACTAGTATCGTGTCATAACCAAAAACTACAGCAAGAAGTGATTGTTGTTCAAGTGATTGTTTTATTGTTTCATTCTTGAATCAAAACCATTTAAATTTTAAATGGTTTAATCAAAACTTACTTACTTATACTACTTAGAAGGTTGATGTTGATCAAAATCTTGATAAGCAGATTTTATTAGAGTTTGCATTTTTTTTTTTTGTTCTCTATTTTTTTGAACTCTACTTTTCGACATGAGAGGCTTCTTCGGTGGATTTGAAGCTTTTATTCTTGCATAATATTACTACCTGCTGCTTACTCTACAGAATCAACATTAGTAACTGAGTTGCTCCATTTAGGAAGTGATGTCATTTGTGTTATTTAAAATGTAGCATTCACCTAATAGGAAGTGGTCATTTTGTTAGCAAATTGAATTGAGTAATTTTCGGAAGAAAATTTCATTACCAATCGGTTTTATTCTAGTGCTGCCATAGATGTTTTCACATCAAAAAACTTGGAAGCAATAGATGGAAAGGTGAATGTACTGAATTAAAAATGAGGCAACTTAATTGTTGAAATACTATTGGTGCTACATATCTAATTAATATGAAAAACACTATTGTATACGAAGAGTGTTTTGCACATAACACTGAGCAAACTAAGTTGCTACTTAGTGATTTATTATTATTAGTCATATGGTGCAAGGAAGCCTGAGGTAACTCGGAAAAAAATTCCGAGTTACCCTGAGAGAGAGAGAGAGAGAGAGTAGAATGATAGTATCCAGTTCAGGACCTTGGGTGTGCCAAGCCCATACTCACCAGATTGTGAGTCCCTGGGGTCTTGATCTCATATTGTGGAGGAACTTTGCCACAAGCTGCCATGGAATTGCACTACCCATATAAAATGCACTACTACAGTGGAGTAGGTAATTATTATTTAAAATACACCAATATTTAAAGTGGCACACACTTTGAATATTGGTGTATTTAAAGTGTGTGCCACTACCCAGGCTCAGGTTTTGATCCTCTTTGGGATTTTATTAGTGAGCAGGTAGGCACATAGTATTGATTGTCAAGTAGCACCAGGTCCTCCCACCCCCAACTGCGTGTTTATATATTCTGTGCCACAGTACAAATTCTGTAAAGGCGAGAGATAGTGTGTTTCAGTTTTGGGATGTGTTGTGCTGTTCTGTTGTTCCGCCAGCCACAGCCACAGAGCCCCTAGTGAGACCCCACATTGCCTGTCTGCTCTGTGGAGGCAGGTCAAGTGTAGTAGGTAATAGAAAGGTCTCTGGCAGGGATGAACCTTGCCAGAGACCTTTCTATTTTTTGCCTGGGGCCCTGCCTGGCAGGGCCCCAGGTGGGAAAAAAAAAAAAAAAACCTTCACTCAGAAAAAGTGAAAAGGGAAGACAGATGAGGAGGACAGGAACAGATGAAAAGAAGGTGGATGATAGGAAGTTATAGGGGTAGAGGGGCACCCTTGTAGGAGGGAGGACTGTTACGAGCAGGAAAAGATTTGTGGTGGTAGAGTCCACCAGGCAAAAAGGTTGTGATGGGAGGTGGGAAAGGGAGACAGGGACTTTAGGAATTAAAGTCATAGGGGCAGGGCACCTATGACTTTAATATGGTGGGAGGAGATTAACCCTATATGGTGGGAGGAGATTACACTGCGGACATGGGGTGCTTCTCTATTAGTAATCCCATATGGGCCAGTGTCAGCAAATCACACATCATGCCTCAGAAGATGGGGATATGATGTCAGCAGGTGGGGAGGAAGGACTTTCCTGGTAGGCTGTCCCCCACTGCAGTCTAATTTGAGGAACCTGTTAGAACAACATGCACTCAGCCCAATTGCACACCTGTCATACTTAAATTTAGACAATTACACTTTTTTTTTCTTTTTTTTTTTAATATACATATTTAGGGACAGACTGAAAAACAGCACATTAGACAACACTCTCTCACACACTTATCATCTTACTTTCATCATCGTGCAGCCAGACAGAGCACAAGTGCCACCTAAATATAAAACTACCACGACATCACTTTTTTTTTAAATACTAATCATAAACATTTATTCAGTCACTGCATGGTTTACACAGGTAACCTAATATTCATTCACGTTTATACAACTTAGAATAGCCATTTTGTTTATATACATATTCCGGGTACAACAGTTAACTCTTATAGAACATTCTTATTCATTCCCCATTTTCACACACTTATCCCACTCAATACACAGTATCCTGAATAGAACAGTACACACTTTTTTTTTTTTTTTTTTTTGGAATTCAGTAAGTTCAGGAGCACAGGTTTTGAGAACAAGTGGAGAAATAACCATCAGGCCCTGGAGCTTTCTTAGTGTCAAGATTCATCAAATCCTTCTGATATCCTTTTGACGGAAGACCACAGGAGGCATTGAATGGAGCATGTTAGGAATGGTGGGAGGTGTTTTACCAAGATCATTAATACATGAGCTGGAAGAAAAATGGGATGCTAGCAGGTCAGCTTTATCCTTGGCTGAAGTGACAACAGAACCATCTGGTTTGGACAGAGGTGGGAGCAGAGATGGGCAAAAGTTGCGGCCAATAGCTTTGACAAGAGACCAGAATGCTCGGCTACCATTAGGGTAAGAAGAAAGTTTTCTACTCTTAGCCTGTTCAAACTCTAGTTTGGACTGATTAATAACTGCTTTACAATTGTTGCGAGCTTTGGTGTAGGCAGAAAATGAAACTGAAGAATATGAAGCTGATGCATTAACCAGCAAACTTAGTTTGCTCAATTCTATGCATAGAACGAGGCTATGCCCTTCATGTACAATGCTATGAGAACTATATAAATAATTTTTTTGTAGTATAGGGCTTTGGCCATAAACCCATTTGACTTCATAATATAATGATGATCAACTATTTAAATTATCTATATAAACTATAAATAGATTTAAAATTTCTAGCATTATATCTCATACCTGGTATGGCTGTTCACTGAATACAGGAGCATTATCATTAATATCAGTCACATGAACTGTAAGAGTGGTTTGTGCCAGATGAGCAGAATCTGAAGCTTGAATTTGGAGAAGGTAACGGTTCTGCTTTTCATGATCAAGTGGATGAGCTAAAGTAATACGGCCACTAAAGCGATCTATACTAAATAAATTACTTGGATTTCCTCCATCAGCAAAACTGTAAATGAGAGCAGGATTGGTGTCCACATCATTTGCCGTGATAGTAGTTATTACAGTTCCTACTTCAGCACCTAAAAAGTTTAAGGAATTAAATGCATTTATTTGGTAACAATACTCTTTGCAATGTTATGCCTATTATTTATGTGTTTTTTCAAGGCTCTTCTAGAACAGGGATGGTGAATCAGTGCCATGAGTGGCATGTACAGGAAAATAAAAGGACATGTGGCTGATAGACCATAATTGTATGAAGAATTATGTAGCAACAAAGTTTTAATTGGAAACTTTCAAGTATTGTTATCTTTTTCATAATAAAAATAAAAAGTGATACTAATTTTGAGATGCAAAACTGTTCTATTCCAGCTTATTTTTTTTTTGTCATGCAAGACAGAAACAGGTTCACCATTGCTGTTCTAGAATAACAGAAAAAGGTTCACCACTGCTGTTCTAGAATATGACATATATATAAACATTTTGGAGGCAAGGTGAAGGAGAGGGGACCTAATTATTTCCCAGTTTAAGAAACTAGTGGATCACTAATACTGGTGTGCCAACCACACCAGTGGGAAACCAATGGCATGGTTAAGAAAATTATATTCTTGGATGTTACATAAGCTAATTTTATATACCGTACTTAGCAAAAGTTTTATATACTTAGGAATTTTGTGTTCCTCTATTAAAAGTGTAACTTTCAACATTAATTTGAATCTATATAGTCTTAATATAGAATACTGTAGAATTCTATATCAGTTAAAATAAACCCTACACAAAATTTTTTTGTCAATTCAGAATACTTAAGAATGTTTAAGGTTGTCATGCAAAAGGCAAATCCTTTTTCCAAAGCAAAACTTTCTCTATAATGTTAAAATATGAAAGATTTTTTTTTTTTTTTTTGTATTTGAAGTATTTAAAAATGCAAATTTTTTCATGCCTCCTTCAGTAGCTCATCACACTGCATGTGAATTTTTTCCAAGTCAATACTATTATAACTACTTCAACAATAAGATTGCCATGTTCATAATTATAGCGGTTAATTATTTATGTAATTTTATAGTTCTTAGAATTTTTCTAAAACAACTTGCAAATAAAATGAGCAAACACACAACATTCTGAAACAAAAATTAAAAGGAAAATTATACTTTCTTAGTAGAAAAGTTTGTTTCAATGCCATAAGAAATCTAATCTGTGGGGTATTTTGACCACAGAAATATTCACAGTCACTGAACTTAAAAGAAATTTATTATTGCAAGCCCAACCTTTGGAATTTCCTTGAATGGTTCAGAAGAGTATAGCAGGAACTAATTTTTTTTTTTTTTTATGAAAAATATATTTTAGGGCTGTGGGGTGTAAATTTACCCCCACACTTGCAGTGGCATTAAGAAAAAGGTCAGAGTCAGACATTTTATAAGCAAAAAGTTAGGTAACATACACATCACATTGTATTATATTTCAGATTTATTCGATTATATTGGTGTACATTAAAAAAAAATTCTGATTTTTTTCTGCAAATAATGAACTTGTATAATTTATTTCACTTTTTTGAAAAGCGCAAATTTATCCTTTTTTTTTATTCATAACACAAATTCCTTTTCAAACACTAATGTAACATTAGTCATTATCTCATTCTGTTTACCATGGTATCTTTTTTCCATCGCCTTGGTGAAATGAAAATTTTTCCATAATCCTGGTGAAATTTTTCGTTCTGCTCTTCACTCTCTGCATGCAGTATTCAAGATGGATGTGCAAAAAGTGAACCTTCACATTCATGCTGCAACCCTAAATTTTTAAACTTGGTAAAGATGTTATTGACAGTCTTTTCATAGTCCTTTGATTTATAAATGCCTACAGATTTTTACAACAATCCTGAATGCTAACAGAGTTCTCTCTTTTTTCTGAGACATAAAAAGTGGGAAATTATCATTTTGTAGCATGTCTGATTTTGTGGTCTCTCAAAAACACTTGTGTAGTTTAGTGTGGAATTCAAAGAAATTCAAAAACACTAGTGTGGAGCATCATTTATCTTGTGAAATTTTTAAAGATGCACTAAAAACAGCCTCCCTCTTTATTAGTAGGCCTTAACCAACTGTTTCATTAGTCCCAGTTTTATATGTAATAGTGTCAGTTGTTATTTGAAATGTTATGCCTATAGCATATTAGCATCTCAGACCATACTGCACTGGGCAGTGACAGAAGCATTTTACTTAGAGGGACAAGTGGCCCATTGATAACTTTCTGCTTCCAACTATGAGATTACTCCCTTCTGGCCATATTTTTATAATATAATGTTCAGCTTTAGTCTGTCGTCCCATTTGCACATAGCTGTCTCATTATTGCTGCCTGTCACTCATTTGAGAAGGAAGGGGAAATTAGATTCGAATCCCGTTATTGACTGGAGAAATTTCCAAAGGCCTTTTAAATGGAACTGTATTTAGACAATCACAGGGAGAGAGAGAGAGAGAGAGAGAGAGAGAGAGAGAGAGAGAGAGAGAGAGAGAGAGAGAGAGAGAGAGAGAGAGGTGTGCTTCCCTTCTATAAGTTATTCAGGGTTTCAGCCCACATGTCATATTTATTGGCCTGTAAACACACTTTTGTAGACACAAAAATACCTATGGATATGAGCTCCAGGGCCATTAAAACAACAATGTCCCAATAGCAAAGAAAGCAAGGGATTATATGTAATATGATTGTTGTCCAAGAAGAATGGTTAGTACCTTAAAACCAGCACAACTATCCACACATCATCACAATATTTCACCTTTTATAACAAGAATTTCAGACTGTTGTAAGTTTCCTTTAAGCGTATGGAATAAGCAACTGAAACTGAAAATAATATGTTCCCACTGTGTAGCAGAATTCCTTTTAAGCCCTTCATCAAGCCGTGAATTAAGAATTTCTTTTCTGATAGATCACAAGTAACACTCAGTGTTATATGTGATTCTACACTTACATCAGTATAGAACATAAGATATCCCCCTTCTTGGAGTAGAAAAGAATGAATTTTTTTTTTTTTTTTTTAATTTTTTATCCCTAACAATACCAGGCAAATAAAGTGCCAGCATTGCCAACATATTCTTTTAATTCAACCTGGAGCCTGTGGGCTGTGCTGAATTCCCTAGATCCAAGTGCCATAGCAGTTTGCTATGCTTACTTGGGTGATAGGATGAATAGCTGAGAACAGATTTTGATACTGTATTGTATCTTTGTTCTTAGTGCCACACTTTGTAATACTGCACATGCAAAAGTAGTAATGTGACATGCTGCTAGGTTTACACCACATCATAGGTAAACCAAATGCAAGGGATTTTCTTCTTCCATAACCCACATGGTAGACATAATGCTGGACTTACCAGTTGTCTTGGTCACCAGTTCTAACAACAAAATTAGCATGGCATGCTTGTTTGTAAGAGTCAGTAATTTTTTTATTTTTATTTTTTTTTCTGATTTTACAGTTTTTGCAGTGTAAAACTTCCACAAGTGTAGCAGAAGGAATCAGGACTGTTAACACCACCTGCTGGATTATCTATGACTGAGCTCTTTCCTCTTTATTTAATGCTACCAAACATAAGGTAGCAATAAAAAGTTTTTAGGTACCCAAAAGAGTTTTTTACAACATTCTTGAATGCCAACCAAGCTCCAACTTCTTTCTGAGATACAGAAGTTGTGAAATTGTCATTTTGTAGCAGGTTTCTGATTTACTTTTAACTCTTCCTCTTCTTTCCTCCCCATTTATAGATTGCTCTTGGGTTCAAGAAAAACATATCGATTACAAGAGTGGTGGAGTTAAAGGTGGTTACTGATGAGAAAGACTTACGAGATGATGGTACAAGTGAATGTGAAGCTCTCATGCAATATATGTGACACTTTCATGCCACTTGTCAATTATTTACCAGACCTTTTCATGGACAGACAAAGAGGTTATAATTCCAGTACAGTCGAACTCAGTTGAAGTCATTGAACATCACTGAAGGGACTGCAATATTCTTAACATTATAATTTCTTTACAGAGGTTAACATTTTTTAAAATTATATTGAAATTAGTAGAAATTTAATAAACATATATTTTAGTTGTTTATTATAAGTTCTTAATCTTTGTATGCATATTGCATTTATGTGTCATACTAAATTGGGAGTATGTACTGTAATACTAGTTCCTTGTGCTTTTATTTTTTTTAGAAGTTAAAAAAAAAAAAAATTATATTACTGTATGGCATTTCAGAACAACAGGGTGTGCCATAACAAAAATGTGATACACGTGCTTGGATTTACTAAATTCCAGAAAGCTATTTGTAATAAAAAAAATTATTATATAAACTTGTATTTTAATATAAGCATTTGATAAAGCATAACAAAAAAATAAATAAATATGTAATGTTTCTTACCTTCACTTACACTAACCACATTATGTGGAGGAAATACAGGCTGGTTATCATTAACATCAATAATACTGATTCTTAATGTACATGTTCCTGTCAACTGCGGAGCACCATCATCAGTAGCAATAATAGTCAGGTGATATGTATCTCTAATTTCTCGATCTAGTACAATATTGGTCTTTACAATGCCGCTGAAAGGTGGATCAATAACAAATGCATTGTCATGATTACCTTCTATAATGTGATATATTACATTTCCACTGCCATCTTGATCTTCATCAGCAGCTGTCACCTACAAGAAAATTCCTATAGTACATACACTTGTGATTGTTAAAAAAAAAAAAGCCCACCATTTAATTTTTCTCATAAATAATAATAAGTATTTTAACTGGTGGTGGTGTCTGGAGGAGCATGACAAATGCCTCTCCAAAATAATGATTAAAAGTTTGAAATTTTTTCTATCTTCTTAAATATAGACAAATTTTTACTTGGTATGGTTTTTGATGCAATTTTTACTGTTTTCTCATAGTAACTGAGCACAAGCTACTGTCAGGTTCCCTGCTATCTCCTTTGCAATTGCATGTGGTGGTAGGAAATTTGTCAATGCTACAAAGTCTTGAATTTAACAATGTAGTTTATTTACAGAGGCAACTAAAGTATGGCAAATATGGACCTGGCCACAAGTACCAATTCATGGGTGTCAAATGGAGTTACAGAAAAGCCTCAGAATAATTGAATTTAGAATTCATTTAGCACCGAAGGTGAATCAGTGCCTATGGCAACATTATAAAGTTTAGCAAGTATGAGTGCCTTGTTATGGAAGTTTCCAATCCATCCTCTGTTGATTGGAGCAGCAGAGAGAAACTCACCACAAGTGACAAAATTTTTAGACAAGCTCGATGATTGTTATCTATGTCAGCATGTTAGGGAAAGACAAGAATATCCTGGAACTGAAAATTTCTGTGGTCCAGCTAGTATCATAGCAACTCTAAGTGGGAAGTGATCATGAAGTGTTCAGATGGATGATGCTGAGTGAGGTCTTTCTATTTAAAGATAAGATGTTCCAATTTCAAGAAAAGGGATTATGATAGTCTAAGATGCTACAAGTAGACATGTATGGTAGCTCATGTAGGATGGTACCTAAACATCAATCCAAGCTTTGCCTTGGTAAACTGTGATGAATACAGAACTCTGTAAAAGGCCAGAAATGCATGTAATGTTATGCTTGTAGTGTGTGTGTGTGTGTGTGTGTGTGTGTGTGTGTGTGTGTGTGTGTGTGTGTGTGTGTGTGTGTGTGTGTGTGTTATTGTATTGTTTAGTTGTTTCTGGTCATTTTGCCACCAGAAAAGTGATCAACTGGAAAGCCTGCTGAGTGCCTGTCTACACCATGAAGAGGTGGGCCACAACTACAGATGTACCATGGTTGACCTTGAAGATCTCTGTTCTGCAGCTCTTATTGCCCTAACAATGGGCCAAAAAATAAAATAAATAAAATAATAAAATAAAACAAAAAAAATCCTATATCCACTGGAGGCAATGCTAGACCAGTGGGTGCCAGCAAATGATCCCTTACCCTGGGCATCCCAAACCAAAGGTACCAGCAATAGAAAGAGGGGAAAAAAAATTGGATAGTGAGCATCTAACTAAAATATTAAGAAGCCTAGAGACTGATTTTGTTGGCAGGCAAAACATAAGTGGAACCAAATCAGGTTAAAAAATTAATAAGTAAATATATATGCTTTAAAAAACTTTTTATTTAATTTTGGTTTTATTGAATTAAAAAAACAAAATTGCATTTTGAGAAATATAACCGTATTTCCATAAGGTAACAAATACATATGTTACCTTATGGGAATATGGAGCTTAGCACTGATTCACTTAGTGTCCTGTTTTTTGGGAACGAATTATCAGCATTAAGTGGTGGCTGCTTGTATTGCAGAAAGAGGTAGATGAATAAGGAACTGGCTAGTGTGACAGAGAAAAAAAAGAAGTCTAATCAATTACAGAGTGATGAAAAGTTCCGAAGCATATGATTGCCCCTGGCTAAAGAACTTCAGACCAATTTTAACTGCAGCATCCCCACCCACACAAGATCCTTAAAAAAATGCTTGCTTCCAAAACTGGCTTGATGCTTCTTGGCCCAAGTGCCAAAGCAAATAGGTCAGCAATGACTAATCTTTTAATATTAAAAACAGCAATTCTAGGGGCATTCGAAAAACAAGAATGAACTGCAGTTCCCTACCTGGACATCCAAGCTCCATTTAGCAGCTCTGATTCTGCATCCCTTCTGGATCTATTACAGTCATTCTTTAAAATAAATGCACATATTCAGGCTGGTAAACCTAATATGCATGGAGAGAGCTGCAAGAATGTTCAGGACAAGATCAAAGTTCCAGATATATGGGGCATGTTCCATTGACACAATCCCTCCCCCCACACCCTCTAATTCAATTTATGAAATCAAGGTTCCATCCAGTCTTAACTTCATATTAGCACTGACCTTCAATAGACTGTCAGTGACAGTGGATACAGATGCTCACTTTCTGATGTAATCCCCTTCTCATTTTCAACTAATAATCATGCTATCCCAGGGGCTCACATCTGGTGAGTATGGGCTTGGCACACCCAGGGTCCTGAGCTGGATATCATCATTCTTCTCTTTCTTGGTGATTCCCTTCTACTTCTGACTCTTTCCCCTGGGGGTAACTCGGAAATTTTTTTTTTGGCTAGTGCAGCATAAGCCCCAGGCTTCCTTGTACCATATGGCTAATAATAATAATATAGTTTCTGTGTATACCTCCTCCTCTCCAAGTATCCTGTACAACACTGCAGATACATATTGGCATGCGAAGACAGTTCTTTTGACTTATCACACAGTATGGGCAATGGTATTCACGTAGATCCTTTTCTCAACTGCAGGGTATGATGTGACTATGCAGCCTTGTGCACTATTATGAATGGATCAACTAATGATTATTGTGTATGGGTTATTTACACACTCATAATTAATAATATGATGCGGTGTTTGAATTTATTTATAACTGTGTCTAAGTGATGGTTGGTTATGTTAGGGTTTAATGGTGCATGGACTACGTTTGTCATAACACACAGTTCATATGGTATGATGTGTTTCAGAGGTGTTTACTTTAAATTTGAGTTGTTCCTTTTAGCCTGATTCATACTTCGTTGTGTTAGTCTGTTGCTTGTATTTACTTGCTTAGAGGAGGTGGTATAAATTAATATCTTTAAGGAAATTGAAAACATCTGTAAAGTCATCTCTATTATTCGAGAGATCTGCTAGGGTAATGGTGTAATGTGTCCTATACACACCTTTGAAGGCTTGTTTGCAGTCTTTTGCATATTTAGGACAGTCTATTAATATATGTTTTACTGTCTGAATACTATCACAAGTCTGGCATTGCGGTGGTTCTTCTGCTCACAATAAGGAAGAATGTGTAAGATGGGTATGCCCAATCTTAGTTTGGCCAGTACTGTTTCTTCTTTTCTCGACTTTCGTGTGCTAGAAACCCAGTTTTCAATTTTCCACTTTATTTGGTATAGTTCATTTTCAGTTTGCAGATTCCAAGTTTCTTGCCATTACATCTGGCAAGTACGCCACATTACAGGCTTGTAATCGAAATAAGGGACAGATCTCTTCTCCAGTCTGCAGTATGGCTTCCTTTGCTGATCTGTCCGCTGCTTCATTTCCAGCAATTCCTATATGTCCTGAGATCCAACAGAAATGTATCTCCTATTCATTTATGACACAGTCAGTTAGTATTCACTGTATGTGCCAGAGGATTGGGTTTACCTCTGCTTTGCATGGCTTGTAATGAACTCAAGGAATCTGTGTATATTACATTAAGGCTATTTTTTGTGTCTACAATTCTGCCATGCACCGTACTCTTTTGGCAGTTGTTTTGTTAATATAATATCTGAGAAAACAGCTGCTGCTCACACTAGTGTCTGTTTTTGAGCCATCTGTGTATATTAGAATATAGTCAGAAAATTTAAGTCTATGCACCGCATGTAACTGTTGAAAGATTGTTGTAGGTATTGCATTTTTATTCCATTTCTGAAAGAAGTCACATATTGGGATATGCAAATCCCATGGTGGAGGGGTATGAACTGGCAAGTGCACTATATTGTCTATATTAAGGTTATGTACTGCTAAAAATTCTTGCATTCTTATCCCCAGGGGTCAATTTACTTGTTGACAGTTCTGATAAATATTTCTACAACGTGGATCAAAGAGCATCTCCCAAGCAGGGTGTCCAGGCATATATTTTATTTTAATTGCATAATCCAACGCTAGTTGTTGTTGCCTAAGAGTTAGGGATGGTTTGTTGGCTTCGGCATAGAGACTATAAATGGGAGAGGTACGATAGGTGCCAGTGCTATACGTAATACATTGTGATTAACTGGGTCTAGTCATTTGAGAGCTGTTTTCCTTGCTAAATTGTACACTGGGGCTCCATAGTCAAACTTTGATCTAATTATTGCTTTGTATAGGTTTAATAAGGAATATCTGTCTGCTCCCCATGCTGTTAATTAAAGGATTTTAAGTATGTTAAGATGTTATGTACAGCTTTTACGTAGCTGTCTGACATGCTTCACGAATGTGAGTTTCTTATCTAAAGTTAGCCCAAGAAATTTTGCTTTCGGCTGTGTTGGTATATTCTGGCCTTCTAGTTTTAATTCAGGGTCAGGATGGGGATTTCTTTTGCAGCAGAAATGTATACATATTGTTTTTGCGTCGATAGTCTGAATCCATTATCTAGTGCCCACTTATATTGTTTATTGCACGTTGCAACTGCCTCTCAATAGTTCTCATGTTCTGTGACTGACTAGAGATACTAAAGTCATTGATATAAAGTGCGTGTGAAACTGAAGGAGGGAACTGATTTGCGATTGAATTAATCTTTATGGCAAACAAAGTGGCACTCAAGACTGAGACCTGTGGGATGTCTTCTTCTTGCTGGTAGATTTTGGAGAAAGAAGTTTGTATTTTGACTTAGAAGGTTCTGGATAAACATAGGAAGATTGCCTCTGAGTCCATCATGGTGTATGTCTCTTAGGATCCCTTATCTCCAAGTGGTATCATAAGCTTTTTCAATGTCAAAAAATATGGCAACCATATGTTGTGATCTGATAAATGCATTTCTAATGATGGCTTCTATCCTAACTAGGTGGTCTAGCATGGACCTGTAATGTATGTAAATACAAACATTGTATGTTTGTGTAAATGTTATTTTCTTCTAAATACCATCTCAATATTTTATTTATAATTTTTTATAGTAGTTTTCCTAAAACAACTGGTGAGAGCTATTGGTCGATAGCTGCATGGGTTTAAGTCTTTGTCAGGTTTAGGGAAATCAAGTACTATTGCATGGCACCATGTATTTGGAAACACATTTTCATGGAATATTCTGTTATATAGTTTCAGTAGATTTTCTAATTCAGTCTTATTAAGGTGCCTGATCATGTAACGTATGTCGTCTAGGTCTACTGACTTGGCATGGCTGTGGACAAAACGTCATGCAGTTAATTTATTGTGAATGGTTGATTGTAGGGCTAGTTTCCCTTTAATTTAAAATTGATATTATTATTTTTTTCTGCTTTTTCTTTTTGTATCAGAAATTCCAGAGGGTATGAGGCATTTGCTGATACTTTTGCAAAGATTTCACCTAATGTATTTGCTATAACGGTAGGGTCAGTCAAACATTCCATTACAGACTAGTATAGGGGATGGCCTATTTCTATATTTACCAGTCATTTTTCTTATTTTATTCCAGACCATATGAGCATTTGTTGAGTTGTTTATTGTAGATGTGAATTGGATCCATGCTGTTCTTCGACTCTGTTTCAGAGTGGATCATGCTATAGCTTGCATTCTTTTGTACTAAATCTGATTCTCTATAGTTGGGTAGCTGCAGAATCGATTCCATACTCTATTTTGTTGTTTTCTTATTTCAGTACAATCAGAATTCCATGATGTCTTCAGATGGTTTGGGAACTGTGACGAAGTTTTCAGGATTGTGAGCTTACCTGCATTTTGTATGATTTTGTTGACACGTGCTAGAGCAACATCTAATGTTTCGTGCTCAATGGTATTGGCGTTGAAAACTTCTTTCCTCCCAAACTCTTCCCAGTTAGCTTTATCTATTTTGTAATGGGGAGTCCTGCTGATATGATATGGATAGTCACCCACCAGTATAGAAATTACTGGGTAACGATCACTACCAAAAGGATCCTCAAATACTTTCCAAATAAATTTTGTGTAAAGCGTAGGCATACATATGGTGAGGTCTATTGCTGTAGTGGTCCAAGTTGGAAAGATCGGAGTCACCTTACTGTTTTTGGTGTTCAAGCTAGTCCTTGCAAGACTTTTTATATAAAAAAATGGGGATTTCTTTCCTAATGTCTCTTCTCCAGTGGAGTGAATGATTAGGAATAAGGGTGTTGGTTTTTAACTGTTGTCCTTTGCTTTTGGCAATATTTTCAGGTTCTTCAGCATTTTTGATTTAGATATCTTCTCTGAAGTCCCTTGGGAAGTAGTGACTGTACTACTCGTTTAGCTCTTTTTAGCCCAGGGAGTGTAACTTCCAACTCCCGGGTTTCCGGCCACGCCACGAGGAGGCAAGAGTGGTGCCACCAAGTGACCAAGCAGTGGCTATAAATTAGTAGGGAAGGTGGTGGTTAGTTTGAGAATAAGAAAAAAAGATAGGTGACTTTCTTTTCTGATAGCAAAACCTACTTATTAAATACAGAAAAATAAAGATGGCTATAAACATAATAAACTAAATATAATGGAGAAGCACACTATAGAATCACTTAGAAAACGCTTGGCACTAGAGGCCGTGTCTAAGTGATTTTTGCCTGTTGTACCATTTTATATACTGTACAAATTGTAATTAAGTTTACTGCTCACTAAACCATGTAATGTTCATGGCCTATTAGTTGTGGCAAACAATTTACCATTTTTGCTTTGTACAGTGATGAAACAGTAATAAAGATTATTTATTTTTTGTTTAAGATAGTTAAGATGATTTGTAATAATACTGCAGAAATGATTAATTCGACAAAGGCTGACTATATAAAATCATTGGCTAAGAGAGCGAAGAAAGGGAATGAGGTGTTTTACATACATGTAAATTAGGAGAAAAGGGCAAATCAGATTGGACTTTTACTTAACGATGCAGGAAAGTAAAGGATAATCCAGCTGATGAACTAAATGGATACTTTACAGATTGGCCATGACATTGGCGAAGGAATACAGATGATATCAAAATTTGTAGATCATATAAGAACCATTCTTGAAGTTGTCTTGAAAAAAAGACTTGGATAGTCTTTTTTTCAAGACAGTGTTAACTTATCTGACCATCAAGGATGGTCAGATAAGTTAACACTGTTTTAATGCTGCAAAATGCAATTTTTGGCACATAGAAAATAACAATCCCAAAATAACATACATTTGGAGGAGCTGATTTAAAAATGGCAGAGGAAGAAGGATTTTGAGATTATGATACAGGCAGACTTGGAGTATTGTATGCAGTACTGACAGGTGGCAAGAAGAGCCAGTGATGTCTCCTATCAATGATTATTGAACAATTGCCTGTAGAGATAGGGAAGGTCATAAGGCAACTGGAGAGCCCATCTGGAACACTACATCCAGGTAGTGCACATAAAAGACAAGCTTCATGAAAATGACCAAAGATCAAAAGATGAAAAACTTGTCTGGTGAGATTGTCAAAAGGGCACTCATACCAGGTTAAACTTTGAATATCTCAGCTCCAGAACTTGGTAGCCAAACTCTAAGATTAGAGATAACAGGACTGAAGTTGTCACCTCTAAGCTGACTTAACACATGGGGATAGTAAAATAAACAAAGCCAAAATTTTCACATATTAGTGTGCTTTAACTCTGAGGTACAACATAAAATGAAGGGAGAAGAGGTAAAGAGTGGAATGTAGAAAGTTTTGCTTTAGCCAACAAGTTGTTAATCATTGGAATAAGTTTCCTCTGTTGGTAATTGAGGTTGATGGCTAAGTGAAATTCAAAAACCAGCTCTGATCAGTGCTTATAAGAGGAGAAAATACATGAAGTTTGGTTTAAAAAAGTTTTTTTTTTTTTGCTGGTGCAGCAGAAGTCTAGATTCCTTGCAATATAAGCCAATATTAATACTGATAATTAAATTATTATTACAATTAATTAATTAAAACAATATTAAATTGTAAGTATAAATTATAATATTAATATTTTGTTATATTATTTGATATTTTATTATTAAATAAAATTAATTTACTTATTAACTGATTTAATAAAAATTAATATAAATAAAAGATGCATTTTTGGATATTTGTACATAGATGCTAAAAATCCTATTTATACTTATGATTATTCACAGTTCAAGGTTACTTCCTTTTTCTCTCCCACAGCTATAAATAGCTACAGTCTTACATTAGTTCTTTTTGAAAGATTTGTTATTGTTTTTATACAAGAAAGATGAGAATACAGTAGTCACTCAGGATGTCTACTATTGTAGCATCATGTAGCAACATGTGTAATTAAATTTTGAAATAAATCTACACTGGAAATAACTAATAGTACAAAAATATATACATGTTTTTAATTTTTTTAAGGTATTTATATTCATAATAATCAGAAATATATGCACATATACATTTGAAATTTTGCATGAAATGATAAATTATATAAATAAGATGTAGTGGTGGAGAAATACAACTTTCTCCGTTCAACTTGTCCTTTAAATTTTTGAAAATCAGTGCTGTAGCTTGTAACTGCTGCTGTAGAAGCAAAATAATCAGCCAGAATTTCTGATATTTCATCTGTTGAGGAAGTGTTCTACCCTTTCCAATGGAACACTGGAGATTGTATGCTCGGATACCTTCCACTGAACATTTGAATTTTTTTCCACACCAAATCAGGACTCAAGTTCCTAGTAAGTGTGGAAGCAAACATAGTCCAAGAATTTTTCTTTGCTTTTCTCTCGGTCTGCCTTACTTCAGCCTCGGCTTTTTTATCTGCAATCAAATTGACTGTAGTTGGATATTTTCGGAATTCAATCCCATGAATGATTTTGTTTTGTTTTTGCTGTCATGCATTCTACCAAGAGTTGTACCGTGCCTGCCTTGCCTTACTCATTTGCAGTATTGTAACTTTTGAAGCTTCTAATAGCTGATCGTTGACATAGATATGACAGTGTCATTTGGCAGGGTTTCTATTAATTGCTTATCCAGCTTGATTAATTGCATATATTTACTCCAATTAGCTTTTTTTAAAATGTCCTGGTTCCTTCTGTGAGAGTCAATTGTGTCTGTATGGAACATACTATTGGAAAATGATCACTGTTTTAAGGATCATTTAATACAAACCATTCTATTTTGGGTTAAATCAGTGGAAAACATATTGTTAAGTCTATTACAGAAGTGATACCTGTAGCCAAACTGATATAAATGTGAGATCCAGTGTTCAATAAATTTAAGTGTTGACCAATGAGGAAAGTTTTGGTCAAGTTACCTCTACTATCCATGTGAGAAGATCTTCATAATTGATGATGGGCTTTCATATCTCCCATAAGACAATAGGGAGGTTGAAGCTGCATAGTAAGATTGTTTAATTCCGATCTTGAGAGAGGAAGATTTGGTAGAAGATAAAGGAATGTGATTGAAATTCCAATGGCTATTCTCACTGCTACTGCTTCTAGGCTGGTTTTAAATGCTTTTTTTGCTTAGCTAGTATACACCAAAATTGCTACTCCTCCTTTGGCAGTTGTACTATTATTTCTGTCTCTTCGAAGATGTGTATAGTTTTGAAAAGTGAGTGAAGATGGAGGTATTAGATGGGTCTCCTGAAAACAAATGCAGACCGGTTTATATTGCTAAATAATATCTTTTATTTCATCTGATTTTCCATGAAAACCACTATGGTTCCATTGTATAATATACGGCATTATTTAGATTTCGAGACTATTTGTTGAGACTTACTGTGCTTTTGAGTTAGTTTTTTTGTTTATCATATATGGATCTGTATTTCTTCGGAAAAATAGGATGGGGTGTATCAATATCTTCTGCAGGGTGAAGTTCTAGTACGTTATCTGCCTATTCATCAGCACCATCAATATCCATTTCGTCTGTTTGTATGTTTCTGTTTATACTGTTTGGTAGATGCTGTCTGCTTTGTTTTCAAAGATGTTATTTATGATTTCCACATTACAGGCACAGAAATTTCGTGCTCTTTAGCACTGAGTGTTTCATGTGAAGTTGATTTTGTCATGAACAGTATTTTACTCTACTCTACTGTTTGATTGGAGGTATTGCACCTCTGTTTGAGTGACTATAACTTGCTGTTGTTTCAATGCTAAAGCATAGGAATGTAAAGATTTGGTTGCAAGTATCTGATTTTTTGCTTCTTGGATAAGACACTTTTCTTGCATAAAACACTTTATTTTCTAACTTTTATTTCTGTATTCATTTTCCCAATATCCACATTCACAGGCCTTCGAGAAAGCAGGGCGATTTCTGTGACAGGTTGGACAGAGTGGTGAAGTGGAGGTGCAGTTTGCTTGATAGGGTTCTTTTGATCCACAGAGCGTACAGATGGGATCAACCCAAATATGCCACCCAAGAGTGTCACTGAAAGTTGTATTGGATTTGCTATATATGCTATATACGTCTTATTGGATTTGCTATATATGGGCGGATTTTGCAATTGAAATATCCTGCTTTAACTGAATGGGGAAGAGGATTGTTAAAGGTAAGAATAACAGATCGAGTTGGAGTGAGAATGCCATCTTTCTTCATCATTGTCCTCCTAACATTTATTACTTGTTGATGTCAGCTCACATAGCTCTTCCTCAGACGCAGTTAAAAGGTCCCATTCTGTAATAACACCCTTTGTATTCAGGGAATTATGTGGGGTCTTGCAAAGGTCTTTGTTTTTAGTAATTTCTCAGACTGGTGACTTAGTGAGGTTTCTATTAAGAAATAACCTGATTTTTATCATTTTTAGTGAGCCAATCAAAGACTATAGTCTTTAGACTAAGAATGGTGATAATTTCCCAAATGGTTGTGTTGTTAATGAATGTATCACCAAAAAAGAAAGGAACAGTAGGCTGAGAGGTGTTGATTTTCATTCTTTTAGCCTGAGACATGTTCAGCTGTGAGTCCTCAGCTATACTGTAGTTAACTTTCTCCAGTCTTATATTAGTTTGGTCCATTTTAAACTCCTTTTAGTCCTGGGTGATGTCTTTTCACCCAGGTCCAGCCCTGCTATGGGGAGGCAGGAGTAGTGCCACCAAGTGAGTAAGATAGGTTAGTAAATAGAAAAAAAAAGAAAGAAAGGTTACTTTCCTTTTTGGAAACTTCTTCCTTATCCTCTAAGAAAGAAAACATTTATTATATATTGAAAAACTGAAGAAAAAACGTCTGAACTCAAAAGGAAAAACTTGTCTCTCTAATGTAATTGCAGATAAGATCAATTGGCCTCAACATTCACTTGGCACCCAGGGCCAGAGGAAGTAACAGGGTCTTGAGGACTGGTTCAGTAAGTTCCGCTATCATGATATAATCCATCTAGCCCTGCTGCACTGAGTTTGGTGGAGGCTAGAGCATGGTGCAATGCTGATATTGTGAAGGGAGATTGTATGTAGCATTGAATGCTGATTCAAAACTGATTAAGTGTTTTTCAGCTTGTGCTTGAAAATGCGCAAAGTACATTTTCAAGCAGAGTGTTTGCAATTTCCTGTGCCTTTGTAATATCATAGTTATTGACAGTGAGTATGGGACATTTGAAGCAAAATGCAGACCAGTTTCCCTTTTGCTGGTCTGTCTAACACGTTTTGCCTTTGCTCTTGCCTGTTTACAGCATATGACATTTGCTGTTGTTCAGAACTTCAAGATGTTCCATGCACCGTCCTCTTTTTAGCTGCACTTTGTCATTCCACACTTTGGAGTGGGAAATATATTTGTGGATTATCTTGGAATCACTTTGTCCACTGCCTGCCATATCTAGTTAGATATATATATATATTCTACTGCTAGGTTTATGGATGTTTGTTAGACCTGCTTTTCTTCTAGTGTTGCTAGCGGTTTACATCCCATTCAGCTTTGGAAAAGTTCCATTTGTAAATTCAGTAAGAAATGTGGGGAATTCTTGTACCAATGTGGCATATCACAGGGTAATGATCATTGCCCAGTGGACTGCTGTGATTAGTCCATCCAAATAAAGGATATATGGCTACTGAGTATAGAGAAACATCGATAGCTGAAATAGATCCTGTAGGAAGATGCATATAAGTGTGTGCTCCATTACTGAGAGTTATCAGATTGTGTTAATGAAGTAATTTTTCAATAGTTTGTTCACACTTGTCCAGGTTCTGATTTCCCCATAATGGATGGTGACTGTTGAGGTCCTTTAGGATGCAATAGGGTTTGGGAAGTTGTACCACTAATTCTTTTAAGTTGGTATAGCTTATATTTTGGTCAGGGGGCAAGTACAATGAGACTATGGTTAAATTTAATTTAATGTTGACTCATGTAGCAACAGCTTCAAGGTTAGTTTCGAGGGCATCTGAGAGTTGATTATCAGTGCTACCCCTCTATGTGCAAGATTGTTTGGATTGTGTGCAACACGATCTTGTTGACGTATTATGTAGTTCTGAAGGGAACCAGTTATATCTGGTGTCAGATTGGTTTCTGTTAGACAGAACACAATAGGGTCATATTGTGAAAGGAGATTTCAGATGTCACTCAAATTACTATGATAGCTTCTACAGTTCCACTGTAAGAAGGTAAGCATTATTTGAGTTTAGTGGAACCCTCAATTTGTTGTTTTTGAGGGACTGAAGGTTTATATCACTCAAGTTTACCCCTTTCTCTTGGGCGCTGACTCTCTTTAAAAGTTACAGCTGTCAGTTACAGGCTCCGCAAAAACGATAAGTGTTTGCCTTTTATTATTTACATGATTGTTATTTTATATTGTACTTAATACATAGTCATATAGTTATAGTTACGCTGGTTATTTTTTATTTTAATTTAGATAAAGAGTTTTTGTGGATTTTACTTACGATAGGTAAAACCGTTATTTCGTTCGATTTTTGTAGCCATTGTTTTTGTATATAGTGGTAGGGAATTCAAATTTTTTAATTGAGGTAGCTAGGTAGCTCTAAGGCATAATTATATAGTAATATGCTTCACTGTTTCTATTTAATAGTTTCTATTCAAATACTATTGACATTTAATTTATTGATTTTATTAATTTAAACTACCATGCCCCAAACTAGAGCAGCAAAGCAACGGGCACAAAGTGGCAGGAGTGCTGTGACTCGAGGGAGAACTGAGGGGGGCAATTCTCCAACGCATCACAGCCTAAAAAAATGTGCAACTTGTGAAATGTTTGCCGAACTCTCTGGAACGGAACATGATATTGCCATGGGGGATGTCTTTGTGTGTGCACGATGTAAGGAGTGTAAGGAAATCAGGCGACAACTCAGCGTTGTTATGGGCCTATATGAGAGTTTGAGGGACAGGGTGGATGCTCTCAAAAGATCTAAATTGAGGGGCCCATCAGGCTCTCAGCTGCCCACATCAATGCCAGAGCTTGCACTTGGTCATCACGCAACACAGCGGCAACCCCTAAGGCAGAATGCGCTGGTCCCACAGGAACTAGTAGTTGTTGGTGACTCTATTGTCAGGGAAACGGGGAACATGCTTTGTAAAAAGGATAGGTGGAACAGGACCAGGGTATGTCTGCCAGGGGCAAAGGTTGATGACATTGTAGAGCGGATATCATCTTTCAAGGGCACAAAAGGTGATATAGTTGTACACATTGGCACTAATGATATTAAGAGTAGGAGACTGGCGGAATTACTCAACAAGTACAGGTCACTGTTGAAAAAAAGCCGTGAAATAGGGTTGAATTTGAAAGTGTCTGCAATTCTGCCCAGACACGATAGGAGGGAGTACATGATGAGAGCCTTGTCGATCAATTCGGCCCTGGAAAGATTGTGCAAGGCTCAAGGGGTAGAATTTTTTTCAGCCTGGACTGTACTTGTTAACAGGAGAGATTGCTTCTACAGGGATGGGATACACTTAAATAGAAAGGGTGCAAGAATATTTGCTGATGCTATCGAGGCAGTGTTAGGTGGGTCGGAAAACTGCTAGTTTGGGGGGGGATACAAAGACTAATAGTTTAACAGTAACCGCAGGCAGAGGTGAAGGTGATTCTTGCACAACTTCTATTAGAATAAGAAGCGACCTGGAGCGAGGGGTGTTGGGGGTTTCAGGGACGGATGGCAGTCATCATGGAATAGTTGGGTATATGGGATGTGTTAGGGTAACAAGGAATAGGCATAGGAGCATGTATGCTTGCATGTATACCAATGCTAGAAGTATAGTAAATAAATTTGATGAATTTGAAGTGTTGGTCAAGACATCAAAGGCGGATATTGTTGGGATAGCAGAGACGTGGTGTCACAAAGATATAAGGAATGCAGAACTGGAATTTGGGGAGTACAATGTGTACAGAAAGGATAGACAGGACAGAAAGGGAGGGGGTGTTATGCTGTTAATTAAGAAAAACATAAAATCAAAGGAAGTGCACCCAGTTAATATAGATGAACAGTGCTCTGTTTAATCAGTTTGGTGTGAGATAAGCACTGCGAAAGCAAAAATAAGAGTAGGAGTGTGTTATAGACTTAATGACTTGAATGAGTACAATGAACAATTGTACAGAGAAATAGAGTGGTCCAGTAAATCAGAATGTCTTATAATGGGGATTTTAACTTCCAAGATATTGACTGAAACTTGTGGGTTGGTCACTCACACACTAGTCAGACTTTTGTGGATTTATTGGATGATTGTTTTCTGCAGCAGCATGTTCGAGAGGCAACCAGAGAAAGTAACACTCTTGATCTGGTTATCAGCAGTGATCATTCGTGTATTAAGAATTTGCAGATAAAGGAACCACTAGGTGGTAGTGATCACAGTGTGCTGAAGTGGGATTTACTCAAAGAGGTAACTACCGTCAGGGGTAAAGGAAAGGGTTTTTGCTTCCGTAAAGGGGAGTACAGTGGTCTCAGACAGTTTTTAAATTCTGTACAGTGGGATCAACTGACGATGTTACAAACAGTAAATTCTAAGTGGGAAGCATTCAAGGAATTAATCGTGGAAGCTACTAGACTTTTCATACCGATTAAGAAATATTGTTCAAGGTTTAGGCCTAAATGGTTATCAAATGAACTAATGAGACTCGTGACAGAGAAGAAAAATGCATGGGATGCATATAAAATATCAGGCGACGCAGAAGCCTGTGGCAGATATAAGCTAGTCTGTAATCAGGTCACAAAGGAGGTTCGGCAGGCGAAGGCGGATTACGAGAAATCTTTGGCAAAAGATGCTAAGAAAAACAGCAAGGATTTCTTTACTTATATAAACTCTAAAAGGAACAGGATGAATATGATTGGTCCACTTGACAACGATGGTTCCACTGTTGATGATCCTGCTCAGATAGCAAACAAACTGAATGAGTATTTTGCATCTACATTCACACATGAGGAATTATTACAGTTTGAAAATGGAAGAAGGTTATCAAATTGTAGCAGTGTGCTTAATGATTTTGTAATAACTGAGAGCAAAGTGGAGGAGAAATTGTTGAAGTTAAACATAAGAAAGGCACCTGGGGTGGATGGGATCTATCCAGTTATTTTAAAGGAGGTGGCAAAGCAACTAAGCAAACCCTTAGCCATAATTATGAGAGCATCCTTGGACTCAGGGGAGGTTCCCACGGACTGGAGATGTGCAAATGTATCCCCAATTCACAAAGGTGGATCGAAGGGTGACACGAGATCGAAGGGTAATTTTACCCGGAACATAAGTTAGTTTAACTTATGTTCCGGGTAAAATAATGGAGTCACTGGTTAAAGATGCATTGCAGGATCATCTAGACAAGACTGCAGCAATAATTCAGACACAGCATGGGTTTGTTAAGGGAAAGTCTTGTCTGACAAATGTGATTGGTTATTATGATGTGGTCACAAAGGAACTGGATGCAAAAAATAATTTTGATATCATATACTTGGATTTCAGGAAAGCTTTTGACACTGTTGCACACGGAAGACTACTGTACAAATTGGAGCAGAATGGTATTAAGGGTAAGTTGCTACAATGGATAAAAGGATGGTTAAGTGGGAGAAGACAGAGGGTGGTAATCAATGGGTGCTGCTCTTCGTGGACTAATGTTATTAGTGGAGTCCCACAGGGTTCGGTGTTGGGTCCACTGTTGTTTTGTGTATTTATCAATGATATTGATGAAGGTATATCAGGCTTAATGTCGAAGTTTGCAGATGACACAAAGGTTGGCAGGGTTGTTAATGACAGTAATGCCAGTGTGCTACTGCAACAGGATCTAGATAATTTGGGCAGATGGGCTAAGAAGTGGCAACTGAAGTTTAACCTTGACAAATGCAAAGTACTGCATATGGGTAGAAGTAACCCCAGAGAAACGTACCAACTGTGTGGTACTACACTTAAGGTGGTAGAAAATGAAAAAGATCTGGGAGTAATTGTGCAGTCAGATATGAAGTTTTCTGAGCAATGCAGACAGGCTGCTAGGGCAGGTCATGGGGTTTTGTCAATGATATATAGGAATTTTGCTAGCAGGGAAAAAGGAGGTGATTGTCCCTCTGTATAAGGCAATGGTCAGGCCGCGCCTTGAGTACTGCGTACAGGTCTGGAGGCCTAATTTTAGGAAGGATGTAGATTTACTTGAGCGTGTACAGAGAAGAGCAACACGATTGGTGAGGGGAATGAAGGGATCCTCTTACCAAGAGAGGCTTAAGGTCTGCAAATTGCAGTGGCTGGAGACTAGGCACCTGCGCGGTGATCTGATTGAGGTCTATAAGGTCTTGAATGGGTTGAGCACGCTGAATTCTGATGGGATCCTTCCACTTGTTCAGATTACGAACCTACGGGGACATACGTTCAAATTAAGAAAGGACAGATGTAGAATAGATGTGCGGAAATTTGCCTTTAGCCAGCGGGTGGTTAATTGCTGGAACAAACTTCCATCTGTCGTTGTGGAAGTTGATAGGTTAAATAAATTTAAGGAGGAACTGGACAGGCATTTGGAGGGAATGGTGTGATTTTTTTTTTTTTTTTTTTTTGGCTGATGCTGCATAAGCTCATATACTTGCTTTCTTGCATCACGTGCCACTACTACTACTACTTTTCCTTTCTTTGGAAAATAAGGTTTTCTATATATCCATCTCCTCGTTGGTGAACAGTTCTAAAATCTGTTCATCTTGGTGTAAACTATCTTCTGAGTACATGTAGTCTGTTTGGTTTAAGTCAGGAGTGGTAGATATTGTAGTATTCTGCTGCAGAATAGTATCTGGTTGTACTGTAATTGGCGTATTTATAGCTCTGCTTTGTTTGCTTGTCATTAGGTGTGTTGGTGCTGCAGACAATACTGACCTTGCCCATTCATCTAGTGATTATCTTGGTAGTATATTTACCTCGTGTTTTGGTAGCAATTGATGTTTGTTTTGTGGTTATTTGGTATAAGTTGGCTTATTAGTATTTGGAGCTGATAAGGATTTTTTGGCTTCTTGGTAGGTTACATTATGTTCAATTTTGTACCTATCTATGTATTTTTTTTCACACTTCCAAAGGGGACACTCCTTGGAATATACTGGATGTGCTTCTTTGCAATTAGGTCAGTTTGGTGTTGTGGCTGTGCAGTCAGTACTAGTGTGCATGCAGTGGATCCACATGTGGCACAGGTAGCTGCTCCTCTGCAGACTGTCTGTGAGTACCCAAACTTTTGGCACTTGTAACGGCGTAATGGGTTTGGGATGTAGGGTTTAATTCAGCAGTTAAGGTAACCTGTTATGATTTTTGGTGGTTTGGGATTGTCAAACATAAGGATTATATTTTGAGTAGGAACTAGTATATCACCTTCTTGGTCAGAATTCACTTTAAATCGATGACTCCATCTCACAGTTCTTGTTTCAGTTCTTCATCTGACAGATTGATGAGATCCCATTCAGTGATGACACCTCTTGATGTATTCAAGGAAATGTGTGGTGAAATGGTAACAGAAGTTCCAACAAAATTTTTTAATTTTTGTAGTTGTTCAGAATGTTGGGCAGTGACTACTTCAACCAGTAAGTTGCCTGATCTTAAATGATGACCTGTCTTGGGAATACATACCTATTGTGCTTTCTAGGCATTTCTGCACTAGGAATTAAGAGAGTTTTCCAATCAGTTGTTCTTGAGTTGAATGAATGATTAGGAAAGTTGGAGCTCAGATTCTCAGATGTGTCAGCAAAATGTGACAGAACCAGGCTCTCCTTGTTGTTGCCTTGTCAGGGTTTCATCTGTGACCCAATGGTTTTCTGGGTTTTGGGAACTCATCCCCTCCAGGTTACCAGCCCTGGCCACACGGAGGCAGGAGCGGTGCCAACTTTGTGACTAAGTGGTAGTGAGTGGTATTAATAATAATCAAATAAAAGGGAAAAAAATTTTTTGAAAATTTATCGGCAAAGACACTCGATCAAAATATTGCTTGGCATCTGGGCCCCCTTTCAGTTGTAGTGTGAGTAAGTGCTGTACAGTTTATCTGCCTATTGCTTGTTTCTTCTGTGTTTTTTTTAGCATGGTATTGTTAAAATTTTAAGAAGAAGCAAAGAAAGTGTCTGAATTCTGTTGATTTCTGCTATGTGTAAGGATGGTTTACAACAAAAATGCAGAGGAAGAAAATCTACAGTATTATTAAACATGCATATTCTTTGTACTTTGGTTGCAAGTTAGTAATCAGGGCAAAACTTGAGCCTCCAAATATGTGCTGTATTACCTGCACCACAAATCTGAGTATTTGGCTAACTGGGGAATATTAAAGGTATGCTTTTTGCTATTCCTATGGTGGGACAATAACTGTGCAGCCACATTGTTGATTGCTATTTCTGCATGACAAAAATACCATGGATGTCCAGAAAAAGCAAGCACAGCATCCTAACATAACATCTGCAATAAGGCCTGTTCCGCATAAAAAAGACCTGCCAATACCAGATCCCCCAAAATCTGGGTAAAAAGGAAGCAGTGATGAATATAGCAAGGATTCTTGCTTTGTAGACTTTGCTGGATCACCCACTTCAACAGATGTGGACTATAAACCAGAAAATTTTAGTATGCTGCATTTAATTAAGCAAGAGGAATCAAATTACTTAGTTTGTGATTTAACTTACTTATCTAAAGAGAAAGCAGAAACTTGCTTTTACATTGCAACAGTAGAAGTTACTTGAAGCAGGAGCTAAAATAACTAAAAGTATAATGAAAACATCACAGTGTTTTCAAAATATTTCATTATGAAAGATAGTATGTGTTTCTATAAAGGTTTTAGTGGTCTTCTGAATAAATTGAGCCGCAAACACAATTCTAATGAAGCATATTTACTGATGCTGCATCAAAATTAAGTTTAAAAGCAATTTTGCCACACAGTGGAAATGCATTCCCATTAGTTTTTCTACTTCATGCTGATGACTTGAAAGAAATAAAGTACCATGACTTTGCTTGGAATGTCTATAGTGATCTTAAACTAACTGGATTATTCACTAGACTACAGAGAGGTTTCACAAAAAATACTATTGTTATCTATGATTGTGGGCTGGTCATGCAACAGAAAAACATTATATTGTGCAGCAGTAGGAAAAGAGGGAAGAATTTTTACCAGAGAGTAGTAATATGTTCCACTGAGTGAACCAACAAAAAGGTTCTTGTTCCAAATTTACATATTTTTGTTAAGGTTCTGGATAAAGGATATAAAACTGAAGAATTTTGTTAGGGCTCTGGATAAAGAAGGAAGTGATTTCTGTTACTTAAGGGAAGTATTTCCCAATTTTACAGATGCAAAACTGAAAGAAGGAATTTTCATTGGCCTCAAATAAAGTCTCTCTTCAAAGATGACATATCTGAAAGATTTTTTTTTTTTTTTAGAAGCATTAGCAACTAAGGCCGTATTGCTCCAGGAATATGCGGTGGTCATTTCCTGACCTTTCCGCATCCTCCGTATTTGGTGGTGAAGGGCTCGAACCCCGGTCTAATCAAGAAGCGTGTGCTACGCACTGCTGCTCCTTCCCACCTGGCTACGGAGATGTCTATCTGAAAGAAAACTACAGGACATTACCTAGTAGCTTGGTCATCATTTAGATAATTATGAATCTCTGGTGTTGATATTACTGCAGTGTTATAAAGCTACAGGGTACCAAATATCTTTGAAAATTCTTTTTTTTTTTTTTCATCCCATCTCAGTTTTTTCCCACTCAAAATTTTGGAAATGTAAGTGATGAAAAAGGGAGCACTTTCATCAGAACATATCCATGATGGAAAAGTGGTACCAAGGTTTGCTGGGATACTGCCATGATTTCTTAAAAGGGAAATAAAATGGACTATAAGAAAAACTTTTAGTGACATACATTTCTAAGGAAACAATGTGTGTAGTTCATTATGTTTAACTAGAGAATTTTAAAATGAATAAGACTCGTTTTTAAGGTAGCATATGTATTATTGTATGATAATTGAAATTAGTCATTCATTAAATTACTAAAATTTCATTATATCTTTCAATGGAAATGTGATAGTGATATGTTTTTAGAATTAGTGGATCAATTACCTTTAGAATCTGCAGCTTTTGTTCTGGAGGTGCAAAAATTTTTTGTTGTTGTTGTTGGCCAGTGTAATTAATAAAATAAAATAAACTGCCTATTTGGTTCTTTCTTCAAGTAGGTCTCTCTCTCTCCAGCAATGTGATGGAATTGTGGGCAGCGATGCAGCAAGCATGGATGGAAATACCTGTTGAATGCTTTCGTGAACTAGCGGACTCAATGCCTCACCGTGTAACTGCCATTATCCAGGCAAAAGGTGGGCCTACTCTTTACTAAGTAAGTATCCCATGTTTTCTATCCATTCATTGTATAAGGCAATTGGAAGACTGTATCCAAGTATGAAGCTTCTTGAAAGGATCCAAAGATGGCCAATCTGCTTGGTGAGACCTGCAAAAAAGCACCCATATGAGTAAAGACTTCAAATATGGGTGTTTTTTTGCAGGTCACACACAGAAGACACATAAAATACCCTTGGGACTTGTTAATCAGGCACTTTAGAGGGGATAGTAAAATGACTAAAGGCACAATTTTCACTTTATAAATGATTGCAGAACTAGGAGCAACAAATTCAAAGAGACTGGATTGTGGAGAGTTTTATTTCAGCCAGTAAGTTGTCAGTTACTGGAACAAGTTACCTCCATGGTAGTTAAGGCTAATATTTTGGGGAAATTCAAAGGCCAACTGGATATTTTCCTATGTGAGGAGGGTAAACATAATTTTTATTTTTGGCTGGTGCAATAAAAGTTTGTGGGCTTCCTTGCACTAAGTGGCTTTAGTAGGTACTAGAAAACATTACTGCCATTTGGAGAAGTGATATTTTTTCTCTGATTGGACTTATTAATAATTTTTTTGTGAGTATTGTGAGTTTTAATATTGACTAGGAAACAGAATAGTTAAGCAGAATAGGAAGATGAAAATTTTTACAAATACTAAAAGAGTGGAGTAACTGCATATGTGTTTTAATATTTGGTATAATCTTTTTAATAGATTAGATCTAAAACCAGTAATCTTAGTTATTAAAAGAATAACCAAAAATTTAATGCTTTAAAAGACTAACCTGAGTGACAAATGTTCCTTTATTATTGCCTTCCCACACAGAAGACACATAATACTCTTGAGAAAAAGATGGAGGATTATCATTCTGATCCATTAACCTAACAACAAGTGTAGCATACCCATGTAATGGTACAGGATTTTTAATTTGAGCCACTAACAGCATTCGGAGATGAGAATTAGTTTCATAATCCAAGTAAGGAGAGTTCTGAACACGCACAATTCCTGAAAAGAAATAACATTATTTACTGGATGGGTACATTCAACTTTTAATATTTCATAATTAATAAAAGAAGCACTTCATGCGCTTCATAGTTAAATCTAAAACCCTTTTCTCATTTTTTGCGACTATATTACAGCAAAAAGTAATATTGCTTGTATTTCTGTCTTCTAACTTCTCCATTAATAATGGTGTTCCCTTAGGTTCAGTTCTTTCTCCCACTCTTTTCCTCTTGCATATTAATGACCTTCCACTAACTGGAAATCCTATCCATAGTTTTGCTGATGATAGCACATTACATTCCACCTTCTCCTACACAAACAGCTTCAACTTCTTAGAGAGAGAGAGAGAGAGAGAGAGAGAGAGAGATCTTTGTTGCAACAGCGAGATAGTATAGCGATGTACATAAGTAGTGTAGTTGCAACTGCCTGTCATGGCACAGTGACCAGGGGTTAACAATATAATGTAAAGACAAAGTTGCCTGAATAAACAAAAAAAAGTACAATAATAATGAATAGGTTAAATAAATAAAGTATTAGAAAAATAGAGAAATTAATTGGGTCTACTAAACATTAAGTGAGTGTACAGAATATTAGTCACAAATACATAACATAAGAATATACTGTATGTCGAATAGCATAATTATATACATAGCAATAGAATACATTGATCGGGACTCAGGTTGTAATAATGGCGGCCTTGGCCACCCACTACAGAGTATTCATTTTCTATAATATCGATCCTAACTAAACTTGTTGAAATCGACATATAGATTTTGGACATGTGATAATATCTGCTGAGGAAGGAATTGGTCCAACAGGTGAAGGCATGTTTGAAGAGGGAATAGTTGTGGATTTGCTCGCAGATGCGCCACTGGGCTCCTCCATGTGCAGTTATCTCAGAAGGAGGAAGAGGAGATGAGAGCAGTCATGAGTTTGACTGTGATGATGATTCTTCTTTCATCAATGAGCCACGTGAGCCTTGGGATGTCAAGTGTATTGGCCATAGCAGTGGTTCGGAGGTAGGCTGAGCTTGTTACTACCAATTCTTTAAATGCTGATCTCCAGGTAATTCTTCAGTGAGGCAAAGATAACTTCGTTAATTTCAATCCTCCTAAAATTCAGTCCTGTCTTATATCTCACAAAAAGGATTCTTCTGCTCCTATGCTTATCATTAATGACACTCAGATATAGACAAGATCACATCTCGCTATTAGGGATTACGCTGACTTCTTAATATATCTCTCTCTTGGAATTAGCACATCACAAATACTGCTTTCTCTGCATCAAAAATCTGGATTTTCTCTTTTGCTCTCAATGTTACTTCTCTTCTAAACAGCTATTCATTCTGTACAAATCTCAAATCTGCCCTACCAGTGAATATTGTACCCACATCTGGGGTAGTGCCTCTATAACTCTCTCAGGCTTCTAGACTCCATTCAGAAGAGGGACAGTTAGGTTAATTAATGACCCATCTCTTAAAAAGTCTCTCCACTCTCTGTCTCATAGACATTCTATTTCTGCTGCATGGCTTTTCTATAGATACTTCCATGGGCATTGTTCTTCTGAATTTGCTTCTATAACTCTCTCTCTCTCTCTCTCTCTCTCTCTCTCTCTCTCTCTCTCTCTCTCTCTCTCTCTCTCTCTCTCCCTCTCTCTCTCCCTCTCCCAAACCAGTCCAAACATGTGCTGCAGCCAGTCAGGATCCTTTTACATCCAACTTCAAACTCACTAACATTTCTTCTTCCTCATTTATTTGCTTCTCTCTCTCTCACATATATCAGATTCAAAGTGGCTCACTATCTCTACTACTATGTACGCACAGTGAGCCTTCAATATCTGTCAACTTTTCAATGCACCATTTCTCACATCCATTGTCCATATTTAATATCACTAGTCTCCTATCCATTACCATGTTGCCACCTGTCCCACACATCATGAACTTATCCTCCAATTACTTCGCATCATCTATATACCAGGAACACTTCTGGTCAGAGGCTTTCCACCTAGTTATCTGCCAAATGTGTCTTATATACATTATTTTTGCAACAAACTCTGGGCCTTTGTGAAATTAAATAAATAAGCTTAAGAAGCCAAGTACAGTCTCCATTTTTGAAGTGAAATTGAATATTATTGTTTGTTTTGAGGCTAGCAAATGAGCAGTTGATATAAGATGGAACACAAAAGAAGACTACAAAGATGTAAGATGACTAAAATTAAACAGCAAGCACAATTTTGGTGATGGACACTATATAAATAAATAAATTTTCTGTTTATATACTCCGGGACGACCAAACGGTCAGCTGTCACGGGCTTGAACCTCGGTCACTCAAGGCATGTGTACTTATGCACCCGCGCACCTAACCGCTAGGCTACAGCGGCCTTTATGATTATGGTGTTTAAGATGGAGGGATAACCAAATAAATTCATTGAATTCTCATAGTAAAATGAGACACAAAAACATGGTGTTGTAAATAAAAAAAAACAATGGATCTCAGAAAGTTAACATTTGACAAACATTTTGGCCACTGGAATAAACCTTGTGTGGTCAAGCTTGACAGTATTTAAGGAGCAAATTGATCAGGATTGGTACCTTTGGAGCTGGGAAGAGTATGGTAAGAGTGGATATAGTTTTTGCTTCTGCAGCAAACTTAGAAGCCTTACATCATCCTTGCTTTTTATTTTATTTTATTTTATTATTATTATTTTTGGACTTTACTAATACTAATTTATTTGGCTCAGTCAGGGAGTGCTGATATCCAGTTGGCAATGGGTTTGGATAAATCATTAAAGAGCCAGATCATGAAGGAGATGCCCACTAGAACTTTCATCATGAAGAAGGGCAGGAGAGCTTGCTCAGTCAAACATCATCTAAAAATCAACTGACTTCTTCTGGGAAGCATTGTTTGGAATTTGAAATCCCATTAGGAAGAAGCCAAGAGCTTTGAAAATTGCAAGTACACAGTATCGCAGGCTTGTAATCAAAATATGGTACTGAAATTTCTTCTCCAGTCTGCGGCTTCTTTTGCTGATCTGTTCGCTGCTTCATTTCCAGCAATCCCTGTATGTCCTGGGATCCAACAGAAATGTATATCCTGTTCATTTATGGTGCAGTCATTATTTGTCATATGTGCCAAAGGATTAGATGTTTGGGTATACCTATGTTTTGCATGGCTTGTAAAGTACTCGAGGAATCTGCACATATATTACACTTCACGTGTAGCACTGACCTTGTACATGAGTTAAGGCTATTTTTATTGCGTACAATTCTTATGTGTAAAGTGAACTTTTTCGGTAGTTGTTGCATTAAAGTAATATCTGGAAATACAGGTGCTGCTCCCACTGAAGCATTTGTTTTTCAGCCATCTGTGTATATTGGAATTCAGTCAGAAAATTGAAGTCTAAGTGTTGCATGTAACTGTTGGAAGATTGTTGCAGGTATTGCTTTTCTATCCTATTTCTTTTAGAAATTGGATAAAAAAGCAAATAAAAATAAAAAAGAAGTCACATATTCGGATATGCAAATTCCATGGTGGAGGGATGCAAAGTAGTGCGCTACATTGTCTATATTAAGGTTATGTACTGCTAAAAAGTCTTGCATTCTGACCCCCCCCAGGGGGCAGTTTGCTTGTTGATGATTCTGGTTAATAGGAATCCTGCTGTTGTGCAAATTGTTACTGCTTCTAAATGGCTATTTACTTGTACTTGTGTTGGTACTCTGTTATTTATTGATATAGCAACAAGCTCTTACAACAATGTTACCGCATCCGGGGTAGCCGATGCGCCAGCACTGGGGACCCAGGGTACTGGTGTGAAGTGGACCACTGGCCACAGAACAAGCTGTTATAACAATGTTACCGCATCCGGGGTAGCCGATGCGCCAGCACTGGGGACCCAGGGTGCTGGTGTGAAGTGGATCACTGGCCACAGCAATAAGCTTACTACGCCGAAAAGGACAATTAACATTGGCGAATGGAATGTTCGAACGGGGCACCACGTTGGACAAAAGGAAATCATTGCCCAAGAACTACTTAGGTGCAAGATATCAATCGCGGCATTATCCGAATTAAGGCTCACCGGGTCTGGAACGATGATCATCCAACCACCAGCACCTAATGAAGCGGTTATGCTATTCTACTCTGGTGGTGAGAAACGAGAAGCAGGAGTGGGCTTTATGGTCGATGCTCAGGCCACCAGTAGTGTGATTGCTTTCCAACCAATATCGGACCGCCTGGCAGTCCTTACTGTCAAGGGCACCATCAAGACCCATATTATCTCCGCCTATGCGCCAACTGAGACTAGCCTGGACCCGACCAAGAATGACTTCTACAACCAGCTCCAACATACGCTGGATTCAATTCCGCAGACAGAAGTGATCATCCTCGCAGGGGACTTTAATGCCCATATTGGCGTGGACAGATCTGGTTGGGAAACAACAATGGGCAAGTTTGGCCATGGGAAGATCAATGACAACGGCTTACGTTTGTTGTCCTTTGCCGCATCTAACAACCTGATCATTGGAAACAGCCATTTCCAGCACCCTCAAAAACATCAACTTACATGGCGAAATCCATCTGGCAAGGACTCAGCAATCCTGGACTACATTTTGATCAATGCCAGATTTCGCTCATCACTCATGGACGTTCGTGCCATGAGGGGACCTGATTGCGGATCTGATCACTACCTCATCCGGGCTAAGGTGCAGCTCAAATTACGGCATGCAAAAAGATCATCTCGGTCAGCCAAGCTGGACTGGAGGCAGCTAATGAATGCTGCCAACAAACAGGCATATCAGATCGCCCTATCCAACCGCTTCGAGATGCTGGCCGTGCCCGAGGATATAAATGAAGAAGAAAAGCAGATCTCTGATGCCATCCTGGAATGTGCCAAGCCCCTATGTCCACCTGCCCGACGTCGAACGCAACCATGGATATCAGACGAGTGCCTCGACCTCGTGGACAAACGGAAACAGGCAAAGTTGGTCGACTTTGAACGGTACCGGCAGCTAAACCGAGAAGTCCGACAAAGAATGACAGCAGAAAGAGAAGCATACTGGAACCAAGTGGCAGACGATCTTGAAGTGGCGGCATCCAAAAACGAGTATCGCACTCTCTACCGCACCCTCAGATGTCTGAGTGGAAAGACCAAATTGACTAGTGACAACATCAAGAATGCTGATGGGACCTTCGTGCGATCACCATCCGAACGCCTGCAACGGTGGAGTGAATTCTTCAAAGCTTTGTATAATCACGACCCACCTCAGGGACCGCCAGCAACAGCACTCTCGATCGACCCCCCTGAGGTCTCCATGGTCGATGTTGAGCCTACAGTAGAAGAAGTGAAAGCAGCCATACAATCCCTGAAGAATGGCAGGGCACCAGGAGTGGACCAAGTCACCACAGAAGCGATCAAAGCCGGGGGAGATGTACTGCTTCGCCGACTACACTCACTCCTCAAAACCATCTGGTGCACTGAACAAATTCCGTTAACATGGAGGAAAGCCATTATCGTACCGATCCACAAGAAAGGTGATAACCGGGACTGCAAGAACTACCGTGGCATCAGCCTCCTTTCCATCATTGGAAAGGTCTTTATGAAGATCATCCAGTCAAGACTGCAAAAACATCGCGAGCAAACCAGTCGAGAAGAACAGGCAGGATTTAGACCTGGGCGAGGATGCTGTGATCAAATCTTTGCCATTCGTCAGCTGATGGAGGAGAGGATCCGGTGTGGACAGCGAACCGTCATTGTTTTCATTAACTTTAAGTCTGCTTTCGACTGTGTCCACCGGCCTGCCTTATGGAAACTACTAGAGGTTGAACATGTACCTCGAAAAGTCATCACACTCCTCCAAACTGCATACAACGGTTTAACCAGCCAGGTGCGCATCCAGAATGATTTATCTGAGGAATTTACCATCCAAACTGGAGTCCGCCAAGGGGATGTAGCCTCCCCGTTGCTTTTCAACATCGTGGTCGACGCCATTATGAGGCAAGCATTCAGAAACAGACAGGGCATACAATATGACAAAGATCACTATGTGACTGACCTGATGTTTGCTGATGATAGTGCTATCCTTGCCGGTAACAACGCTGAAGCCACGGACATCCTCTACGACATTGCCCGCATTGCCCGGCCATACGGTTTGAAGATCAATGCTGGTAAGACAAAGGCCCTGACAACAGATGGGTCGCAAGCCACCATCTATCTCGAAGGCGTCCAGATCGAGCAAGTACAGGACTTTAAATACCTTGGGTCGCTGTCCAGGAGAAGAAAGTTGCATCCACCATGGAAATCCACAGCAGAATTGGACAGGCGGCCACTGCGTTCGCCTCGCTCAAATGGTGTCTGTGGAAGAGGACCAACATTTCCACAAAGACTAAAATCCGACTCTTCCGGACTTTGATTCTGCCCATTCTTCTTTACGGATCGGAAACATGGATTTGTCTCAAATTAGATTTGAACAAACTTGAGGTATTCCAAATGCGATGCCTGCGGCAGATCTTGGGCATCTCTCTTCGCGACCGCATCACTAATGATACCATCCGTGCCAGATGCCAACAGCAACCAACCATTGCTGACCAAATCCAGAAGCGAAGGCTCAGATGGTTTGGCCACGTATGTAGAATGGGCACGAACAGAATACCATCCACACTCCTTTGGAGACAACGACCCACCCAATGGAGCATCCAACGGATTGCGCCTGGAAAACGTGGGCCAAGCAAGTGGAAGATGACTTGAAGAGCCGACGTCTCGACCTTAACCAGGCCAGGACTGAAGCCATGGATCGTAAGGTATGGAAGAACATCACAGAGCAAGTCCGAAACCCTGCGGCACCTACAGCAGCATACTGGTTGCGTGGCCAACCGCCTCCCCCAGCTGCCAGCTAAGGACCAAAGAAGAAGAAGAAGAAGAAGATATAGCAACTCCTCTGAGGGTTATATCATCAGTTATTCAGTTTCTTCTGTACATTGAGTAGTCCCTGATACAAAGAGTATCTTGTTGCCTGAGGTATATTTCCTGGAGACAGATACCGATTGGTGTGTACTGTGTGATCAGATGCTGGACATCATCGAAATTGGTGCATAAATCTCGATAGTTCCACTGAATAATTTTATCGATTATTTAAATTTGCTCAGCCCCTTGAGCTGTTTTTGATGGGTGGTAGCCTTTTGCTTTTCTGCCCTTGATCTATCTTTTTTTGGGAAAGACTGGTTTTCAATATCCATATGGTGCAAGGAAGCCTGAAGCTTATGCTGCACCAGCCGAAAAAAAATTTCTGAATTACCCTGAGAGAGAGAGAGAGAGAGAGAGAGAGAGAGAGAGAGAGAGAGAGAGAACAAGAGTCAGAAGTTGAAGGGAATCACCAAGAAAGCAAAGAATGATGATATCCAGCTCAGGACCCTGGGTGTACCAAGCTCATGCTCACCAGATGTGAGTCCATGGGGTTCTTCTCCAACATAGATTTCCAACATTGCATCATCTAACTTTTCTGTTTTCTCCAATTCCATAAATTTGGAGGTAGGCTCAAAATTGCTGGGTCCTATGTTACCATTACACAGTTGCAAAATTGGAGAATCTGAGGGGATTGAGATCAGTGTGTTTACTGTTTTGTTTACATGGTTTGCTTGGTGTAAATGTTTGACTTGTGGAGAGAAAGATTCAACTGGAGGAACTGAGATTTCAGTTTGACACTCAACTGATTTATACCTGGTCACTTTGTGCATATGTTGGTCGAGTAATTATAGTTGACTGGACCACTTTTCTTGCTTTTTGGTATGTAGTATTGTGGTCTGTTTTGTATTTCTTTTTTCCATCTTTTACATGTTCTGAAATAGGCTGTGTTTTCTCATTTACAATTTGGACACTTTGGGGTTGGAGCTGGGCAGTCATCAATCTGACGTTCTTTGGATCCACATTTAGCACATGTCAGCGTATTTCTACATGCAGTCTGTGAGTATCTATATTTTTGACATTTGAAAGAGTGTAAGGGATTTGGAATATATGCTTTTACTTGCCAGTTCTGATATTCTGCTTTTAACAGTTGGTGTGTTAAATGTCAGAATTAAGTTTTTAGTAGGTATTATATTTCCATCTCTCTGAATAGAAATTCGTCTTACATTCTTCACTCCTTGGTTTTGGAGTTCGCTGCTTATTTCCTCTTCAGTAATGTGTAAGAGATCCCACTCAGAGATTACTCCTTACAAATAGTTTAAGGTGTTATGGGGGTGACCACTACCAGTAAACCTCCAAAGTTTGATAAATTCAGTAACTTTTCTGAATGTCTGGTACTGGACGGTTCCCCAGTTCACAGTTACCTGACGTTTTTGGTGTTTCGGCTAGTCCTGGCAAGTCTTTTTGGATAAAAAAGACTTGGCAGGACTAGCCAAAACACCAAAATGGGATTTCTTGTCTAATATCTCTTCTCCAGTGAATGACTAGGAACAAGGGTGTTGGTTTTGAACTGTCTGTCCTTTGCCTTTTGGCAGTATTCTCAGGTTCTCTGGCAGTTTGATTTAGCAGGATCTTCACTGAAGTCCCTTGGGGAGTAGTGGCTTTATTACTCATGTTTAGAACTTTTTAGCCCTGGGAGTGTGACTTCCAACTCCCTGTTTTCTAGCCTCACCATAAGGAGGCAAGAGCAGTGCCAACAAATGACCAAGCAGCAGCTAGAAATTAGTAGGGATGGTGGTGTTAGTTTGAAAATAAGAAACAAGAAAGGGGACTTTCCTTTCTTAAAGTCTGCTAGCTCCTTTTAGCAGAAAACTACTTATTAAGTACAGAGAATAAAGACTGCTTTAAATATAGTGAACTAAATAGAATGGAGAAGTGCACTATAGGATCACTTTAAATTGCTTGATCACCTGAAAAATGCTTGGCACTCGGGGCCATAAGTGCATGGCATCAACATGGTTAACCCTTGCAGGTGAATCCACTAGCTGATCCTGGGTGAGCCATCCCAGGATCGCCTGTCTTGCCAAAACAGGGGACAAAGTGATGTTCTAAAGCCAGGCTCCTCAACCACCAAGATCCCCCTTTCCATAGGTTGCAGTACATGGCAACACATGGATTCCTATGTTGTTATCCTGGAACCTAAGCTGTGGGTATGGGATCTCAGTAGCATCTCAGGGCCAAATGAGTAGCAATGGCAATATGCCATACTGACTAAGTTTCCATGGAGGATGATTGTCGAAGGACAGAAGTCAAAGGGTTGTGATTAATAGCTACTCTTTGAATTGAGCTAGTGTTAGAAGAGGTGTTGCTCAGGGATTGGCACCAAGACTGTTGCTTCTAATTTTCTTAAATGACATTAACAAAGAATACAAGGTGTGTGTCAAAATTTGCAGATGATAAAGATTTGGAGGGTGGTATATGAACAATACTCCTTGAGGTTGATTTGGTGTATATGATTCAGCAATGGTCACATAAGTGGAAGCTTTAATAATAGAAAATACAAGGTTTTTGCACTTAGGTTATAGCAGTCCCAAAATAGCACACAGGAACTGAATTAAAAACAATAGAGGAGACATTTGGGAGTTGTTCCAGGCAGACATTAAGTTCTCTGTGAAGTGCAGTCAGGTGATGAGGAGCCTATGGTATCCTACTGATGATTTATTAAATATTTTATTGTAAAGAAAGGGACATCACAATCTCCTGTTATAAAAATAAAAAGGCATTGAGCATCTTGAAATTACAAATATGGGCAATGTGCTTGGTGAGATTGGCAAAGAGGCACCCATATCACAAAAGCATTCAAATATATGAGCTACTTAGATTGAAACCAGATACCTTAGAAGGAATCTAACTGGTGACTATAAAACACTGTCTGAGAGAAACAGTATAAGAAGGAAGAATTATAGACTAAATTTTAGGAAGTTTTCTGCCAACTAAGTGAGTTATAAATTACTGGAATAGTTTCCTCCATGGATAGTTGGATTTAACATCTTAGATAATTTTAAAGATTGCTGGATCAGTACCTATGTGAGGAGCAAAACACACTTTTTTTTTTTTTTTTTTAACTAGGGATTCCTAGCACCACATGGCTAATACTAATTACATAATCTAATTTTACAAAATATTGATGCCTGTAATTATCCTGATGGATTCACTGACTAGTGAATGGTTGTTATCAAGACTTCACATTAAGCTGGGGAGCTTTTGCATTTTGGGAAGCACATAATTTTTGTTAATCAGTCTTTGCACTTTTCAATGATATTTGCAAAATAACAGAAAACTCAAGAAGTTCTGAGCCAAAAATGTAATCCTGTTATTTTTCTGGCTCAACTTGCACTGGTTTTGTTTTATTATGAAAAATAGGTACTACATGGCAACATAAATTGAACACAAAAATCTGCCAACAGAACAGAACAGAACATATTTACCAAAACGTTGCTGAAGGTGATATTTCTGTTCTCTTGGTAATTTTAATCTTCTACTCTCAGCTATAGAGGGTAAATATGTAATGTGGAAATGATAAGTAAAATGGTGTTAATTTGTTTGCTCATCTTAACAGCCTTTAGCCTCCTAGCCATGAGAGTGTGATAAATTAATTTTTCTAAAAAAAACCAAAATGGGATAATTTTATTCTTTACAAAAAAAATTCTTCACAAAATACCTCTTTAAGCTATCAACATGAAATTTTATATTTGCAATGCCAACAGTAATGGGAATTTTTTCTGAAAAAAAAAAAAAATAATAATAATAAATAAATAAAAACGAATGGCTGTGTTACAAAGTTATGGTTTTTAAAAATCATAAAAAATTATATTTTTCTATGATTTTATTATCCTACACTTAGAATCCATATGGTATTGCTGATCAATGAAAAGGGGGAAAAAATAGCAAGAAATATTAAATAATAGCGACACTATCTACATCACAGTTTCATGGGACTACTTAAGTAATACATGACTGTGTATCTTTCAGGTTTAATTTTTTTTCTTTGTGTATCATTCAGGGTTAACTGCCACATACCATACATGCTGAAAATGTTATGATTACTCACTGTCACTTTCAATTCCTTTGTTACTCTTCTGAGGTTTTAATTTTGAATGTATAGCAAGGGATGTCACGTTTTTATCTTCAGTGACTGCTGATAATAAAGTGGCATTCTCATTGAACACTTCAGTTACAAACTGAAACAGAAGGATTGACAACCAAGTATAGCATTGCTAGCATTAAAACAGCAGCAAGGATTAATATAACGTAAGCATAAGAATATATTCCTAGCCACATGAGCTTTTTCTCAGCATGACTTTTATTCTCTATAGTTTTGATGCTAGTGATAAAACAATTGGACAAGTACATTTCAGAAATTTATTTCAAGCTGTTTATGGCAGCCAGATGAAAGATTTTTTTAGACTAGGATTCCAGATTAATTATTAGATGAAATGCTGCTAGTAATTTCTAATATTATTCACTGATTTACTATTTCTTTACTCCTACCACAATATAATCACTTCCAAGTAACTAGTAATTTGCACAGTTATGTAAATTTATACCATATACTGTATTTAAATTAAAATATTTTGTAACATACCTGTATGAGGATTGATATCTACAGCATTTTCTTCATTACCACTGCTAATTGAATACATTATAGTTGAGTGATGACCATGAGGGGGAAATGCTTTTACCTGAATCACCTCTCTGCCTGTAGGGGAATTTTCTGGGATATCTACTACATATGTTGCATTTTGGAAATGAAGTGTAGACATTACTCTACCTTCACCAATATGGATCTCAAGGACTCCTTAAGAAAAAAAAAAGAAATATGTGTAGTTATTTTAGTTTATTCTTACAGTACACACTTCTTATCATTTACACAACATAAAATATTTCAATTTACTAAAAGCATGTCAACCTCCTTGTTTTGGGTTTTGTTAGCACATCAGCAACAGAGGCTATAATGCTCCCAAACCAGGTTAGTCACCATGTCAAAAGGTATCTATATATAGTGGAATATTATATAAGGATAAAAACTGATCAGAAATTAAAAGTACATTTAAATTAAATCCTAGCAAGTTCAATGATTTTAAATAGTTAAAAACAGCTCGTACATTCACTGTCAGATAAAATCTGATTCAACATATAAGGCTTAGTCAGATGGCTAAAAGCAGTAAGATATAAACAGCATTTATTCATAAAAAGAGGATACAGAAAAGACTCAATAAAATGTGAGTTGAAAAATTAGGCATTGATAAGAGAACTGTAAAAGACTGAAAAAAAAAAAAAACTGAAAAAAATTTTGCACTCAGTTTGTTTCACTAAATATTATTATTAGCCATATGGTGCAAGGAAGCCTAAGGCTTATGCTGCACCAGCCAAAAAAAATTTGAGTTACCCTGGAGAGAGAAGTCGAAGGGAATCACCAAAAAAGAGAAGAATGATGATGTTTCAGTTTATATTCAGTATTTTATATAATTTTAAATAAATTAATAATTTGCAAAAAATTTAAAAACAGCTGACACACTGTCACTGTCAGATACAATCTGACTGAGTGTATAAAGCTTAGTCAGATGGTTAAAAGTGGTAAAATGAGAACTGAATTGCTAAAATCTGTACAGTCAATTAAAATATATCTTATAGATAAAATGGTGTCACAGAACTTACACATAGGAATGTCACTGGCCCCCAGCAAACACAAATGAGTCTGATGACTGTGTCCTATGTGGAGCTTTGCAAGGACAACTTCCTCTTTATGATTCCTGCACAGACTACACTGCCAAGATTCTATTACAAGTTGTATCTGATGTAATTTATTTGAAGTTTGTCTATTCCACGAATCCTACCATTGGAACTGTATCCCATTGTGTATTATTCGCATGTGTTGTATAGAAGACTAAGAGACAGTGATCATTAGTGGGAGTTTCTCGTTTGGCTGCAACATCAGGCAAATCATTTCTGCTAATTCCAATGTGACTAGGAATCCGCAGAAGCAGATATTGAATTTATACATACATAGAGAGAGAGAGAGAGAGAGAGAGAGAGAGAGAGAGAGAGAGAGAGAGAGAGAGAGAGTATCTTCTGCTGAACTTGAGACAGAATGGGATGAGAATTTCATTTCAGGGTGAATAAAGCCTGTAATACACTCAAGGAATCAGAATATATCATAAACCATTGGTACTGGCAAGTTCTGATGTTATCCAAGGCTAATTCACATGTAGCTCTACAGTGTATATGCTAGATTCAGGGAGAATCTACTCTAATATAGTAATGTCTGCAAAGACAGCAGCAGATCCTTAATATGATTCTGACTTCGAACTGTCAGTGTAAACTGGAATTTCTTGCCGGTTTAAACTGACAGCTCAAAGTATTTTGTGCAAGAGAATACATCTTGGGAAGAACACCTGTCAAAGATGTAACCTTTCTTATTTTTTCAGCGATTTCGATTATCCAATTTGCCACGTTATGTTCCTTGTCTTTGCTACATACTTAGTTTTAATCAGCTCCTCAGTGTCTTGTGAGAAAATCCATATGCCTTTAAATTTTTTTCATAAACATCTCAAATAAATTCATCTTTTGTCAATTCCAAATTACCATAATAAACTATAACCTCAGATTAGTTTTAACTATCTGTTTTATAATCACTCCATATTTTAACGTGGCAAATTTTATATCAAAATATTAAAAGGATTTGTATCTAAAATCTTTTTAATATTTTGAATTTTTGTATGAGTAAGATTATTTGGGAACAAAAGGTGATATCATACACATTGGCACTAATAATTAAGTGAAGGAGATCTGCAGATTTACTAAGTAAGTCAGGTCAATGTTGAAAAAAGTCGCGAATTAGGGTTAAATTTGAAAATTACTGCAATTCTGCCCAGACACGATAGGAGGGAGTATATGATGAGAGCCTTGTTGATCAATTCAGCCCTGGAGAGATTGTGTAAGGCTGAAGGGGTAGAATTTTTCTCTGCATGGTCTGTGCTTGTTAACAGGAGAGATTGCTTCTACAGGGATGGGATACACTTAAATAGAAGGGGTGCAAGAATATTTGCTGATGCTATCGGGGCAATGTTAGATGAGTTGAAAAACTGCTAGCTTGGGGGAGGGATTCATAGACTAATAGATTAACAGTAGCTGCAGAGGTAGAAATAATTCTTGCACTGCTTCTATTGGAATGAGCCCGGAAAGCCAGTTGCTGGGGATTTCAGGAACTGCTGGGAGTCAGAAAACAAGTAAATACATGGACTGTGTTAGAGTAACTAAGAGTAAGAACAGGTGCATATATACTTGCATATACACCAATCCTAAGAGTATAGTACAAAATTTGATGAATTTAAAGTGCTGGTTAAGATATCCAAGGTGGATACTGTTGGGATACCAGAAACGTGGTGCTACTCAGATATAAGGGATGCAGAATTGGAATTTAGGGAGTACAATGTGTATAGAAAGGATAGACAGGATAGGAAGGGAGAAGGGGTTATGCTGTTAGTTAAGAAACACAAAATCTAAGGAAGTGCATCCAGTTGACATAGATGGACAGTGCAATGTTGAGTCAGTTTAGTGTGACATAAGCACTGGGAAAGTAAAAATGAGGGTAGGAATTTGTTATAGGCCTAATGATGCTGATGAGTACAATGAACAATTATACAGAGAAACGGAGTGGGCCAGTAAATCAGAGTGTCTTATAATGGGGGATTTTAACTTCCCAGATATAGATTGTAACTTTTGGTTGGTCACTCGCGCACTAGCAAGGCTTTTGTGGATTTATTGGATGATTGTTTTCTATAGTAGCATGTTAGAGAAGCAACAAGAGGGAGTAACACTCTTGATCTGATTATCAGCAGTGATTATTCATACATTAAGAATTTACAGATAAAGGAACCACAGATAAAGTAACTACCATCAGTGGTAAAGAAAAGGGTTTTTGCTTTCATAAAGGTGAATACAGTGGGACCAACTGATGATGTTACCAACAGCAAATTCTAAATGGGAAGCATTCAAGGAAGTAATTTTGGAAGCTACTAGGCTTTTTGTTCCAACTAAGAAATACTGCTCTAGGTTTAGGCCCAAATGGATTCCAAATAAACTAATGAGACTCGTGGCAGAGAATAAAAATGCATGGGATGCACATAAATTGTCAAGTGACACAGAAGCCTGTGATAGATACAAGCTAGGCTGTAATTAAGTCACAAAGGAGGTAAGGCAAGCGAAGGCGGATTATGAAAAATCTTTGGCAAAGGATGCAAAGAAAAACAGCAAAGACGTCTTTACTTATATAAACTTTAAAAAGGAGATGAATAATCATATTGGTCCACTTGATATCAATGGTTTGATTGTAGGTGATCATACTCAGATAGCTGCCGAACTAAACGAGTATTTTGCATCTACATTCACACATGAGTTATTCAAGGAGTAGAGGACCAGATGTTTATCAAATTCTAACAGGGAGTTAAATGATTTTGTAATAACTGAGAGCAAAGTGGAGGAGAAATGTTGAAGTTAAACACAAGAAAGGCACCTGGGGTAGATGGGATCTATCCAGTGGTGAGCTGTGAATATTTTAACAATGGGCTCGCAGTTTTTCCAACATTCTACCGAGTAAATGTGATCGGTCATGGAAGTGACGTCATCTGCGGCTTCCACTAGAGTCACTTCCCACGCTCGCAGTAGTAGTGTGATTAGAGTGCATGACGCATTTTTCGTGACTGGTATGATACCTTGAGCCAGAGGCAGATTTAGGGGTTGTCAGATGCGGCTCATTACCCCCTTAACCATGTGTATAGGTGAATGTGTAAAACGTTCCTAGGTCTGTCTAAAAAAAAAAAAAACCTGGTCGTCATGCCTCGCCTTATGATGATAACTGGATATGACAGTGTCTGGAGTTCTAACTTTTTAGTATTTTTGAATAGCATAACATCACAATCATGCTTCCTGAAGTTACTACTGCAGTAAGTATGATTGCAACAATACAAATATTTTTCAACAATTTCTTTTTTTTATTACATTCCATTGTTAGGTGCCCCTAACAGCTGTGTATGTCCCTTCAACTACAAGATCGGTACATCAATCTGTGCTATTTTACAGAGATATTTAGATATGTTGCATCTTTTACTTTAGTTATCATAAATCCATTGTATCTTGTCTCTCAGAAATTATGAAAATCTGTGAATGATCAATAAAATATTTATAATAAAGCTCTTTTATTTCGTAATCGATATATACAAATCAAAACAGGATGTTTCGTATAAACTATCTACAACGCGTGCTTGGCACATGCGCAACGTTTTTATTCGTCTTTTTTTTTTAACAACTAGGGAAATATAACAGATACATTTTTTCATGATAAAATTTTAATATTGCGAATAAAAAATAACATGAAATATTTTCCATATCACAAATAACATAAAAACTATCACAAAATATTCCACAATATAAAAACAAATATTACATAAGAAACAAACTTTCTAGAAAAAGTACACAAAAAAAAATCACAGATTACATGAAAAAAAATTATTTCACCAAATATTCAAGAAACATTTATTCTAAAAATTGCCATATAGAATTTACTTCTTTATTAATATTTATTGTTGATTAATATTTATTACTGCTTTGCTCAATAGCTCAGTGATGATTACAGAGGAATGATTTGATGTAACGGATCAAATTGAAGCAGTGGTTTTCCATTTAGATGTATGGTCATCATAATCTGCAACATGTTTAACTGTCACAATATTATTCATTACATTGAAAGCTCACTCAGCTTCAGCACTGCTAATTGTAATGGTTTCAAAGATATTTTCTGGCTTTCTTAATTGAAAAGGGAATTTCACTCGATTTTAAAGATAAACTGTCTTCGACAAAATCATTAATTTTTATTTTATCAGAAAACTTAAATTTCACCGGTTTTCACCGTCTTGTAACCGAGACAAAGGTTTTTTTTCACATTCCACGATTTCGGGTAGCATATGTTTAAAATTTCTTTCAATGGTATTGGTATTTTCTTTATTCAATTTAAAATCGCCCTGTTGCATTAATAACTTATCCTTTAAGGATAAAACAATGCATTTAATAACTTGTCACGAGGCATTTTTTTTTTCCTTTCGATTTTGATTCCTTCAAATTCTTTCCACTTCAACATACTCTCAATTTTAGCTTCATAATTTCCTTCAGAATTTTTCAAATTAGCAATAGCATCAAAATTAGCAATAGCATCAATATTGCTAATTTGAAAATTATCAATGGCATTGATAATTTATCTGCTTTTACCATTGTGATTCTGCAAAGCTTCTGGAAGGTAAGAGAGCTCCTGCAAGATGTCAAACATTAGTGCTAAATGGTTAAGAAATTCCAAATTTAAAAGTCGATTTAATAATCCCGAATATTTAACTTCTGATTCAAAATGTTTGCATAAAGCAGGATAATTCCTCCAACCCACAATTGCTGTCCACCAGCTACAAGCTGCTCATCGTGGCCCGAACACACAACCGATCTTTATAGTTTCCACATCAAGTTCTTAACAATCATCCTTAATTCGCGCTAGTTTTTTGGAGATTGGTGATATAGATTTTTTTTTTTTTTTTTAATTATTTCCTGCATGCCATTATATTTTAGAACATTTTCTACACAGTGAAAGGCTCGACAAAGTTTCAAAATCTGCCAAGATTTCATCTTTGTAAATTTTATATAATATTTTAGTTGCCTCAATCTCACCCCCCCTACATTGCTACTCTCACTAGTTCTTTGATTACAGTGCACAATGTCGGAATCACACGAATATTCTGCTACTGTGACCATGTAAACATAGACAGGAGAAATTTACTGGAAGGCGTGGATCACTCCCTTCTCCAAAAAACATATGCTCGTTTGTCGGAGTAAAGGGCAACCACAACACAAGTTGATCAGAGGCTATAATCCGTGTCGAGAATCTTCTTAATCCTCTGACTGGATATGGAAAGCATATTGACTAGCGCGACTTCTCGGTATGTGACTGCATAGGTTTTACGGATGCCACTAACTTTGTGGAATGGTAATCCCCTTCACCCTTAATTCGCACTTTCTAATTACCTAAATTGCCTACAGGCCAGAGATGAGAACAATGCATACACAGTTGTCTCTCCTAATCCGTTCGTTACATGGAAATTTTCTTCATTCAACGGAATTTAATTACCAAGGGGTAATTAAATTAAATCAAAAATGCAGCAATTTTAAAATACATAACCAATTGATTGCGCCATTAAAATGCTAGGAATGGGGCTCTGCTTGTCCCACCGTAATTTCGGCTCTGGATACTCAATAATTGCATCCAGGATATCATTTGTAAAATAAATTATTGTCTCAACAATGGGCTCGCAAATTTTCAAAAAAAATAACAATGGGCTCTCCCGAGCCCATGCAAGCCTACTATAGCTCACCACTAGATCTATCCAGTTATATTAAAGGAGGTGGCAAAGGAAGTAAGCAAACCCTTCGCCTCAATTATGAGAGCAATCTTCAACTCAGGGGAAGGAAGTCCCCATGGATTGGAGATATGCAAATGTATGAGGGGCATTCAAAAAATAAGTTACACCTGCCACCATCTCTTGGTAAAATTTCGCAACAAATGTGGCACATGCATGGAATTGAGTTCATATTGTGTGCCTCCAAGTAGGCGAGTTTCGTTTACATAGCAGTAACAGTTGTGTAGGAGCAAGTGTTCATAATGGCACATCAGCTAGAATGTTACACCAATTTTGAGGTACGTAGAACAGTACGAGTTTTGTGGGCCCCAGATGCCAAGCAAATTAGAGGTCAAGCATTCAAAGTGCAAATATATAGCGCTCTTTCCCAGCAATAAAAGTTCATTTTAAGTTATATCGTTTTTCATTAGCAGTTCATTTATAATCCAGTTTTATACTTGGAAAATCACAAATAAGAACAAGAAAGGAAATTCACCTTACTTTTTCATTACATATATTACTTTATTTTACTAACCAACTAACTTATCTAACCCCTTGGCCTCCTTGCGGCACTGCTCCTGCCTCCCCGTGGCGGAGCTGGAAACTTGGGAGGGAAAGTCAATCCCCCCAGGGCAAAAAGGAGCCTAACATGGACTATGACAATTACCCAGAGCTTGAGCAGCCTAGGCGCTCATCCAGTACCATCAGCAATGCTGACCATGAAATTTCCCATGATGTAACAAAGTCTAAACGACTGCGTACAGACACAGACCAACAGGAATGCCCATCATTCCTTATCTTACATAGTCTGTTGGACAAATCTATAAGCACTCTCTCACCATTTCTTATACAGAAATGTTTGGAAAATGTGGCGGGCTCTCTCAAAATGGTGAGAAGACTCGGATATGGAGACCTCTTGATAGAAACAGTGAGTCGTGCACATTCTGAGAGACTGTTGAAACTAACGATATTTGGCAGACTATCCATTCAAGTCACCCCTCATACAACATTAAATACTTCAAAGGGAGTAATTGCAGAGTGGGATCTGATAAATGCAATAGAAGATGAACTGGCCCAAGAACTCAAACATCAAAAAGTGGTACAAGCGAAACGCATCATGATCAGGAAAGATGGAGATCTTGTTCCCACCCGTAACATCATCCTGACATTCAGAACACCTATCTTACCATCCAGTGTCAAAGCCGGCTATCTCAACTCCTGAGTACGACCCTTTATCCCGAATCTTATAAGATGCTAGAAGTGCCAAAAATTTGGTCATGTGCAAATGGCTTGTCGAGGAGATCCAGTCTGTCCAAACTGTGGGTCAAAAGAACATTCGCCAACAGATTGTGACACCAAAACACCGCACTGTCCGAATTGCAAAGGAGCGCATCCAGCCCACTCCAAATCATGCGATCTCTGGAAAACTGGAAAAAAAAAATCCAGAAGTACAGGGTAGAACAAAAAGTCACATACCAAGAGGCAAGAAAGCAAATTTTGCTCAATGCACCTAAGAACACATATGCAAAAATATCAAACAACAGCAACACAAACTGAAGTATCAGTTCCCCCAACCATATCGATTGCAGATTGGGCCCGATCTATACTGTCACCATAGGCACCTCCGTAGCCAGGTGGGAAGGAGCAGCAGTGCGTTGCACATGCTTCTTGATTAGACCGGGGTTCGAGCCCCTCGCCACCAAATACGGAGGATGCGGAAAGGTCAGGGAATGACCACCGCATATCCCGGAGCAATATGGCCTTAGTTGCTAATGCTCCTAAAAACCAAATAACAACAACAACATACTGTCACCATTGATGAAACAGACTCCAAAAGAGCAAAAGGTAGCAGATAGAGCCAACAACACCCCAGTCATAGTCCCACCAGCTACCCCACATAGACAATCAGATATATAAAATCAAAAACCGACTCAGTTCCAAATAGGAAGACAAACAATATCACTTAATGTGGGATTTACTTAAAGATATAATTACCATCAGGGGTAAAGGAAAGGGTTTTTGCTTCCATAAAGGTGAGTACAGTGATCTCAGACAGTTTTAAATTCTGAACAGTAGGATCAACTGACTATGTTATCAACAGTAAATTCTAAGTGGGAAGAATTCAAGGAATTAATCGTGGATGCTACTAAAAGTTTCATACCTATTAAGAAATATTGTTCAAGGTTTAGGCCTAAATGGTTATCAAATGAACTAATGAGATTCGTGACAGAGAAGAAAACTGCATGGGATGCATATAAATTATCAAGCAACTCAGAAGCCTATGGCAGCTATAAGCTAGTCTGTAATCAGGTCACAAAGGAGGTCAGGAAGGCGAAGGGGGATTACGAGAAATCTTTGGCAAAAGATGCTAAGAAAAACAGCAAGGATTTCTTTACTTATATAAACTCTAAAAGGAAGGGGATGAATCTGATTGGTCCACTTGATATCAGTGGTTCGACTGTTGATGATCCTGCTAAGATAGCAAACAAACTGAATGAGTATTTTGCATCTACATTCACATATGAGGAGTTATCAAGGTTTGAAAATGGCAGAAGGTTATCAAATTGTAGCAGGGTGCTTAATAATTTTGTAATAACTGAGAGCAAAGTGGAGGAGAAACTGTTGAAGTTAAACATAAGAAAGGCACCTGGGGTGGATGGGATCTATCCAGTTATATTAAAGAAGGTGGCAAAGCAACTAAGTAAACCCTTAGCCATAATTATGAGAGCATCCTTGGACTCAGGGGAGATCCCCACGGACTGGAGATGTGCAAATGTATCCCCAATTCACAAAGGGGGATCGAAGGGTGACACGAGTAATTACAGACCAGTTAGTTTAACTTCTGTTCCTGGTAAAATAATGGAGTCACTGGTTAAAGATGCATTACAGGATCATCTAGACAAGACTGCAGCAATAATTCAGACACAGCATGGGTTTGTTAAGGGAAAGTCTTGTCTGACAAATTTGATTGGTTATTATGATGTGGTTAAAAAGAAACTGGATGCAAAAAATAATTTTGATATCATATACTTGGATTTCAGGAAAGCTTTTGACACTGTTGCGCATGGAAGACTATTGTACAAATTAGAGAAGAATGGTATTAAGGGTAAATTGCTACAATGGATAAAAGGATGGTTAAGTGCAAGAAGACAGAGGGTGGTAATCAATGGGTGCTGTTCTTCGTGAACTAATGTTATTAGTGAATCCCACAGGGTTCGGTGTTGGATGCACTGTTGTTTTGTATATTTATCAATGGTATTGATGAAGGGCTATATCAGGCTCTGTATATCAGGCTCTGTATCGAAGTTTGCAGATGATACAAAGGTTGACAGGGTTGTTAATGACAGTAATGGCAGTGTGCTACTGCAACACGATCTAGATAATTTGGGCACATGGGCTAAGAAGTGGCAACTGAAGTTTAACCTTGACAAATGCAAAGTACTGCATATGGGTAGAAGTAACCCCAGAGAAACGTACCAACTGTGTGGTACTACACTTAAGGTGGTAGAAAATGAAAAAGATCTGGGAGTAATTGTGCAGTCAGATATGAAGTTTTCTGAGCAATGCAGACAGGCTGCCAGGGCAGGTCATGGAGTTTTGTCAGTGATATATAGGAATTTTGCTAGCAGGGAGAAGGAGGTGATTGTCCCTCTGTATAAGACAATGGTCAGGCTTGAGTACTGTGTATAGGTCTGGAGGCCTCATTTTAGGAAGGATGTAGATTTGCTTGAGCGTGTACAGAGAAGGGCAACAAGATTGGTGAAGGGAATGAAGGGATCCTCTTATCAAGAGAGGCTTAAGTTCTGCAAATTGCAGTGGCTGGAGACTAGGCATCTGCACGGTGATCTGATTGAGGTGTATAAGGCCTTGAATTGGTTGACACACTGAATTCTGATGGGATCCTTCCACTTGTTCAGATTACGAACCTAAGGGGGCATAAATTCAAATTAAGAAAAGACAGATGTAGAATAGATGTGCGGAAATTTGCCTTTAGCCAGCGGATGGCTAATTGCTGGAACAAACTTCCATCTGTCATTGTGGAAGTTGATAGGTTAAATAAATTTAAGGAGGAACTGGACAGGCATTTGGAGGGAATGGTGTGATTTTTTTGGCTCATGCTGCATAAGCTCATACACTTGCTTTCTTGCATCACAAGACACTACTACTACTACTACTTCAGTAAATATGGACACTGATAACAATACTGACCCAAATGAACCTATCCTAGACCTTCACGCAGAAGATGACATGGACACTGGACGCCCAACCTTTCCAAGAAGGGAGAAAATGAAACTCGATCGCCACAAACACCCTGGGAATAAAAAAGACTCAGAATCTTCCTCAAATAACAAAACCAAATAATGCACCAAATCATACAGTGGAACTGTAGAGGAATTCGCAGCAACATTGATGATATCCACGAGTTAATTGATCGTTACCATCCCGTAGGCATCTGCCTACAAGGACAAATTTAACTCGGCACGTGTCACTCTCAGTTAAGAATTATGCACTCTTTAGGAAAGACAGAACTGCTACAAATAATGCTCATGGAGGGGTAGCCATACTCAGACTCACGAGTACCTTGCAGATTCATTCCTTTACAAACCTCCATCGAAGCTGTTGCAACAAATATTGGTATTACTTTGACAATTGTCTCTATCTACCTATCGCCCAATCACTCCTATACCATCCATGAACTGGAAGATCTTATTCAGCAGTTGCCAACCCCTATCTGTTTATTGGGCGACTTCAATGGACACCATCTATTGTGGGGTTCTCCCAATGCAGATGGACGAGGACAACTTATCGAACAGCTTGCTGACAGACAAAATCTGACTATACTAAATACTGGCTTGCCAACTTACATCCATCTCTCTACAGGTAGAACTTCTGCAATATATCTTTCCATATGCTCTCTGATCCTCTTCCCTAGTATTGAGTGGACGGCCCTCGACAAACCGCTAATATAGTGATTACTTTCCACTAATATGTAAGATTCAAACAGGACATTCCATAATTTCCCAAAACTATGTACAATGGAAATTTCCCAGAGCAGATTGGGCAAAATTCACTTCCCGAGTGTCCTTTGATGAACAGATCATCGAAAACTGTCCTATTGACACAGCTACCGATCGCATCACGAGACAAATACTGGCTGTTGCATGCACTGCGATTCCACAATCACAGTCAACAATCCATAGAACCATAAACTATTGGTGGAATGAAGAGTGTAAAGGTGCAAAAAAATGAAAAAAACCGAGCATGGAATCTGTTTCGAAAACATCCCACCACCTCCAATCTTATAAACGACAAGAGACTCGGAGCCAAGACCCGTCACATTAGGAATAAAGCTAAAAGAGAATCTTGGATTCGATTTGCAAGCTCGATTAATAAAAATACTGATTCAAGAATAATATGGCAGAAAATAAAATAACTAAATGACAAAGTTCCCCCATTATCCTCCCCACTTCTCAACTGGAATGGGCAGGATCTTTCTTCTCCTACAGATATAGCGAATGCCCTAGGGACTCTTTTTTCAGTTATCTGCCTCAACAGCATATGATCCATCATTCCAGAAGATCTAAGTATTAGCTGAAAAGTCCAAACTGAACTTCAGACCTACGAGTAAATGTTCTTTACCCTATAATCAGCTGCTTACAATGTTTGAACTTCAAGAAGCCATATCTACCTCAAAAAACAGTGCTGCAGGCCCCAACGGAATATACTACAAAATGCTCAACACTTAGATAAAGAATCTTTCTTCACTGCTCACGTTTTTCAATCGCATCTTTCTTGAACACTGTTTCCCCAGTTCCAGGCATCACTCCTATATAATAGCAATTCCCACACCAGGAAAAGATCATTCCATTCCTAAAAACTATATAACTATTTCTCTCACCAGCTGCTTACGTAAAACCCTAGAAAAAATTATTCACCGTCGACTTACTTGGTTTCTGGACTCTAAAAATATAATTTCTGACAATCAATTTGGTTTCAGGAAAAATCGATCAGCCCTGGATCTCATGATCAAAGTGTAAACAAACATCAGGAATGCATTCATTTTAAATGAGAATCTCGTCGTGGTATGCCTTGATGTAGAAAAAGCCTTCGACACCACATGGCGTTTTGGTATCCTGAAAGATCTGCATTCCCTTGACCTGAGAGGCCACTAATCATATTTCATATTGAATTTCCTTCAGCACAGATCCTTTCAAGTCTGATACCAACAAGTTCTCTCTCAAACATATATTAGCATTAGCATCAGTAGAGACATATGATGCAAGAAACTAAGCTTATACAGCATCAGCCAAAAAAAAAAAAAAAAAACTTTCACTTCACCCCTCTGTTCGTTCAAAATACCTGTCCAGCTGAGTCTTAAATTTATTTAGGCTATCAACTTCCACAACAAGGGATGGAAGTCTGTTCCACCAACCAACTACCCGCTGGCTAAAGGCAAATTTCTGCACATCTATCCTACATCTGTCTTTCTTCAATTTGAATTTATGCCCTCTCAGGTGATTATTCTGACCAAAAGGAAGAATCCCATCAGTATTGAGCATGCTCAAACCATTCAAGGCTTTATACACCTCTATCAGATCACCTCGCCGGTGCCTAGTCTCCAGACACTGTAATTTGCAAATATTAAGCCTTTCTTCGTAAGAGCAATCCTTTGGTCCATTCACTAATCTTGTTGCCCTTCTCTGTACTTGTTCCAGCAGCTCTACATCCTTCTTGAAATGAGGTCTCCAGACCTGTATACAGTACTCAAGGTGTTGCCTGACCATTGCCTTATACAAGGGAATAATCACCTCCTTATCCCTGCTAGAAAAATTCCTGTATATCATTGACAAGACACCATGAGCTACTCTTGCAGCCTGTCTGTACTGCTCAGAGAACTTAATATCTGCCTGCACAATTACACCCAGGTCCTTTTCATTCTCTACCACTGTCAGTGTAGTACCAAAGAGTTGATAAGTTGCTCTGGGTTGCTGTTTCCCATATGTAGTACTTTACATTTGTCAATGTTAAACTTCATTTGCCACCTATCAGCCCATCTGCTCAACCTTTCCAGATCCTGTTTTTTGGAACATTACGTCCAGCATAGCGTCAGTAGTGTCCTTAACAACCCTGCCAACCTTTGTATTGTCTGCAAACTTGGACATTAAGCTGGATATACCATCATCAATATTATTTATAAATACAGAAAACAATAATGGACCCAACACTGAACCCTGAGGGACTCCACTAATAACATTAGTCCCCAATGAGCAGTGTCCATTGATTACCACTCTCTGTCTTCTCCCCCTCAACCACCCCTTTATCCATAGCAGCAATTTGCTTCCAATGCCACACTGCTCCAATTTGTGCAGCAGTCTTCCATGTGCAACAGTATCAAAAGCCTTTCTAAGATCCAAGTATAAAATATCAAAGTTATTCCCTGCATCCAGTTCTTTTGTGACTGCATCATAGTATACAATCAAATTGGTCAGGCAAGACTTCACCTTAACAAAACCATGTGTCCGAGCTATAACTGAAATCTTGTCTAGATGATCCTGCAGTTCTTCTTTAATCAGTGTCTCCATTAATTTTCCTGGAACAGAAGGTCACAGGTCTATAATTACTTGTGTCAGCCTTTGATCCTCCTTTATGAATTGGGGTCACATTTGCACATCTCCAGTCTATGGGTACCTCCCCTGAGTCCAAGGAAGCTCTCATAATTATGGCTAAGGGTTTGCATACTTCCTTTGCTGCCTCTTTTAATATAACTGGATAGCTCCCATCCACCTCAGGTGCCTTTCTTGTGTTTATCTTCAACAATTTCTCCTCCACTTTACTCTCAGTTATTACAAGATTATCTAGCTTACTGCCAGAGTTGAATACACCTCTGGCATTCCCCCTCACTGAATAACTCCTCATGCGTGAATGTCAATGCAAAATATTCAATTAGTTTGTTAGCTACCTGAGCAGAATCATTAACAGTTGAACCATCGATATCAAGTGCACCAATCTGATTCATCCCGTTCCTTCTAGAGTTTACATAAGTAAAGAGCTCTTTGCTGTTTTTCTCTGCATTCTTTGCCAAAGATTTCTTGTAATCTGCTTGCGGCCGCCTAACCTCCTTTGTAACTTGGTTACAGACCTGTTTATATCTATCATGGCTTCTGTGTCATGTGTTAATTTATATGTATCCCATGCATTTTTCTTCTCTGCCATATGTCTCATTAGTTCATCTGGCATCCATTTAGGCCTAAACCTTGAACAATATTTCTTAGTTGGTATGTAAAGCCTAGTAACTTCCAAGATAAGTTCTTTGAATGCTTCCCATTTTGAATTTACTGTTGGTAACATCATCAGTTGGTTTCACTGTATAGAATTTAAATACTGTCTCAGACCATCGTAGTCGCCTTTACGAAAGCAATAACCCTTCCTTTACCCCTGATGGTAATTACCTCTTTGAGTAAATCCCACTTCAGCACACTTGCTCACTGACACCTACTGGTTCCTTTTTCTACAGATTCTTAATGCATGAAGAATCACTACTGATAATCAAATCAAGAGTATTACTCCCTCTAGTTGCCTCTCGAACATGCTGATGTAGAAAACAATCATTCAATAAATCCACAAAAACCTTGCTAGTGTATGAGTGACCAACCCACAAATTCCAGTCAATATCTGGGAAATTAAAATCCCCCATTATAAGACTCTCTGATTTACTGGCCCACTCTTTTCCCCTGTACAGTTTTTCTTATTATACTCATCAGAGTCATTAGGCCTATAGCACACTCCTACTCTTAATTTTGATCTCCCAATACTTATGTCACACCAAACTGACTCGCACTGCACTGTCCAGCGATGTCAACTGGCTTCACTTCCTTGGATTTTATGTGTTTCTACATCATTACAGATGTGTTTCTACATCAGCACAGTGTCTATCCTTTCTGTATGTACTCCCCAAATTCCAGTTCTGCATTCCTTATATCTGTGTGACACCACTTCTCTGATATCCCAACAATATCTGCCTTTGATGTTTTGAGCAATACCTTAAATTCATCAAATTTATTTACCAAACTCCTAGCATTGGTGTACACGCAAGTATACATGTACCTGTTCCTATTCTTAGCTACCCTAACACAACCCATGTGTTTACTTGTACCGCAGTGACTCCCAGCAGTCTCTGAAATATCCTGCATCTTGTTTTCCAGGCTGCTGCTCATTCCAATAGAAGCAGTGCAAGAATCACTTTCACCTCTGCCAGTGGCTACCGTTAATCTATTTGTCCTTGTATCCCCGCAAGCTAGCAGTTTTCCGACCCACCTAACACTGCCTTGATAGCATCAGCAAATATTCTTGCACCCTTTCTATTTAAGTGTATCCCATCCTTGTAGAAGCAGTCTCTCCTGTTAACAAGTACAGACCAGGTTGAAAAAAATTCTACCCCTTGAGCCTTGCACAATCTTTCCAGGGCCAAATTGATCGACAAGGCTCTCATCACCCCAGGGGTTCACATCTGGTGAATATTGACTTGGGGCACACCCAGGGTCCTGAGCTGGATATCATCATTCTTCTCTTTCTTGGTGATTCCCTTCTATTTCTGACTCTCGTTCTCTCTCTCTCTCTCTCTCTCTCTCTCAGGATTATTCAAATTTTTTTTTTTTTTTTATTTTGGCTGGTGCAGCATAAGCCTCAGGCTTCCTTGCACCTTATGGCTAATAATAATAATAATAATAATCATATACTCCCTCCTATCGTGTCTGGGCAGAATTGCAGACATTTTCAAATTCAACCCTAATTCTCGGCTTTTTTTCAACAGTGACCTGTACTTGTTAAGTAATTCTGCCGGTCTCTCTTTTTTTTTTTTTTTTTTTGGTAGTTGTTGGCGCATAGGCTTCTGTGGCCATAATGCACCTCCCACGGTTTTTGCAGTACATTGATCCAAGCCCGAGGCGGGAATCGAACCCGCGACCTTTGGGTTGCCAGGCAGGCACTTTACCCACCCGGCTAGCCCGGTCGGCCTGCCGGTCTCCTACTTCTTAATATCATTAGTGCCAATGTGTACAACTATATCACCTTTTGTACCCTTAAAAGATGATATCCGCTCTACAACATCATCAACCTTTGCCCCTGGCAGACATACCCTCGTCCTATTCCACCTATCCTTTTTACAAAGCGTGTTCCTCGTTTCCCTAACAATAGAGTCACCAACAACTACTAGTTCCTGTGGGACCAGTGCATTCTGCCTTGGGGGTTGTCGCTGTGTTGCGTGATGACCAAGTGCAAGCTCTGGCATTGATGTGGGCAGCTGAGAGCAATTTAGATCCTTCGACGGCATCAACCTTGTCCTTCAAGCTCTCGTATAGGCCCATAACAACGTTAAGTTGTCGCTTGATTTCGTTACACTCCTTGCATCGTGCACACACAAAGACATCCCCAATGGCAATATCATGTCCCATACCCGATTGCTCCACAAACATCATGCAAGCAGTGCACTTTAAAAGGCTGAGATTCAGAGGGCAACTGCCCCCCTTAGTTCTCCTCTGAGCCACCGAACTCTCATTAGCTTGAGCCTTTTGCTTTGCTGCTCTGGTCTGAGTCATGATTTCAATTTAATTTCAATTTCAGTACAAAATTATAACCTTAAACTTGTATCCCAACACAGTTATAACGCTATATATATTTTTCAGTATCAAGTATTATCTACGAGTTCCATTTATATAAGTTCCGTATCAAGTTATGTATTAATTAATTATGTTACGTTTGTAATCTAAGTCGTTATATGTATTTAGTCAAAAGTACAATTTAATTGACAACGAAGATTAACAAAATTAATAGATTTTACTGATTAATTGACAATATTATATTATATATTATACTATACCAACGCTATCTAGTTCGGGATATAACGTATCGTTAACAATGGCGGCAAGTTACGAACGGTAAATCTATGGACACTTAAGTATTAATTAACTTCCAAATGTCACTGTCTCAATTCAGAATAAACTAACAATCCTGACTAGGTCTATAAGCTACTTATAGAAAATAATTTGATGTAACAATTGGTCAATAAAGCGGCTAAATATAGCTAAAAAACGTCTTGTTCAGCGGAGCTGCAACTTGTAACATGTGGATTTGATAGCCTTACCGATATACAAGAAGAAGCGGTCCCACAAGGCTCTGTGCTCAGTGCCACCTTATTCGCAATAAGAATAAATGACATGACTAAAAATATTCCCAGCAGTGTGAATTAATACCTCTATGCCGATGATCTCACTGTTTCTTGCAGTTCGCAAAACATGACCTTCATTGAGCAGCAGTTCCAAATTTCAATTAATAATATTCTGTTATGGATGGCGCAGAACGGGTATCGACTCTCTTATTCAAAATCTAAAGTAGTTCCCTTTTGTAACAAACGGAAGATGCATCCAGATCCAGAGATACACCTAACAAACCAGCCTATCTCAGTTGTGAACAGCATTCGTCTGCTTGGTCTGACTTTCGATAGTAAGTTGAACTTCAAAAAGCACGTTAAACATATAAAGATGTCTTGCCAGAAAAAAATTAACATACTCAGAGTCATTTCTTCTACATCATGGGATGCAGATCGGTACACGTTACTTCATTTGTATAGAGCCCTAATCAGATCTTGCCTTGACTACGGTGCCCCGGTGTACGATTCTGCTAGGGAGAGCGTGCTAACGCAACTTGCACCAATTCAACACTCTGCCCTGTGGATTTCTATAGGCGCTTATAGAACTTCACCAGTTCAAAGTCTTTATATTGATGCTCATGAACTTCCTCTAAGCCTCAGGAGAAAGATGTTACTTCTTAACTATACAACTAAAGTCCAAAGTCTACCTACCCATCCCATTAGGCCGATACTTAATGACCCTCAGCTCACAACATTCTATAGAAATAAACCTAGGGCAGTTTAGCCTTTTGCTCTCAGAGCTCAAGCATTATCGCAAACTTGGAATATACATCCTGTAAAGTTCTTCAAGATTTAAATAGTACTGATCCCCCATGGAAGTCTATTAAACCACTCTGTGACAGTTATTTTCTAAACTGGGGAAAGCACTCTCTTGCAAATGTCAATATACAACTCCATATTGTCCATACAAAATTATCTGCATTTTTCAAAAATATACACTGACGGATCAAAATCTGAGAGTGGAGTGGGTGCATCAGCCGTTTTTCCCTCATAAAACTTTCTCCATATCACTTCCCAATGAATGCAGCAGCTATACAGCTGAATTATATGCCATCAAACGTGCAGTAGAAAATATCCTCCGTCTGTCCATCCATAAAAGCATGATATATACAGACTCCCAAAGTGCGATTATAGCTTTACAGAACAATTCTTCTCAAACACATCCTTTAATAAAGCTCATGAAATCCATCTCATAAAAACTGATGCATCTTCAAGAACTCCGAGTGGCCATTTTCTGCTGGATCCCAGTAAATGAATGTGCGGACTATGCCACTAAACATCCATCCAACAGAGAATTATCACAGTATTATGTTCTGTACCTTGACCACAAAAGTAACATTCGAAGAATGTGTAAAGAACAATGGAGAATTCAATGGCAAGCCCAAACGCATAATAAACTCTGCCAAATAAAACCTGAACAGCAACCGTGGACCTCCAGTTTCCGTATAAACAGGATGGAGGAAGTTATTAACCAGAGCGCGAATTGGCCACAGTCATTTTACCCACCTTTATCTCCTCACAGGTAAAGTGTAAAGTGTGTTTGGGGTCAAACGGCACCAGGGGTTTCCCCCATCTCTGCGTAGTTTACATTGTTGTGTGATACAGTACGCTGTAAAGGCCAGAGATTTAAAAGTGTATGGATATTGTACATGAGTAATGTTGTGTACCGTTGTTCTTCTGGCCATTTAGCCGCCAGGCCTCTGCTGAGGCCAGACGTTGCCCACACTTCGCCCCGTGGAGGCAGACCAGGTACACCAATATTTTAAATAAGTACTCTGGCAGGTCCTGCCACCTAGTTTCCTGAGATTTCAGTGGCAAGACCTTAAAAAAAAAAATAAATAAATAAATAAATAAAATAAAAATTAAAAATAAAAATAACTAAGTAAAAAAAAAAAAAAAATTGAGAGGTTATCGTGTGGTAGTTCTCCTCACAGGTAATGATCCTCCACAATGCACACAGTGCAACTGTCCACTTACAATGAAGCATATTCTTGTTGAATGTACTTTATACGCCACTGCCCGCCAAGTCTCTTTTAGCCTTCTGCTAAACCTTAAAGAACCCTTGACACTCTGCCACATCGTAGGTAATGAGGCTAATCTGCTGGAGTTCTTTCACTTTACGAAAAAGATAGAATGATATGATCATTTTTGAGTAATGCCATTACAGTCACCATGCATATGTAACATTCATAACGGTGATAGGTGCAATGTGGCCTAAGTAGCCCTTGCACCAAAAAAAAAACAAAAAAAAAAAAAAAAGTTTTGTGGGCGAAACATCAGAACTGTTCCGAGATTCTGTTGTGAAATAACAGCATGGGGAAAATGCAATGTTTTCCCAGGTCCAGCCATACTGAAGTGGTGCCAGCAGTTTGTAAGTGGTCGCACAGAATTGATGGATGCTGATTGAAAAGGTAGGCCATCAACATTGACCACTGCAGACGTGATGCAGGTTGGTGAAATGATTCGCAATAATTGAAGACTGACAGTCGCAGAAATGGCAAAGGGATTGGATATTTTGATAGGCAGTATTCATTCCATTGTCCATGAACACCTTGGCTATCACAAATTGTGTACATGATGGGTTCCTCTTTCACTGACAGATGAACTCAAAATTGAATGTTTTTTGTCTTCTCTAGCCTTCCTTCAGCACTATTCTGTGGAAGGCCATGACTTCTTATGCTGCATCACCACTGGCGATGAAACATGGGTGCAACATTTCACCCCAGAAATGAAGAGAGTGTCTATGGAATGGAAACACACAGCATCGCCTGTGCAGAAGAAATTCAAAGTTGCTCCATCGGCAGGAAAGTTCATGGCCATTGTGTTTTTCGACTGTGAAGGAGTTGTTTACACGGAATTTATGGCAAAAGGCACAACAATTAATGCTGCCTCATACTGCCAAACATTACGGTCTTTGCAAACAGCCATGATAAACAAGAGGTCTGGAAAGTTAAGCAAAGGTGTTGTGCTCCAAAGTTTTCGATGCGAGATATGGCAACATCGGCTGTACAGTTACCAATCTTTCGCTTTGTGACTATCAGATCTTTGGCAAGCTGAAAGAACATCTAGGGGGACAATGATTTCCAAAAGATGAGCAGGTACAAACAGCAGCTCGATGGTGGCTGAATCACCAAGGAGTGGATTTCTATCATCAGGGAATCAAATGTTTAGTCACACGTTCTTGGAATGTGTGACTAAACGTTTGATTGTCTTATACTTGGATTTCAGGAAAGCTTTCGATACTGTTGCACATAGAAACCTACTGTACAAATTGGAGCAGTTTGGCATTAAGGGCAAGTTGCTATAATGGATAAAAGGATGGTTGAGTGGGAGAAGACAGAGAGTGGTAATCAACAGATACTGCTCTACGTGGACTAATGTTATTAGTAGTGTCCCTCGGGGTTTCCAACCTGTTTATAGGCTACCAAAATTTTTTTTATTGGCTTTAACTTTGACTTGCCACATTATGGCCTCATCTGCCAATGCACCATTAAAAACCAAACAAACCAACCAACCCTCAGGGTTTGGTGTTGGGCCCATTGCTGTTTTGTATATTTATCAATGATACTGATGTAGGTATATCAAGCTTAATGTAAAAGTTGTAGATGATATAAAGGGTGGCAGGATTGTTAATAACAGTACGCTGCTGCAACATGATCTGGAAAATTTGGGCAGATGGGCTGAGAAGTGGCAACTGAAGTTTAACACTGACAAATGTAAAGTACTACACATGGGAAACAGCAACCCCAGAGCAACGTATCAACTCTGTGGTACTACACTGACAGTGGTAGAGAATGAAAAAGACCTGGGGTAATTGTGCAGTCAGATATTAAGTTTTCTAAGCACTGCAGACAGACTGCCAGAAAAGGTCATGGGGTCTTGTCAATGATATACAGGAATTTTGCAAGCAGAGATAAGGAGGTAATTATCCCCTTGTATAAGGCAATGGTCAGACCACACCTTGAGTACTGCGTACAGGTCTGGAAGTCTCATTTTAGGAAGGATGTAGAGTTGGTAGAACGAGTACAGAGAAGGGAAACAAGACTGGTGAAGGGAACAAATGGGTGCTCTTATGAAGAAAGGCTTAAGTTCTGCAAATTGCAGCTTCTGGAGACTAGGCACCTGCAAGGTGATCTGATTGAGGTGTATAAGGCCTTGAATGGAATGAACAGTCTCAACGCTGATGGGATTCTTCCTCTTGCTCAGATTACAAACCTGAGGGGGCATATATTCAAACTGAGGAAAGACAGTTATAGAATAGATGTGCGAAAGTTTGCCTTTAAACAGCGGTATGTTGATTGCTGGAAAAAACTTCCATCTGTTGTTGTTGAAGTTGATAGCTTAAATAAATTCAAGGCAGAACTAGAAAAACATTTGGAATGAATGGATCAGTGAAATGGGAAGGGGGTTTTTTTTCTCGATACTGTATAAGCTTGATTTCTTGCGTCATGTACCTCTGCTAATGCTAACACAAATATAGTTATGTTCTCATAGAATATTAGTACATAACTATATTAGCTTTTGAATATTTACCTCTTGTATAACCATATCTTTAACTTGTTGACTAGATAAATCTTTATCATAACCAGCTGTGACGATGAGGGTCTTATATTTCTTTCTACTATCTACAGTGATATCCATTTTTGACTTGTGCATAAGTCATATTGATTCTCAGCTTTTCATTAGAAATGTGCAATTAACAAAAAATTTTCCAGTAATACATCCATTTATTATAAATCACTGTGCCATCTTATTTACTGGATTACATTTGTTTTGGAAGAATCCTATCAGTTCCTGTCTATTTAGAGATCAATTCATCAAGTCCAGGTACATTTTCCAGTACTGAATCTTCAAAATCATCTTTATACTCTTTCTTTTAATATCATGAAAATCTAATATATTTTTCTACTTTGATCCTATCCTCAGCCCACTTGCAGCTCAAAATTAACCCCATTTCATTCCAAACTTTTTTCCATGAATAAATATATTTTGAGATTTCAAGCCACAAGAAGTGAGATTCTTTCTATAGTGGAGTCTTTGAAGGGGTCTCTCTTTTCATAACTTTCATCTCCTGATTAGATTTTTCCTTTTTTATTCTTTTGGTACTCAGTTTTCAGAATTATCTGTAGTATCTAATGGATATGGAGAATTTCTGTAATATCCATTAGATCACAATCAGGAAATTTTACTTCACTATTTTCTTCTTCTCCTCCTCCTCCTCCTCCAGATTTCAAGACGAAATATTTAAAATCATCCTCTTATTACCAGCAGCCATCATATAAATAGAAATATAAATAAAAGAGAACTCTATATATATAATTAAAATTTAAACCAATAATCAGTAACACAATTGTACAATATATATAATTAAATGGTTGCAATCAATATCCACATTGATAGCACTCCACACCAGTCAGGCCTAAAATATTAAACAGAACAAAACTCAAAATTAAACACAGACACAACAAAAAAAGAACCCTAATTCAATGAGTCTCTGTAGTTCCCAGATGATTAAGGTCAGGGGCACAGTAATACAGATCCAACCTTTTCCCAGTCTACACTTCCAAGTTCTATTTAGTCAATCATGTGGTTGCCCACTCCAGATTACATGGAGGTGAGACTGCTTAATCAAGGAGTAGGGGTCTCTGTTAATAGTCAAACAAAAAATGTTAAATTAAATAATTTCATTCTATTTTGATCCTATGTTTGACCACTCAGAGAATTTGCTACAAGATTTGCATTTGTGGTAAACACTTGGACTTATGTTCACAAAAGAGATGACACTGCTAAACAGTGACAGTAGCCAACTTTTGACCACCGTCACCAGAAGGCACTAATTCAATGCAGAAATATGTATAATTTTCAAATTATTTCAATGCATGCATTTACATATAACTCCACAACCTTTATTATTCAACTGTGTAGGGCCCACACTGGTTTTAGACATTAAAGGTACTCACAAATTTTGTTATGGTTTTAACTGCAAGTTTTTATTCCAAGTCTAAGTGAGACTCAATAAAAACTGTGATTCACAGATGAGCACACATGTTTGCTGATCATTACTGCCTGTCATCTAAAAGGAATCCAGTAGTCTTGAAATAACTACCACCATAGTGCCTTTTTAAAACAAATAGTGGAATTGTCTTTTGGTGAGGACATTTGTTTAAAAAGATATTAGTAACTTATGCTGACCTGTGGATAACAATGTCATCTCCAAAATGAGAATGAGGTCCAAGTTTTTGACAACTGACTTACACCCACCAAAGAGGGCAAAATGTCTGCAAAGATGGGAATTGAATGTAGAAATGTGTACAATTTTCAAATTAATTATGTTTGATGTTTGTGTAAAGCAAAATGTAAAACACTCTGTTCACTTGAAATACATGTATGGCAAATGACCACAGGAAATGGCATTTTAAAAATTACAAAATTTTACTGGGGAGGAGGAAAGGGCAAGGGGAAAGAAAGAGAGAGTGTGTGTGTGTAAAGAAAGAATTTTATACCACTTTACTTTAGAAAACAGATAAAAAATGCTTCTTTCATCTTCCACAATGAGCTGTGCAGTGATACATTACAATTTTTTTGAAGCAATGGAAGTAAATTCATTAGTTTTCTATACCCTTCTTTAATATTATTTATTACCATTAATATTTAACTCAGTGATATTCAACATTTCATACAAAACTACCTGTAGCTATCTGTGGAGGTCTCCCTTTATCCCTTGCAACAACCTCACAGTAAAATATCTGACCAGCATCAGCTAACAAGCTTCCTGCTACTGTCACTGTCCCAGTTTCTGGATCCAAATGGAATCTTCCTCCCAGAGCAGAGTTTGCAAAGCTAAACAACAATAAATTGATTAATACTATGCTAAACACTCTTATCAAAAATTATTAATAACAGCTTAAAACTGTATGATGGACAATACATTTTGAACATAATGCTATTAGACTCATGATTCATTTAAATTTTACTGTTAGTATTCATAAAGCAACATGCTTTAAGAATTTTCATCACTTTTAGATCATTTTCAAAATCTAGTTGAAAACAAAGCACTTATAATTTGCAGTAAACATACTCAATTTCATGGATCTTGATTAATAGATGTCAGATTTAACGGACAAAAATGATTTGAATGGCAGCACCAGAGTGTGTTTTCAGTGTGTTCATGAAAAAAGGGAAACTGGAAAACAAGACTAGTGTGTTTGTTTCCTGTATTTGAGCTGACATTAGAAACAAACAGACATACTAGTTGGGGTGGGAGAGACTATCAAATATTGTAAAAAGAAAGACATTTTAAGTAGCTGTCATCCATCACTGGTGAAGGTCTCTTAGCTCCCCTGAATAGTTTTTTGAGGTACCACTACACAGCCTTGTTAAATTATCTTCTACTAACTGTGTACTTTATGTCAACCAATAAAGTAAAAGTAAATTTTTACCTTGACCTTTTTTTTTTTTTTTTTATTGTTTAACTTTAAGATTATTACTACATATTACCACTCTTATATCATGTGAAATTAATAGTATAGTTTATTAAGCTATTTTCCTAAACTACTAAAATACATAAGGTAACGTTTCAGGTATCTTACTGATACCCATCATCAAACCGTACTGTTGGGGAAACAAAAATATAAGGGGTTTAACTTTATTTCACTGTTTCTAATACAAATATATACAGAGTAACAGTTTAAATTTTTAATCGTGTAGGGCATGAATGGTCTAAAAAAAAAAACTTTGAATTTACATTCAGCAACGATACACACCCCTTCCACTCATTATTTTCCCACAAGAGGTAGTTGTTGTTATTGTCAGTGATGCTATTGTGCAAGAAGGATAAGTGGAATAGGACAGTGTATATGTTTGCCAGGGAAAGGTAGATGATGAAAAGTACACATCACCTTTTAAGGGCACAAAAGGTGATATTTGTCACACAGTAGCACCAATGATATTAAGAATAGGAGATCCGAGGACTTACTTAAAAAATACAGAGCAATGTTGGGAAAAAGTCATGAGTCAGGATTGCATTTTATAAAGTGTCTGCAATTCTGCTCAGTCACAATAGGAGGGAGTACAGGTTGAGAGCCTTGTCAATCAATTCAGCTTTGGAGAGAATGTGCAAGGCAGGCTCATGGGGTAGAATTTTTCCCAGCATGATATGTGTTTGTTAAGAGGAGAGACAGTTTATACAGGGATGGGATAGACTCACTTAAATAGAAGGGATGCAAGAATATTTGGTGATGCTATTGAGGCAGTGATAAGTGGGTTAGGAAAGTGCCAGCTTGGGAGGAGGGGGGATACACATATCAGAATGTCTTATAATGAGGATTTTAACTTGGGATGTAGAGAGGCAAAAAAGAGGAAGCAATACCTCTTTGATCTGGTTATCAGTAGCAATTCTTCATGCATTAAGAATCTGCAGGTAGTAGTAGAGGTATGTGATGCAAGAAAATAGGCATATGAGCTTATGTAGCATCAGTCAAAAAGGAAAAAGAAAAAAAAAAAATCAATTTCAGACATCTATCTCCCCTAAATGTTTGTCCAGTTCCTCCAATTTATTTCAGCTATCAACTACAATGACAGATGGAAGTTTGTTCCAGAAATCAACTACCCGCTGCTAAAAATAAATTTCCGCACATCTATTCTACAACTGTCTTTCCTCAATTTGAATTTATGCCCCCTCAGGTTCGTAATCTGAGCAAGAGGAAGAATCCCATCAGAATTGAGCCTACTCAACCCATTCAAGGCTTTATACACCTCAGATCACCTTGCAAGTGCCGAGTCTCCAGAAGCTGCAATTTACAGAACCTAAGCCTTTCTTGGTAAGAGCACCCCTTCGTTCCCCTCCCCAAACTTGTTGCCCTTCTCTGTACTTGCTCAAGCAACTCTACATCATTCCTAAAATGAGGCATCCAGGGCTGTACACAGTACTCAAAGCATGGACTGACCATTGCCTTGGGGTAATCACCAAAGGGATAATCACCTCCTTTTCCCTACTAGCAAAATTCCCATATATCATTGACAAGACCCCATGAGCTGCTCTGGCAGCTTGTCTGCACTGTCAGAAAACTTCATATCTCACTGCACAATTACTCCCAGGTCTTTTTCACTTTCTACTACCCTAAGTGTAGTACCACATAGCTGGTACGTTTCTCTGTGGTTACTTCTACCCATATACAGTACTTTGCATTTGTCAATGTTAAATTTCAGTTGCCACTTCTCAGCCCATCAGTCCAACTTTCCAGTAACGCAATGCCATTGCTGTTATTAACAAACCTGCCAACCTTCGTATCATCTGCATACTTGGACATTAAGCCTGATATACCTTCATCAATATCGTTGATAAATATACAAAACACACTGTTGTTTTGTATATTTATCAACACTGAACCCTAGGGGACTCCACTAATACCATCAGTCCATGAAGTGCAGTGTCCACTGATTACCACTCTGTGTTCTCCGGGTGCCTCCGTAGGCAGGTGGGAAGGAGCAGCAGTGCGTAGCACATGCTTCTTGATTAGACCGGGGTTCGAGCCCGTCACCACCAAATACGGAGGATGCGGAAAGGTCGGGGAATGACCACCGCATATTCCCGGAGCAATATGGCCTTAGTTGCTAATGCTCCTAAAAGCCAAATAACCAATCTGTCTTCTCCCACTCAACCACCCTTTTATCCATTGTAGCAACTTGCCCTTAATACCATACTGCTCCAATTTGTACAGTGGTTTTCCATGTGCAAAAATATCAAAAGCTTTCCTGAAATCCAAGTATATGATCTCAAAATTATTTTTTGCATCCAGTTCCTTTGTAACCAACATCATAGTATCCAATTAAATTTGTCAGACAAGACTTTCCCTTAACAAATCCATGCTGTGTCTAAATTATTACTGCAGTTTTGTCTAAATGATCCTGCAATGCTTCTTTAACCAATGACTCCATTATTTTCCCTGGAAGAGAAGTTAAACTAACAGATCTCTACCCATAACACCCTTTGATCCCCCCCCCTTTGTGAACTTGGGATACATTTGCACATCTCCAGAACATCCTGGGACTCAGGGGAAGTCCTATTATTATGGCTAAGGGTTTGCTTACTTCCTTTGCTACCTCCTTTAATATAACTAGATAGATCCCATCCATCTTTGTATAAGGCAATGGGCAGGCCCCGCCTGAGTCCAAGGACTTCCTAAAACGAGACCTCATTTTAGGAAGGATGTAGACTTGCTTGAGCATATACAGAAAAGGGCAACAAGATTGGTGAGGGGAATGAAGGGGCCCTCTTACCAAGAAAGGCTTCAGTTCTGCAAATTGCAGCGGCTGGAGACTAGGCACCTGGAAGTGATCTGATTGAGGTGTATAAGGCCTTGAATGGGTTGAGCACATTAAATTCTGATGAGATTCTTCTGCGTGCTTAGATTACAAACCTGAGAGGGCATAAATTCAAATTGAGAAAATGCAGTTGTAGAATAGATGTGCTGAAATTTGCTTTAACCAGCTGGTGGTTAATTACTGGAACAAACTTCCATCCGTTGTTGGGGAAGTTGATAGCTTAAATAAATTCAAAGAGGAACTGGACAAACTTTTAGAGGGAATGGATGTGTGAAATTGGTTGTTTTTTTTGGCTGATGCAACATAAGCTCATGCACTTGCTTTGCATTACATGCCTCCATTACTACTACCACTACCCCAGCTGCCTTTCTTATGTTTAATTTCAACAATATTCCAGTATGTTCTCTTTTACTTATTACAAAATCATTAAATTTGTCAGTTTGATTAGCTTCTGTTAGAGTTTGATTAGCTTCTGTCCTCCACTTCCCTAAAGAATTTCTCATGTGCGAATGTAGATGTAAAATACTCATTCACTTTGTCAGCTATCTGAGCAGGATCATCGACTGTTGCTGTTTATCTTTGCCAAGATTTTTCCTAATCTGCTTTTGCTTGCCTAACCTCCTTTGTGACTTGATTACAGACTAGCTAATATCTATCATAGGATTCTATGTCGCCTGATAATTTATATGCATCCCATGTATTTTTCTTCTCTGCCAAGAGTCTCGTTAGCTCATCTGACATCCACTTAAGCCTAAACCTTGAACAGTATTTCTTAATTGGTATGAAAAGCCTAGTAGCCTCCACGATTAATTCATTGAATGTTTCCCAATTAGAATTTGCTGTTGGTAACATCATCACTTTCTCGCACTGTATAGAATTTAAAAACTGAGACCACTGTAGTCACCTTTACTGGTTATTAATTCCCTTGGTAGAAGATCCAATAGATGGTAGCAATCACAGTGTACTAATGTGGAATTTAATAAAAAACTACAACAACCACCAACAACAACAATATAAAAACCTACAACAACCAACTACCCAAGTAAAATATATAGTATAATGCTAAACTATCAATAAAATCACTATTAGAACACAATTATCTCCTTGTATTACATCAAGAACGTGCCAATATGATTAATTCTATATTTGCAAAAATATCAAAAAAAGTGTCAATAACAGAAACAATAATCTTAAAAAAAAAAAATGATCATTACATATCTTAAGTTAAAATTTCTGATACCTGTACAAAATTTCTGCATTCACTCCTTCATCTTTGTCTTCTGCTTTCAACTGAATGATTTGCATTCCTGGAGCAGAATGTGCTGATACACTAGCCACAAAAGGATATTTTGTAAACACAGGCCGATTATCATTAACGTCGACTAATGTAATATGTACTACTGCCCTTTCTGAACGTGCATCATATCGTCCACCATCAGTTGCTTTTACTTCAAATACATATGTCCGTTTCTTCTCACGATCAAAGAGTCTACAAATAAATTAAAATAAGGAATTCAGAGATCCTGCGGTCAATTACAAGTTATAATAGTAACATTAATAATAATAATGAGGTATGCCAGATTTAAAAAAAAAAACATTACGTTCACTAAACTGAGAATATAAGTGGAAAGTTGCAATATGAAAATTAGTTACTTGTTCTCCCCAACTCCACTCTTTAAAGAAAAGCAAAGGTGTGCTTTTCTTCAAAGGAGAGTTATAACTATATTACTATTTTATTAGCAGCACAAAGGAAGAGGTATGAAAAGTGATATAGTAAAGAGTATGAAATACCAATCTTTTATCATAAAGAAAGCAATTTTTTATATTTTTTTTATTTTTCAGGTTGTATTTAATTTACATGATAAACAACTAGTGAAATATGAGGGTGTTTCAAAAGTATATATAAAAATTTCAGAAACAGGAGGATATTCCAGGGCTCAAAGTAAAAAAAAAGTCACATATGTCCATTTCTGAATGGTTACAGAGCTACAGCTATTTGAATATTAAAAAATGACTATGGAGTTTTCAATGACAATGAATAATAAAAAATAAAGTACTGAAAGATCAAAAAGAAACTACTAAATCATTTAGCACAGAAATAATAAAAAACTAAACAAGAATATGCAGAAACATTACTAGTAGGTAAAAACATTTTATCAGGTATTTCTTGTTTATACTCCATCATGATGATTTATTTTGATATTGAGGATTTATTGTAAACTCTACTGACCAGTCAGTAGAATTTACAATAAATCATCAATACAAATATTAATCATATTTAGCGGTCACGTGTTTGAACCCCGGTCCACTCAAAGAGCAAGTGCTACTGACCACTGGGCTACATCAGGCCTCATTTTATCGGGTACGTGCCTGCTTATTCTTATTTATTTTTTAATTATTTTTATTATTATTATTTTTTATTATTCAAAACTCCATATTTAAAATTCAAGCAACCATAGCTCTGTAACCATTTAGAACAGGACACATATTTATGACTTTCCTCCCATTATTTTGAACCCTGGAATGTCTTATATATATGTCCTACAGTTTCTCATATACACACATACATGAGAAAAGCTATAAATATTTAATACAGTTTCTCATATACACACATACATGAGAAAAGATATAAATATTTAATATATTTTGATTTTAATAATTATGATAAATAGACAGGCAGGTCCTTGAGGCTTGTCACAGACATTCTATTAGGTATGACAAGCTACCAGAGAGTTTAAAACATTGATGGAACAGATATTCAGGTGATACTTGTGAGTCAGGTGGACAGAATTTCAGTGAAGTCCAGTCATAATGCATCCACCAAATCCTTTGCTTTCGCCTTCAGGACAGAGGGACTTTTAGTAACCCAGGGTATAATCCCTATGCAATACCTGAAATACTGCACCTAGAATACTTGAGGTGACCACTCAGGTGTGAATCAATATAAGGAGGGATTACGGTGTGATGTCCACACCATATCACACCACACTACACAGAAGGCTGCCCCTCTGTTACCAAACAATACTAGGTAGTTGATGACTTTTGCCAACCAGTGCAATACCACCACTTTACTTGTTGGAAGCTTGAAGTGGTGAAACCCAAGTTTAGTCTCTGGAGCAAAGCTCTGGCAATCCCCATCTCTTCCAGCATGCAGTATAATCGACGTCTTTTGAAGTTATGATGGATGTCATGGAGAGAACCAATCTTCCTTACCTTTCGAGGGTACAGCTCTAAAATGGTTTGCAAACTGGCCACCAGATAGTACACTTGACCGAACCTACTGGTAATGCTCTAGGAGGCATCCAGATTAAATGTGTATAATCTCACTGCCTCTACTCTGCCAGAGGGAGGGAGGAATTGTCAAGACCATGTTATGTCAAGGAGCTGAGTATATTCTTGCTGTGCGCACACCATATCCAAAAATTTCATTCCCTCACACATACACCCCCCCTCTACTTTTACTTTATTAATGAATACATCATGACTAGTCAAACTAACAGAACAAACTTCTCTGTGAAAACAGCTAAACCTCCAAAACACTTCCTCATTCATTTTACAAATATATGTGGTCTCAGTTCCAAACCAATAATGTCCATTTTCACTTACAGTCCTCCAAGCTCCAATTACTTTTTCTGACAGAATCCCAATTATCAGTTCCTCAACCACTGCTCATCCCACTTGTCCTAATTATTTGCAGTATGATTCCTTTTTCATTAAAGAAAATACTTGTGCATATGTCTGCTCTGCTATTCCCTGTCACTAATTTAGTAATTTTTAATCTCCTATTTTCAATATTCCCTTGCTTAAAATCTCTCTGGCCCATTCTGTTAATTTCCTCTGTTGCCTCTATATATCTCCAACTCCAGTAATCACTTGGAATTCTTTGAAATTCTAATTTTTCCAGTCCAACTTTCCTTGGTGATTCTAATATTTATAACTTCAGCTGACTTCAGTTTTCTAGTCACATAGATCCAGTTGATCAAGATGTTGAAACTTTATCAATTACTGATGACCTTGCACATTTTATCATTTACCTATCAGAATACCAGACAGTCCTAATAACCCTTGATCTTTTTGTCATGAACAGCCATTCAAAGTATATAGCTGAGTGACTGGTCCTCTAGGCACCTCAGATCACATCTGATGGTCTCATCTCTTCTTGAAGGAAGTCTTTTTCTCATGGCCATTCTCAACCTCTTCTTGTTTGGCATTAAAAGAATGCAAAATGAGATGATCTGCAAGATTTCTATTCTTATTTTCCTTCGATGGATTACTATTTTGAATGTTCTCATGTCAATATTTGCTCAAATAATGTCAGTAAAATTCTTCTTGTAGGAATGAAATCCTTTTTTTCTACCTTAAATTATTGTCTTTATCTAAACTTTGGTTTTCCAATAAATGAGCTAAAGCTGTTCAAGATAAGAATGTTGCATATTACAACTGGTTCACATCCAAATCTTCAGGTTCATTTTCTGCCCACACTAAAGCTTGCAATAATTGTAAAGTTATTATTAATCAATCCAAAGTAGATTTCGTACAGGCTGAGTCGAAAACTTGCTTCTTGTTCAAATGGTAGTAAAACATTCTGGTCTCTTGCCAAAAGTATTGGCTGCAACCTTTGCCCATTTGTACTCCTATCTTGGTTAAAACCTGATAGTTCTGCTGCCTCGTCAGCCAAAGATAAAGCCAACTTATCAGCATCCTACTTTTTTCTTCTAACTCTCATACTGACAATCTTGGCAAACCACCTCCTACCATTCCCAGTACAATCAACTCAGTGCCTTCTGTGGTCTTCTGTCAAAAGTATGCCAGAAGAATTTTGAGTAATCTTGATTCCAAGAAAGTTACGGGTCCTGATGGTATTTCTCCACTTGATCTCAAAGCCTGTGTGCCCGAACTTACTGTTGTTCTATGTTACCTTTTTTAAACTTTCTTATTTCACTGGTGTTTTTTGTTCTGTTTGGAAATTTCCTCGTATCCAGTCAGTTCTTAAAAAAAAAAAGATGACAAATCACTCACATCCAATTATTGCACTTACCTCTATTCTTTCCAAAGTAATGGAGAAATCTATTATCTAACAACTCCTAAACTACCTTGAACCCTTCAATCTGATCAATGATCACCAAAGTGAATTATGTCAGTGTTGATCCATTTGTGATATACTGCTTACATTATCCATCTATAGGCAAATTCAATGGAAACGTTTGGAGAAACTTGAGCAGTTCCTCTTGACATTTGGCATTGGCATATGATGCAAGAAAGCAAGCTTATACAGCATCAGCAAAAAAAAAATAGAAAGAAAACCACTTCCCATTCACCTATCCATTCATTCCCAAAGTTTGCCCAGTTCTTCCCTGAATTTATTTAAGCCATCAACTTCCACATATCTATTGTGCAACCTCACAAGTGCCTCTTCCCAACACTGCAATTTGCAGAACTTAAGCCTTTCTTGGTAAGAGCAACCCTTTGTTCCCCTCACCAATCTCGTTACCTTTCACTGTACTCATTCCAGCAGCTCTACATCCTTCCTAAAATGAGGCTTCCATCTAGATCTGTATGCAGTACTCAAGGTGTTGCCTGACCACTGCCTCATATAAAGGGATAATCACCTCCTTATCCATGCTAGTAAAGTTCCTGTATATCACTGACAAGACCCCATGAGCTGCTCTGGCAGCCTCTCTGGACTACTCAGAAAACTTCATATCTGACTGCACAATTGCTCCCAGGTCTTTTCATTCTCCACTACCCTCAGTATAGTACCACACAGTTTGTGCATTTCTCTGGGGTTACTGCTACCCATATGCAGTACTTTGCATTTGTCAAGGTTAAACTTTAGTTGTCACCTCTTAGCCCATCTGCCCAATTTTTTCCAGATCCTGTTGCAGTAGTGTACCATAGTTACTCTCATTAACAACCCTTCCAACCTTCATATCGTCTGCTAACTTGGACATTAAGCCTGATATACCATCATCAATATCAGGCTTAATGTCCAAGTTTGCAGATGATATGAAGGTTGGCAGGGTTGTTAATGAGAGTAACTATGGTATGCTACTGCAACAATGGACCCAACACTGAACCCTGAGGGACTCCACTAACAACATTAGTCTATGAAGAGCAGTGTCCATTGATTACCACTCTCTGTCTTCTCCCACTCAACCATCCTTTTATCCCTAGCAGCAACTTTCCCTTAATGCCATACTGCTCCAATTTGTACAGCAGCCTTTTATATTCAACAGTATCAAAGCTTTCTGGAAATCCAAGTACAGCTAGGCCTCGCATAACACGAGTTCGATTAACGCGATTTTCAGTTAACGCTATTTGAAAAATTATACCACTTTTCACTTTACACAATGCAAATTTCCAGTTAATGCAATCTTTTTTTTTTTTATGCGATAGTTGAAAAAGATTTTAATCGCGCATTAAGCTTACCGCGAGTCGTATGGTCAATAAACAAACGTTTGCCTGCTGCCCACCTCAGTGTGTTCCATCAACCATCGGAAGAAGACGTGTTACTTGTTTGTCTCATGCTAATAAAGTCAATGCACACTTGCATAAAAATTCAAATTTTTAAATGAGCCAGATGAAAAAGTTACCGCGAAGGAGATAATGGTAAAAGAATTAGATGAAATCTTTCGTATCACATAGAACCTCAAACAAAAGGTTTGATGTTCTCTGCGATATTTATTTTGCCAGGGCCCAGAGAAGATTGTTATCGACTATCGGAAATTGATTGATGAAAAGAGAAAGTCAACACTGTTCAAATATTTCCACAAAAGTCATTTCTTCATTGTGTATTTTATGTCAGAGGTTCCCAAACTTTCTCGGTTCACACTGTCCTTAGTGTCTCCGTAATTTTTTCAAGGTGTACCCAGACCAAAAGAAATACCTAACAGTTCCATTTAGTAGTTAGGTCCAAACAACATAATAAGAAATGCTGTAACTGTGAACTACCTCGAGCTAGTAGTTCGCGCGGTGTCCGACAGATGTCGAGTATCACTGTGTTTCCCTCGAAAATTTAAAATATTCTGAGGTGCACAGTTTGGGAACCGCTGTTTTATGCAATAAACATTTAATTCCATAATTATTTTCATTATCTTTTACATTGTATACAGCTAAAAAGGTATTTTTAAAATTCTTTATGGACATTCCAGAAGGTCAAGGGCCAATTATAATTTTTCCTATTGATTATTATATTCGATTAATGCGTTTCCGTTTTGCGCGATGCTCTCGTGGGACAAATTAATTGTGTTAATCAAGGCCAGCCTGTATATGATATCAAAATTATTTTTTGCATCCAGTCCCTTTGTGACCACATCATAGTATCCAATCAAATTGGTCAGGCAAGATTTCCCTTTAACAAAGCCGCGTTGAGTCTGAACTATAACTGCAGTTTTGTCTAGATGATCCTGCTTTGCTTCTTAACCAGTAACTCCATTACTTTCCCCAGAATAGAAGTTAAACTAACAGGTCTGTAATTACTCATGTCACCATTTGATCCCCTTTGTGAACTGGGGATTCATTTGCACTTTTACAGTCCTACGGACTGGAGAAGTGCAAAATTTCTAAAGCTTTTGACCTGTTTGACACAAAGACCTACACAAGCTACATCTTATGAACTGTGAAATTTTTTTTTTTTTAATTGGGTATCTAGTTTTCTCTCTGACTGCTTGCCTGCTGGTAATGGTAGATGGCTCTGTGTTTTCTAACTCCTTCGCTAATGCCGGTGTTCCCCAAAGTTCAGTTTTTCCCCCTCTAACTCTATTTTTTTTCTTATATATATTAATGACTTTCGTCCACTGACTGGAAATCCTACCCATAGTTTTGTTGATGATAAAACACTACATTCCACCCTACAGTTTCGGAAGTGTTGCCCTGCATAAACAGCTTTAACTTCTTGAATATCCATCACCAATTTGTTAAATGCTAATCTCCATATAATTCTACGATGGGGAAAAGACACTTAGTTAATTTCAATCCTTCTAAAACTCAGGTCTGTCTTATATCTCGCAAAAAAGGAGTCTACTGCTCCTATGTTTATCTTCAATGACACTCAGATTTATAGCCAAGATCACATACAAAGTATGGCAATAAAGTTTCTGTACTGGTGCATAAAAAGAACACAAAGTGAAGAAACTCAAAAATGGTTCAATTTTTATTCAAAGTAATCACCACCTGACTGAATTCATTTATACACTGTTTAAAAGTTTCTCAAAAGAATCGGTGAAGGTGTCCAAAGAGATGATGTTCAGTTCAGCAGTTAACATTTTTCTTTCTGTACTCATCCTAAAATCTCTTTTCTGTGAGGGCAGTTTTCACCTTGGAAAAGAGGATCAAGTCTGCTGGTGCTAGATTGGGAGAGTAGGGTGAATCGTTGAGCTGTACAATGTCATGTTTCATCAGAAATATCTTCATAACAAGTGTGGGATGGGGGAGGAGACATTGTCATGAAACAATAACCAGCTGCCTTTCTCTCTCTCTCCTGAAATTGTGGCCCCAGCCAGGAAATGGACTTCAATAGTCTTTAAAGCACCTGTACGTAGAACACAGCATTGATCCTTTCCCGTTTATGTACAAATCACTTGTAAATCACATCCTGTTTGTCAAAAACATGATCAACATTGTCTTGATCCCAGACTTCTCTAAATGAAACATTTTGGGCCTTGATGATGATTTTGAAGTCCACTGCATGGTCTGACACTTCATCTATGGGTCATACTGAAATATTCAACACTCACCTCTAGTGACAACACAGTTGAGGAAATTAGGACTGTCTTGATGAAGTCTTCGCACGATGACACTCTTTACTGCTTTTGCTCATCCATGAGGCTGTGTGGCATAAATTTTGCACAGATTTTCCTTTTACCTAAATCTTCATGCAGAATTTCATGAATCATCTCCTTATCCATATCTAACTCATCAGCCATCATTCTCAGAGTCAAACAATAGTCTCTTGCCATAATTTCTCAAACTTTTGCAACACTTGCTTTCTTGCATCAAATGTCTCTACTAATGCTATCCCTTGTCGTGGAAGTTGATAACCTAAATAAGTTTAATGCTCAGCTGGACAGGTATTTCGAACGAACAGAGGGGTGAAGTGGGTTTTTTTTTTTTTTTTTTTTCTGGCTGATGCTGCATAAGCTTGCTTTCTTGCATCAAATGCCTCTACTAATGCTAATGCTAACTCTGTCTTCATTTTGAGAGGCTGTAGGATGCCTACCTCTTGGGTCTTCACAAATATCCTTGTCTATCTTTGAACTGCTTATACCATTCAGATTGGTATGACTTAACATTTCACCACCATAAACAATTCTTAACATTTTATACATTTATGTTGCATATTTTCCTAGTTTAAAACAACATTTGATATTCAGTTTTGCTCCACTGCAAAATTGTGATGTGGACTGTTAATGCTACTAAAAAAATGTTTGTTACTTACAACTTGTCAGCCTATTGGACAATCTCTTTACCCTATAGGTTGGAGGAAGTCTGAACTACAATATACCAGTTCCGTTTATTTTCAAACTTGTCAAACATGACTGCAACAGCATCAGTCTGGGCACTTTACTGTCATACCTCATATCTCTATTAGTGATTATTTTCACTTCTAATCTCTCTTGGCATAAGTACATCACAATTATTGTTTCCTCTACATCTAAAAACTGGGTTTTCTCTTTTTGCTCTTAGTGTTACTTTTCTTCTAAACAACTACTTACTCTGTACAAATCTCAAATCTGCCCTACCATGGAATACTGTTTGCCATTTGGCTTGGTGCCCCTAAACCTCTCTCTCTGAGACTTCTAGACTCCATTCAAAAGAGTGCAGTCAGGTTAATTAATGACCCATCTCTTACAAAGCCTCTGCACTCTCTGTCTCATAGACATACTGTTTCTGCTGCATGCCTTTTCTATAGATAATTCTAAGGGCACTGATCTTCTGAATTGGATTCTATAATTCTTTCTTCCAAACCAGTTGACTCGTTTTGAGCACATGCCACAACCAGTCAATATCCATTTACTATCTAACTTCAAATTCACATAACCAACTTTTCTTCCTCTTCATTTATCCCTTCAACTTCTGTTTTCTGGAACAAGCTTCCTTTGCTGAAAATTATAATCAATGGAAATTCAAATCTAATGTCAACAAATATCTCCTTCAGTCTTCTCACCCTTCATTTCAACCCATGAATGCTACTAAGTACTATAGAGTATGATACCTTTCTTGTTTGGGTTTTTTATAAAAAAAAAAAAAAAAAGAAAAAAGCACAATGGAATTAAAAAAAATAAATAAATAAAGGAAGAAAGAAATGGATTGACTGATTTATTTACTATTTCCCTTCTCTTCAATCCTTCAACCTGCAGAACGGATTGTGAACATGGTGCCAGGACAGTCAAGCGAAGAGAAGCCATAAGTATATGGGAACACACCTGCATTCCAATGATGTACATGATTATAGCCACAATTTTCCAGCTGTAAGATCAAATGCAGTGGGTGGGGGGGGGGGAGAGAGAGAGAGAGAGAGTCCCCACTTGTACACAGAGTTTTATCCATTATTCTTTCTGGCTCTGCTGTTGTGCATTTCTAGCTTTTTGCTCTTACTCATTTGTAGTATTAGTTTTCAATAGTAAGGTACCAACAGAAGTGATTCCCATTTTGTTTATTTTTTTCTGGCTCTATGCTTCACTCAGATTTGGGGTGAGGTGATAATCAGTGTCCATGTTCTGGTGGACATGTCTTTCAGCACCTTGTATTATTGTGTGACATGTGTTAGCACTATGTCTATTGGTTTGCTCAAGAATCACTTGTTAAGTGTGTTAGCATATATGTGTAAGGCACCTATTGTCTTCACCATGTCCATCTGTCCACATATAATTATAACTCCTAATGGATGGCGTTTCATTAAATTTTACATTTAGATTGTTTAGAAAAATTTGTTGAGCCATCCCAAATTTCATTAAAATTAGACCAATGGAAATCCAACAATTATTTCTTTGTCCATTCATCCACATGTAATAACTTGACTCCCACTGAATGGATTTTGATGAAATTATATAATTAGCTCTCTCAGACAAATTTGTCAAGCTATCCCAAATTTCATTAACATCAGATAAATATGAAACTGGCAATTATTATTTCTTTGTTCATCCATCCACATGTATTAACTCAATTCTTAGTGGATGGATTTTATGAAATGTTATTTTGGCTCTTCTAGAATTATTTGTCAAGCCTTCCCAAATTTCACTGAAATCAAACCAACAGAAATTCAGAAATAATTATCTCTATTTTCATACACGTCACATAAGTATAAGTATCCATGTATCATATATTATAGCTGAAGCACTGGATATTTTTTTGCCATGCACTGATTGGAAGAATGAATGGGCAGTATGGTTGATGCCCAGAAACCAAATGCTCTCAGTATGTGCATAAAGGTCATTGCTTTTTTTTTTTTTTTTTAAATAAATCATGTATTATTACTATTTGCTAAAACATCTAAAATGTAATTCACTGCATAGATTAACTAACGTGTCAGGTATCAGGTACCCTATGGTAATATATTTTCTCCTTTTTTCTCCAAATTTTCCAACAGAGCCAACTGCGAGAGAGTCATTAGTATAAGGCTGTGATCACTGGGTAGTGGTCACTACCCAGTGATCACAACCATATACTAATGATCATCAGCCATTTTCAATCCACTGCAGGATGAAGGTCCCTCCAGCAACTTTCCAGTTCCTTCTGTTTTGAGCATTGGCCATCCGTTTACTACCCACAAACTCATGAATTTCATCTATCCATCTCCGCCATTGTCTTCCAGATTTTCTTCTAGCTCCTCTTGGGTACCATTCTGTTATTTTCTTAGTCCATCTGTCATCATGTCTTCGAGCTATGTGTCCTGCTCAAGACCATTTTAGTTCTTTAGTTTTGATAAGAATGTCCTTTACTTGAGTTTGCTGCCTAATCCATGTGTTTCTCTTCTTATCTAACAGTCTGATTCCCAATATAATTCGTTCCATTCTTCGCTGTGTAGTTCTCAGCTTCTCTTCCATTCTTTTGGTGAGTGCCCAAGTTTCACTTCCATAAGTCATAGCGGGGAGTATACATTGAATCATTATTTTACGTTTCAGACAAATTGGGATATTGCTCTTCAGTATGTGACTATATTTCCTGAATGCTATCCATCCAAAATTTATTCTTCTCTTGACTTCCAGCCATTTATCATTATTACAGCTAATAACTTGTCCCAGATAAGTATATGACTCCACCTTTTCAATTTACTGCTCCTTCAATCATTATTTACCTTCCTGTGGCATACTTGTTCATCATTACTTTTGTTTTAGCCATATTCATCTTTAGTCCAAAATCCTTATTAACTGTGCATAACTGATTAAGATTTTCCTCTAATTCTTTGGGATCATGGCTTATAACCACAATGTCATCTGCAAATCGTAAATGGTTTAGGTACTCTCTGTTCACAATGACTCCTTTCTGCAACCAGTCTTTTGAAAGCTTCATCAAAGGCAGCAGTAAACAGTTTTGGAGATATTGTGTCTCCTTGTCGAACTCCTTTCTCGATTTTAAATTTCCTACTGTCTTTGTCTAGTCTAATAAAGGAGGTAGCATTCTCATATATTTTCTTCAAAATCATAATATGTGGGGTATCTACACCTTGTCTTTCCAGTGCCCGAAACATTGCCTTATGCTGTATGGAGTCAAATGCCTTTTCATAATCCACAAATTCCAGCATAATGGTGTTTTATGTTCAGTTGCTTTCTCCATTAGCTGTGATATTATGTGAAGGTGATCCATAGTTGAGAATCATGTCCTAAAGCCAGCTTGCTCTTTCGGTTGATTCTCATCAAGTATTCTTTCTAATCTATTAGTAATGACCCTTGTGAACAACTTGTAGATATGGGATAACAAGCTAATTGGTCTATAATTTCCAATTTCTGATTTATCTCCTTTCTTATGCAGCAAAACTATGATTGCATTATTCCACTGCTTAGGCATCACACCTTTTCTAATGCACTTTGTGAAGAGCCTTGCCAGTTTTTGTGTTATGTCTCTTCCTCCCAATTTTAACAACTCTACAGTAACTTCATCTTCCCCCGGGGCTTTCCGATACTTCATTTTCTTCAATGCATGTTCTACCTCATCAGGAAGAATATCGGGTATGTCGTATGTGTTGCTACTTTGCAATCCATCTTCCCCACTGCTGGTATCATTCCCTCGCTCCTTGTATAATTCTCTATAGTAGTCTTCTGCTATTTGAATTATGCCTTCTCTGCTGTTTATAAGTACACCATCGCTATTCTTCAGTTTCAATATCATTTGTCTTTCTGTATTACTGCTCATGGCTGCTGATTTAAATCCTTTGTTTTCCCTTAATGCTTGTTCTACTTTTCTTGTGTTAAATCTTCTTATGTCTTCTCTGAGCCTCTTTCTAATGGCTTTGCATAACTCAGTATACTCAATTTTCTCCTTGTCAGTGTTTATCTTGCTCTTCATTTTTTGCCTTTGGTTCATCATAATTGTTTCCTGACTACTTTTTTCTTCTTTGGATTTTTTTTCCCTATAGGTTTCTTGGGCTTTATTACTTTCAGAAAGTTGTAATATTCCTCGTTGATATCTTCGTCCTGAGCAGTCTGCAGAAGCTCAAACTTGTTCTTAAGTTCAAGTACATACTGCTTTTTCTCCTCTTCTGTTATCTCAAAGACCTTTGTATTATTTACTCAAGTAATGATATTACACATTAAATACTAATGATACTAAAGATAATACACATTAAATACTATACTAGTGATATTACACATTAAATATGGGGGGGGGGAGGTCATGTATATTATTATAACTATGACTGTTTGTATATATATATAGCAATATGCATGGTCTCCATCCAAAGACAGTGGCCTTTTAGGGTCTTTGGAAGACTTGTGAAATGGAAGTACATATGTGCTCTGGTATTAAGGAAAATTAAGTTATGTTTATCAGTTAATTCCTCAATATCTGTCCAATCATGTTCCATTATGAATTATGACTTTTAGGCCTCTTATTATATAAACGGCCGGTGTGAGTGGGAAATGAGATCTTTTAACTATTAGTTTCACATTAGAGGAACACAGGACTAATAGTTAAAAGGAATTTATACCTGTAGTTGAACTGCTAATGAGGAATTGTTCAGTGAAATCTGTCATACTGAATTATGCTTATTTACGGATTTGTTTATTTAATTAAAACTGACACTCTTCCATGTACCATTTCTACAAGTATGCAACTTTTTTATACATATTAAACAGACTTGTACTGACATTTTGTGATGTCTCCTGGAGACAAAGACAGATTTGAAAGTATATTGATCAGCTTAACAGTTCAAATGGAGATGGTGTGGAGTCTTTAACAATTCTATTCGATCAGTTCTTCCCCCCCCCATAGTTGTCCTGTGTGCATGTCCTCAGCACACATTTCCAAAACTGGACAGTCAGTTGTATCTTTCTTTTAACTAAGCCCCATCATTATGTCACTAGGCTCAGTGGCACAGTGATGGGGGAGCATCGTTGTTCCAGGTATATGTCACTGGGCACTGGCCAATGGGGGCACCTGAGGTACCAGAGCACTACTTATTTAATTTAAAATAAAAAATAGAGTATTTTAAATTTTGCTCATTGATACTTAAAAGATACAAATTATTTTATTATTTTTATGCATATTGAAAATAAACAAAAATTTTTATAAAAAATCTCAGTGGCACAGTAGTACACAACATTTTATTCATTGGTACATAAATAATTTACAGAAAGGGGGCACAAATGTATGCATTGTCCCCAGGTGCCCTATATCCTTGATATGGCACTGTCTAGGCTTTAAAGAAAGTTTCAACTGTGTATTCTCTAATTTCATTTACATTTCTATTGAGTTCTGTCTTGTCACTATTTGGGCATACTGGAATTTCTTTGTTTTTTACATTAATTTAGTCATACTCTTACTGGAATTGCTTTTTGTTGTTTCTGCATATTTTTGGGCTGATTTCCTCTTTTCCATTTTTTGCATGCATATGAAAATGCAAAGTGTCCATCTGAGCAGTTTTGGACAATATGATATAGTGGCTGGGCCACTATATCATATTGCTTGCAGTAATAATCTTTAGATAGCCACATAATCCTCTATATTTTGGCCTGAATGGCCATACACCTGGTACTTAAAAAATTACAGAAGATTCGAACATTTTATAACTTAGTAATTCCCTTTCTCTTCTCCTCTCTGGTAAGTGTGGTTTGTTAAAGGTTAATTTAAGTTTTTTTTGGTGGGTACTATATTCCAATATCTTCTTATGAAGATTCATTTTACTACCGTCTGTTATCATCTGATTTTGGAGAAGATTCCATTATGAAATTACTGCTCTTGAAATTAATGTTATTGGTATACCTCTGAATTCTGTCAGTCAGCTTTGGCATTTTATTGACATATTTAGGGGTCATTATTTCCATAGTATGTCACCAGTTCTAAGCCTTCTGAGTGTTTTTTTTTTTTTTTTTATGGTATTTTTCTAATGGAAGGCTGGTGTAGCCTGCCAACTGCTTATTCTCCAATAGAATGTATTATTAGAGTGGCTGGGAAATTAACTTTTGGTCTTATGGTCTTCGGCAGGATATTTAATCTAAACATTAAATGCCCTTCGATCCTCTACATACTGTAGAAGATTGAAGGGCTGTATGGTCAAACTCTCAGCATTTTAAGCAGGCAGAGGACTTAACATATTTTCTATTCTGCAACCTAGGTTATCCTTACTCTCTGAGGATTATGGTTGTTAAAATTAATATAAAAGTTTACCATCAAGCATACCTTAGCTACTTGGTGACTACATTTCCATTTTCTGTCTTTTGGTCAGATTGTTTGTCAGGTTATTTGTTTTTTGACTGGGCAAGATCTTCTCTAAATGCTGTGGGGAGTAAAATGTTTTGTATTCACTTCTTGCTCTTTTTTAGCCCTGGTGGGTATTTTTCAATTATCAGGTTACTGGCTCCTCATATATAGGTAAGATTGTGCCAGATAGTGACCAGAGCTTGAGTTAGTAAAAATGGGAGAGGGGGGGGGATGAAAAGACAATGTTCACTTTAGGATAGTTATTCATTATTAATTATGTAACTATTTTTATATATTAGAAGAATTTCTCTATTTTTCTCAGCTCAAAAATTTTAATGATTGGGATAAAGAATTATCATTATAGAAATCACTGTAATTACTATTTCATTTGGCACTTGAGTTCAAATTTATATATGTAATTATGAAAAAAAAAAAAAAAAAAAAAAAAGAGAGAGAGAAATTATGTAATTATAAAGCACTTAAAAAAATGCTTTCTCCACTTCATTTAAACACAATTTCAGAGGTCTTATGATATTCAGTCATACATTTGTGTGAAAAATTAAATCTAACAAATGCTTACCCTGCTGTACTTATTACACCAGTATTACTGTCAATTCTAAAGAGGCTCTTGGTTTCATTGTTCAAAGAATAGGTAATCTGACTGTTTACTCCATCATCTTTGTCATGAGCTCTAACTGTTAGTACAGTAGAGTTAATAGCAATATCTTCAGCAATTGTAGCACTGTATTCTACATGGTCAAAATGAGGATCATTATCGTTCTGATCCAAAACTATTACAGTGATATTACAAATGCCCACCATAGAAGGAATTCCTTGATCTCTTGAAGTTATAACCAAACGATACTGGGACATTTGTTCCCGATCTAGAGGACGACTGGATAGTTGTCCAGAATGAAGATCAACACTGAATTTATTCCCAATGTTGCCATCTATTTAAAAAAAAAAAAAAACAACAACATTATTTAAATCTGTAATTACACAGATTATACATTAGTATCAAAAACTGAAAGAATTTTTCAGAAATTTTTGATGATACATCAAGTAATAAATGGATATGTTTTATATTTCAAATGTAACTATGATATCTGAAATAGAAATGTATGTTAACATACATACAAATACTCATGAGCTGAGGCATTATGATCACTCCATCTCCCCAAACAGATGCATCCCACAGCACCTAGGACTGATGTCACTGACCAGTGCAGCTTATAGAGTGATGGCACAGGCAGTGCCTGTCAGTGTGTCAGTAAAAGGCCCATGCAATGAGGAAAGAGAAGGATCTGATGGATTTTAAACAAGGAATGATTTGTGGCACTAAGAAGGCAGGGACTAGCATCTCAGCAACCACAGGCATTATCAACTGTTCGAGGGCCACACAACAACCCAGCATGCTGGAATAAGGAGACCACCACGGGTTGATAGTTGACGTGAATGGTGGCTGGCTCATGCTGTCCAGGACAACTTATGGCTCATGATCGTTCAATTAATGGCAGACTACAATCAGAGTGTATAGAGAAACATTTCCGAGCACACTCCAGCATATAGGCCTAGAGAGTAGGCAACACGTTCACGTGCCCATGTTGAGTGAGTGTCATCAACACCTCCAACTGCAGTGGGCACAAGGACACCATTCTTGGACGATGGATGACCAGAAAAGAGCTGCCTAGCCTGATAAATAAAGGTTCCAACTCCATCATGTTGATGTGTAGGTGAATATGCGACAGCAAGCAGGTGAACAGCTGAAACCAGGCTGAAAGACTGGATGACAGCAGGCCGATGGTATCACAATTTGGGGGATAATTTCATGGACATCACTGGATCCCCTCTTCCCCATTGAATGCACCCTCACTGGCAGATTCTACCTCAGCACTGTTTTTGACCAAGTTCTGCCCAACATGGTGATCATATATCCCAATGGTACTGGACTCTTAAAACAACAAAATGCCCTGTGCCACAAGGCCTGCATTGTGCAGGAATGGTTTGAGGATCATGTCCAAGCATTTTGTGTGTTCCCCTGGGCACTGCATTGCATTACCCTGACATCAAACCCATTGAACATTTGTGAGATGCAGTAGAACACAGCCTTTGCCAGGCCATGCTAGTGCCTTGCTCTGTTGCCAAACTCCGTGATGTCCTTCTGTCCAGCTGGCCCAGGATACTGAGGACATCTTCCATGGTCTCACAGAGTCAATGCCATGGTGGGCACAAGGGGTTATCATGGCAAAAGGTGGCCCAGCACGCTATTAGGTAGGTGGTCATAATGTTTTGGCTCATAAGTGTAAGTCTATATATACATTAAATGATATTTATATCTGAAAAATTAGGTGGAACAGAGACATAGATACTCAGGAAACGAGAGAAGTACAATAAGAAGGGCAAAAATAGGAATCATACAGTGCATGGTAGGAATATCACATAAGGAATACTTCAGAAATCAAGACAAGGAATATCACGGATAAGTAATTTCAATTACTTTCTTACAAGGGAGCTAATCAGGAAAGCTGAAGATATGAAAGTAGAAGGAAAAGGACAAGGAGACTGTCTCCTTTCTGAAAGAGAAAGTTTTAGGATTATGATTAGGATTTTATTGGAGCATTAGCATCTAAGGGTATTATGTGCCAGGATATGGTTATGAGTTTTAAAATAAATATACAAATAAATTCTGGTAAGCTTTGAAAAAAAGGTTACCTCGTCATATAATGGTAAAAAGCATATATTCAGGATTTTATATGTTTATATAAATTAATATGGCATAAAAATTTTAAAAACAGCTGACACATTGTCATTGTCTGATAAAATCCAACTGTGTGTGTGTATAAGACTCAGTCAATGGTTAAAAGCAGTAAAAAGAGTGTCGCTAAAATCTGGACAGTTAATTAAAATGTGTCTTATATATAAAATGATGTGACAGAACTCCTACATATGAAATGTAATTGATCTTCACCAAAAACGAATGTGAAATGACTTTGTCCTGTGCAGAGCCAAACAAGAACAACTTCCTCTTTATGATCCCTGCACAGACTACACTGCCATGGTTCAACTACAGGCTCTATGTGGCATAATTTATTGGTAGTCTGTAGTTGAACCATGGCAGTCTAGTCTGTGCAGGGATCATAAAGAGGAAGTTGTTCTTGTTCGGCTCTGCATAGGACACAGTCATTTGACATATTCGTTTTTGGTGAAGGCCAATTACATTCTTATGTGGGAGTCACGAATCCTGTCATTGGGAGTGTATCTTGTGGTGTATTTTTTGCCTGTAGTCTGTATAGGGAACTGACAAGCAATAATTATTAGTTGAAGTTGTGGATTTTGCTGCAGCATCAGCTGAATCATTTCCACTAATCCCAATGTGGCTAGGAATCCAGCAGAAGCGGATATTGAATTTATGCTCATTAGCATTAGTAGAGGCATATGATGTAAGAAAGCAAGCTTATGCAGCATCAGCCAAAAAAAAAAAAAAAAAAAAACACACTCCCATTTCAACCCTCCGTTCATTAGAAGTACATGTCCAGCTGAGCCTTAAATTTATTTAGGCTATCAACTTCCACAACAAGGGATGGAAGTCTGTTCCACCAACCAACTACCCACTGGCTAAAGGCAAATTTCCACACATCTATCCCATATCGGTCTTTCCCCCATTTGAATTTATGCCCTCTCAGGTGATTATTCAGAGCAAGAGGAAGAATCCCATCAGCACTGAGCTTGATCAACTCATCAATGGACACTGCTTATCATGGACTAATGTTTTTAGTGGAGTCCCTCATGGTTCAGTGTTGGGTCCATTATTGTTTTCTGTATTTATAAATGATATTGATGATGGTATATCAAGCTTAATGTCCAAGTTTGCAGATGATACAAAGGTTGGCAGGGTTGTTAAGGACACTACTGATGCTATGCTGCTGCAACAGGATCTGGAAAGGTTGCACAGATGGGCTGAGAGGTGGCAAATGAAGTTTAACATTGACAAATGTAAAGTACTACATGTGGGAAACAGCAACCCCAGAGCAACGTATCAACTCTGTGGTACTATGACAGTGGTAGAGAATGAAAAGGACCTGGGGGTAATTGTGCAGGCAGATATGACGTTCTCTGAGCAGTGCAGACGGGCTGCAAGAGTAGCTCATGGTGTCTTATCAATGATATACAGGAATTTTTCTAGCAGGGATAAGGAGGTGATTATTCCCTTGTATAAGGCAATGGTCAGGAGACACCTTGAGTACTGTATACAGGTCTGGAGGCCTCATTTCAAGAAGGATGTAGAGCTGCTGCAACAAGTACAGAGAAGGGTAACAAGATTAGTGAATGGAACAAAGGGTTGCTCTTACGAAGAAAGGCTTAAGTTTTGCAAATTACAGTGTCTGGAGACTAGGCACCGGCGAGGTGATCTGATAGAGATGTATAAAGTTTTGAATGGCTTGAGCATGCTCAATGCTGATGGGATTGTGCCTCTTGCTCAGAATAATCACCTGAGAGGGCATAAATTCAAATTGAGGAAAGACAGATGTAGGATAGATGTGCGGAAATTTGCCTTTAGCCAGCGGGTAGTTGGTTGGTGGATCAGACTTCCATCCTTTGTTGTGGAAGTTGATAGCCTAAATAAATTTAAGGCTCAGCTGGACAGGTATTTCGAACGAACGAGGGATGAAGTGGAAGTTTTTTGTTTTTTTTTGGCTGTTGCTGCATAAGCTTACTTTCTTGCATCATATGCTTCTACTAATGCTAAAGAGGTACGGATATAGGAGTAGCGGGTGATTAATCCTTCTGTGTGGGTTTTATTGAAATTAGCAGGTAGCGTGTGATGGGAGTGAATGTCTCTTTTGGTAGTATGGTCATTTCAGTCTCGGTTCTGATGGTATGGTCATTTTAGTCTCAGTTCTGATGGAAAATCTCCCTGCTACCTTTCAAGTGTAGGTTGGTTTATTTGGATTCATAGGTTTCACTCCTTTTCTTGCCTCCTGATATGATATGTTCAGCTCTGCCTTAATCCTTTGTATTTCTTTTTTCTTCCTTCCACTTCTGGCATGCTTGGGAGTATGCATAGTTTTCTCTTTGGCAAGTAATAAAGTAATACAGGTGGGTTTTTTGGCTGAACACAATGTAGTTTCATGGTCCTTTGCAGCAAATCAAGCTCATGCAGGGCTCCATGACAAATCATTTGCTCATGTCCATATTTCTGGCACTTAAAGCAACTAATTTGGAACATAAGGATGCACCAGGCAGTTAACATAGCTAGCTTTGATCTCATTATGAAATGGTGAATTAAAGTAGTGAATAAAGGTCAGGATGATGTTTCTAGTGGGAGAAAGTTTCCCATCCCTACGCATGAATATTCGTTTCGCAGCTGTCACTCATTGGGGTTTTAATTCAGAACAGATTTCCTCTTTGGACACTTCAAGGAGATCCCATTCTGCAATGACACCATGGGATGAGTTAAGTGACTTGTGGGGGGGGGGTAAATGTAATAGGCATTCCTATGATACATGTAGCATAGAGGAGCTGCTCTGAATGTCTGTCACTTCTGGTCTCTACAAGCAGGTCATCCGAGCAAAGCCATTTGACAGATTTAGCAGAGCCTACCAAACCTTTCAAACTCTTCTGGATAAAGAAGGGTGACAGACAAACTCTTCTGGATAAAGAAGGGTGAATTATCAGGTACCGAGAGTGTTGGGCCTGATATAACTTCTTTAGTCTGTATTTTTTGGCAGAAGTGACATTCTCTGGGTCAATGGTTAAATTTTCAGATTGGAACCAGGGTTGGGCCCCAGAAGAAATAATTTTGTCAGGATTCATGAGCTTTTATGTTTCTTCGGTGCCTGGGCTCCCCACCCACCATGAAGCCCAAAGGGATACCCACTACATGGCAAGCAATAAATGCACTTAGGAGTGGGATGCCAGAGCTACCCAGATGCTACACGTGCACCACTGTCCCTTGGATCGTGAGGGTAGAGGCATGGCATCAACATGGTTGACCCTTGCAGGCAAACCCACTAGCCAACTGATCCTGGCCAAGCCATCCAGGACCATCCATCTTGTTGAAGCAGGGGTCAAAGCAGTGTGTTGAAGCTGGGGCCCCTCAACCACCAGGATTCCCCCTTTTCCAAATTTCCATGGGTTCCAGTGAATGGCAAACACGCCAGATTCCTATGATGTTAGCCTGTAACCTAGGCTGTGGGCATTAGATCCCAGTGATGCTAATCTGGAGGACCAGCAGCATCACTGAGGGGTCTGCTCATCACATATAGGTGCCCACGATGAGTGGAAAAGAGAAAGTAGAAGGTAAAAATGTAAAGAGATATAAGTGGTTGGTATTAGAAAGAAAGATGATTTGGGGAGCAAAGCAAAATGGTACAAATGGGCAAACACACATACCATGATAACCAGGAACTAAATTGGTCTGAAAGAAGATGGTGCAGTTAAGAGTTTATATCATTAAATATTACTAAATTTTGCTAAAATGCTAAATAATGTTAAAAGAATATATTAATACAAACATGAGCAAATAAATTAATAAACATGCATGAAACAAATTAAAAACGAATAAAAAAAAACAAATGCATGAAACTTCTTAATCTATAAAGGAAAATCCATTTCCAACCTGTAATTGTGTAGGTTACTTCAGCATTATGACCACTATCATGATCTGTAGCAAGCAATGTATGAATTACACTAAGATCACTATTTTCAGGTACTTGCAGTGTATAGCATGAATCTCCAAATTCAGGGGCATGGTCGTTAACATCAAGTAATTCTACTATAACAGTTGCTGTGTCATACTGAGATGGGAATGCACCATCACGAACATACACAGTAATGAAGTAAGATGATTTATCTTCACGGTCCAAGGAAGTAGCTGTACGGATTTCTCCTGATTGAGAATTAATTGTAAATTTGTTATCTGCAACGCCAACCGGAATCATGTATGACAGTTTACCATTATCTCCTTTACCGTGAACATGAAAAGGAAAAAAAAGATTTCAGATTAGTCATCATTATAATTAAACATATAACCTAATTCATTAAAGAACAACCATTACAATTATAATTTTTGGATTTTGCTCATCATATTACCAAAATACTAATTTGATATATATATATCAGTTAAGTACATCTGACCATATTATTTCTAAAATTTTCCCTATAAATCAAAATGCCTCTCTTATCAAACTTGAGAAGCATTTTGGGATTGAATAAATAAAAAATTTATTACAAACCTAGGTCTAAAAATATATTTTTGCTGAGTTAAAGCCTCTTCAAATTTTGCAAATCAAAGAAACATTAAGTAGTCGTTCATTTATTTATTACATTTTCTATATCAATTTTTTTCTATTTTTACATAAAAAATTCACAAGTGCTTAAAATGTCCACTCTCAACTGTATGCACACCTCACATTAATGAACATGAGATTCCTTTACTATGCAACCAATGCAGGATGTGTGGTGCCATTTCAGCAATATGCAGAATACACTGAAGTAACTTATTCTAAGCCAACATATACTTCTGGTATGCCAACTGTATTTGTATATAGGACAAATAAAAATCACCTAATGTAGTTAGGTGAAGAGAGTGGAGAGACTATGTAACTAGTGTCCATGACTAGTTACATAGACTAATCTATTACTGAAGTGGAAAAACTACCATAATGCCAGGTCCGTCACCATGGGGAGCGGGAGGGAAATGGCTGGTTAAGCATCGTTGTTAAAGATCATGAAGGGCCATTCAGCAATTTGGCAGGAGAATGGAGCTAAAAATTTCTAGTTCTGTCACTACCACTGGAAGGAATTTTCATTTAGGGAGACTCCCGGCCACCTTCTGTAATACAGAGATGCTCCATCATACTGACACAACCCCCTAGTTTTATAATAAGTAGTATAACTCCTAAATGAAGTCACAGTAACCCCCTAGAGTAACTTATCAACTGTGTGGTACTACACTCAGGGTAGTGGATATTGAAAAGGTGTTTAAAGCCTTAAATGGATTGAGTAAGCTGAATGTTAATGGTATTCTTCCACTTGCTGAGACTACACACGAGGGTGCATAAATTCAAGTTGAGGAAGGACTAGCAGGATAGACATGCAGCAGTGTGCCTTCAGCCAGCAAGTGGTTGATTGTTGGAACAGGCTTCCACTTCTAATTTGTCTAGTTCTCCCTTGAGAACTAGACAAATTAGACAAATTTTTGAAGGGTACAGATGGGCGAACTTTTTTTTGCTGTTGCTATATAAGCTTGCTTTCTTGCATCACTTGCCATTACTACTACTCATGTAATAGTTAAACATTCTAAATTTCACCTATCTAGGTTCGCAGATAACCAAATCTATTACTAATGAAATAAAGTCCTGTATCCTGAATGGAAACATGTTTCTATGCACATGAAAAATTAATGAAGTCCAGAGTATTGAACAGACATTTAAAATTAAGAATATACAAAAGCCTCATTAGACCAGTTGTTGTTTTTTCATACGGTTCATACTTATTTTTCATAAGCTTCATACAGTTGTGAAGGTTGGACATTAACGAGTAAAGATGAGCAACTGTTGAGAGTGTTTGAGTGTAGAATTTTATGAAAAGTTTTTGGGCCCGTAAAAGATGTTGATGGATCCTGGAGGATCAGAATGAACCATGAACTTGACCATCTTATTCAGGGTATGGACAGTGTCAAATTTGTGACACTGTCCATACCCTGAATGGAGACTCTGGGTGAGCCAGAGATAACATGTCACTGGTTGGGCCATGAGAGGAAGACTGTGGAAAAGATGGATGGATGGATGGATGGATGGATGGATGGATGATGTAGAAGAGGACTTAAAAATTATAAAAATAAGAAGCTGGAGAAGTTTGATTTCTGGGAGGGCTTATTGGCGGAACATCGCTGTGAAGGCTAAGACACACCCTGGGTTATAATGTCAGAAGAAGAACTACTACTACTACATATAAGTATATCAGCAGTATACATATATATATCAGCAGTGAATTGAATTCTTGATAAGCAAAATTTAAAAAAGCTTCAACTAGCAAAATGTTATTTCTGTCCTGTATATTCATAAAAAGTTTTTCCATCATTTATCAAATCCCTAACATGCACTTGAAGTTTGACAGGTTCTGAGTCATGCTGTATTAATATGGGGTAGAATATGCCTACAGTATATTGTATATGGCCCACTATAATGTTAAGATTTTTCAGATATAACAGTCATTTAAACTACATCATAATTAAATCGTAACTAGGGTTTGGATTTTTATGACCTTAAAAATGTCAAAACATTATGAAAATATGTCATTAAATTTAACCAAATATAATCTTAAATATAACTAAATAATTTACCTTTACAATACCGTATAAATGATATTTTCTTTTTTTATTCTTTTAAAGTTGTATGACTTGTTATACAAATTTCTAACAAGTAGTATAATGAAAATATCACAATTTGCAATTTTTTTTTTTTTTTTGAAATATAAACGTTAAAATATTTTTTAAACATACAAAAACCAAAATGTATAGGCTAAGGTACTAGGTTACTAACACTTAAGTTGCTAAGTACTTAACCAACTTCAATACAAGTCATGCATAAGCATTAAATTTGGAATGTTTTGTTTGTTATTTGGGTTTTAGGAGCATTAGCAACCAAGGCCATATTGCTCCATGGATATGCGGTGGTCATTCCCTGACCTTTCTGCATCCTCCGTATTTGGTGATCACGGGCTCGAACCCCAGTCTAATAAAGAAGCGTGTGCTACGCACTGCTGCTCCTGCCCACCTGGCTACGGAGGCGCCATAAATTTGGAATGTCCATATTATTATTATTAGCAGCTATATGGTGCAAGGAAGCCTGAGGCTTATGCTGCACCAGCAAAAAAAAAAAAAAATCCCAAGTTACCCTGAGAGAGAGAGAGAGAGAGAGAGAGAGAGAGAGAGAGAGAGAGAGAGAGAGAGAGAGAGAGAGAGAAGGGAATCATCAAGAAAGAGAAGAATGATGATATCCAGCTCAGGACTCTGGATGTGCCAAGCCCATACTCACCAGATGTGAGCACCTGGAAGCATCCAAAAATAAAAATTATGATAGATCTATTACCAGGTAATTAATTAATTTACTTAAATAAACTAAATGCAGCAAGGCACAATATTTAAGAGTTTAAGATTCTATATAACATTGGTGTAGATACGCCATAGATTAAGAACAACTACGATAGTAGTGTGAAAGACATCATTTTGTCTGTATCTCATATTGTGCTCTTCCTTCAAAACAAGTTGCCAATGTATTGCACTACCTTGAATAAGTAACGCTTCACTAATAGAGAAGACTATTGTGACTTGTCTTACCACCACCCACCGATGAAAAGGCAACTAGCTTTGAAACGGTGCCATCTGGGTGGTGGTACTCACTTAGAATAAGTAACAGTAGTCTTCTCTATTAGTAAAGCGCTACTTATTTGAGGTAGTGCAATACATGGGCAACTCGTTGTAAAGGAAGAGCACAATATGAGATACAGATGAAACGATGCCTTTCACACTACTATCGTAGTTGTTCATTAAGAGTTATCTATGATGTATTTACACCGATATTATATTTATTAATTAATTTACGTAAGTCTTTATTGCATGCATTGCAATATATTATTTTTCCATCCATTTGGTATGTGTCTTTAGACTCTTCTTTAACCACAGAAGAAATCCATTTTCTAAAAAGCTCAATTTTGGCTTCATTTCACCAACAGTTGAAATTTCTACTGTATAAAATAAGTTGAATGAATAATTCATTAAACTCGGTATAAGGCAAATCTAAAGTTTTAAATTATAGCTAAGATTATACTACAGTGTGGTTGTGAGTGACTAAAGAGCAAATCAAAATAACTTTGTGATTTAGCCACTTGAGCCCATCCACGCTGGAATGTGAAATGATTAAATGTAAATTCCCACGTTTTTTTAGAAATATATTTTAAATCAATTTGATAAATAATTTGTCGATTATCGTAAGACGAAATATGAAAACTTTATGTCGACAAGTATAAAATATGCTATTACATATGATATTTTTTTGAAATTATGACCTAATGTGTAAAATATGATGAAATATGAAATTATAAACACGCTTCTTTAGGATCCTCAGACCATGTAACATGGACAAACTAAGTTTCATGCCTTTATGTAAACGGAAAATGAATATGATAATACATAAAAATCCGAACCCTACTAATAATAATATAATTCTGATGTGATAGCTAAATCAATATGGGCACCGACTGTTACTGATAATGGTGCTACAACTGTGTAACAGAGACACTGTTGTATTTTAGGGTAAAAGATTATTTATTGAAATAAAATCTACACTTATAATAAAATAAAACAAAATTTAATTAATTAAACCACTACTTATCAATTAAAAGCTGAACCTCAATATTACATACATAACTCACTGACCAGTATGCACAGAGCTAAAGTTAGTTGGTAGCCCTCCCACACACACTTAACCAGAGTAATTGAATTGTGACATTACAGATTTTCAGCTTTTAACTGAAAAGTAGTTCAATTAATTAAATTTTACATTACTGCCTCTGAGATAAAGGAAGCAAATCAGCTCCCAACAATGCATGTCTTGCAATTTTATTAAATAACTAAAAGGCATTAACTAATTTAAATTTAATCTAATAAAATTCATTTAATTTAATTTTCAACTCTCAGTACAGGAACTCCCTGACTTATGTAAGGGTTGCGTTCTGTGGAACACTACGTAAGTCGGAATTTACCCCATGCTTGTGCAGCACTTGCAACTGTGCTTGGCGCCTCTGTAGCCAAGTGGGAAGGAGCAGCAGTGCATAGCACACGCTTCTTGATTAGACCGGGTTTCGAGCCCGTCACCACCAAATACGGAGGATGCGGAAAGGTCAGGGAATGACCACCGCATATCCCAGAGCAATATGGCCTTAGTTGCTAATGCTCCTTAAAACCAAATAACAAACAAACAAGCAACTGTGCTCGCTGAATTGATTGAATCAAAAAAGAAATGTTCAACAAACATGTAAATAGAATTATTAATTGCATTTATTCAATTTTTTTATCTCACGTGCAGGAAAAATTACAAAAAGCTTACAATTTAAAAAAATTTAAAAATCAAAAAATTACAAAAAAACAGAGGAGACAAGCATAACGTCAGTAAGTTTTACCTCTTGAGAATCGTTGTCTTCAGCTGATAAATATGCCACTGCGTTAGTTGAGGGCTGTGGAGATTTAGAAGGGGTCAGCCGCTCAACCTTACAAAAGAACATATTAATGGTTGACTGGATGGTGGCTTTTTTTTCTTTTCATCATAGATTTCTTTGTAGCAAGCAAGCATATCATTCACCATTCTGTTAACTTTTAAGAATCTTTTGCTGTCAGGATCCATCTTCTCAAACCTCGCCATTGCAGATGCAATTTCACAAAATGCCATTGCCATCTTTCTTGTGATTAAGTGTCTCAGCTCCTCATTTTGTTCATCTTGAGCTTCGTCAGCATTTTCTTCTTTCACTGTTACTGCCTGCAAGTCAATAAGTTCTTCGTTAGATAATTCCTTCTCTTCTTCCTCTATTAACTCCTACATCAACCTCCAACTGAAGTAGCTCTGCAACCTTTACAATATTATCTGTAACCTCTTCATATGATTCAACTTTTTCAAATCCTTCAAAGCCTTTTACGTGCCGTGGGCATATTTTCTTCCATGCACCATTTTAACAACTTTTAGTAATTTCCGCCCAGGCCTTATTAATGTTTAAGATGGCGTGGTAAATATTGTAAGATTTCCAAAAGTTTCTTAATGTAAAATTTTTCTCATAGTCTACTGCAGACGATACCTGAGCAAATGTTGTGCATAAATTCAAAATAACACCCTGATTCATAGGTTGGATGAGTGAAGTTATGTTTGGAGGTAGAAATATGACTCTCATATTCAAATTGAAATCATCAAGATGCATAGGATGTTCAGGAGCATTATCTAACAGAAGCAAAATCTTGAAAGGAATGTCACTGTCTTTACAATATTTTTCAACCCCGGGAACGAAGCAGCATTTAAACCAATCCTCAAAGAGAGATATTGTTATCCATACTCTCTGGATCAGTCAGAAATGCACAGATAGGGCAACTTTATTGATGCCCTTAAATGCACGAGGATTTCCAGAATGGTACACAAGCAGTGGTTTTAATCTGTTATCTCCCACTGCATTAATCCCAAGCAAGAGCGTGGCCCTATCTTTTAACCCCTTGAAACTGGCATTGTATTTTCCTTTTTGGCAATGTATGTTTGATCTGGCATTTTTTCCCAATACGGAGCAGTCTCTTCAATGTTAAAAATTTGCCACATTGAATAGCTGCCTTCATCAATAATTTTCTCCAACACATCACAAAATTTCTCTGCAGCTGCAGAATCAGCACTGGTGACTTCACCGCATACTTTAAAGCTGTGGAAACTAGCGCAATGCTTGAACCTATTAAACCACCCATTGCTTGCCACGAACTTGGCTTGGGGTTCATCGTACTTATCCTTAATATCTTTAAAAATACTTGTTGCTTTTGCTTGAATGGTCATTAGACTCAGGAGGCACTCACTTCTGAATCTGATTTTCCATCCATATTATTAACAACTGTTCCACCTTCGATATAGCACCTGAACACTATTTTGTGATCACTATTGATCTTAAGTGCTTTGATCCTTTGACAGTGCATGTATAGCGCACTGTCCTTTAAAATAGTATTCACTGTTGAAGCAGCGAGACCTAATTCCCTTGCAATAGATGATAAACTTTATCTTGCTTCATACTTCTAAATCATTTTTATCTTCATTTCTAAATCAATTTTGTTTTGTTTCCTGGCACTGCCAGCACTTGCACTATTTAGTTGCTTTGCCTTCATCATTGTAATACATAAATAGGAATGAAGAGAAGGTTCTGAAAATTTGTTTTTTATATGATTGAAGATTTCAGTGAAGGGGAAAACATTTCATCATAACAGCATAAAAACCCACACAATTGCAGTTATCAGTATTATCGCAAATGTAATAAGACTGAGTTTAATACCTGTTTATAATATATTGCACTAACAGAAAAGCCCAATAAACCAGAAAGTGCAAATTGTTTTTGTTGTTTTATGATTGTGACCTCCAGAAACATGCTTTAGAAAATATCACAGAGGCATTAAAAACTGATTAACGGGAACATATGATAATGATGAAAGTGTAGTGCAATTTCTATTATAAATGTGACCTTTTAGAGAGATAAGTAGCTTAGTAATATAGTGAAATTTTCAACTTCCAAGGACTTAGAAAAAATTACAAAAAAAAAAAAAAAAAAAAACAACAACAAACAATGTGTTATTGGGTTCATATTATGATATTTTCACAATACCTCCATTTTTTTTCCTATGGAATGCAAAATATTTCCACGATTTTTTTAAATTTGCACCGGCCAGCAGGCCAGAACTTCTGTAAAGTCGAATTTCCATAAGTCAAGTATTACATAAGTCGGGAGTTCCTGTATTTGGAAGATCCACTGGCAGGTACATAAGGGGGGGGGGGGTTGAAAACAGATAAATAGTCTGGATATAGAGAATTTCTTTGCACAGGTTGGTTCTGCTTTAGATGTTGAAGTTGAGAAAAGTGTGAGATTGTGGTGACTGTTATGATTTCTTTCTCAAGAAGGTTTGCTGTTTCCATTTTTACCTGCAAGGATCATATCCAGATCAGTTGAGGCACACCACCCAACAAGAGGATGAATCAGATTGGTCCACTTGATATCGATGGTTCAACTGTTGATGATCCTGCTCAGGTAGCTAACAAACTAAATGAATATTTTGCATCGACATTCACAGATGAGGAGTTATTCAGTGAGGGGAATGCCAGCCAGAGGAGTATTCAACTCTGGCAGTAAGCTAGATGATTTTGTAATCATCTAGTAATTTGTAATTCGTAAAAAGCCGTGAATTAGGGTTGAATTTGAAAGTGACTGCAATTCTGCCCAGACACGATAGGAGGGAGTATATGATAAGAGCCCTGTCGATCAATTCGGCTCTGGAAAGATTGTGCAGGGCTCAAGGGGTAGAATTTTTTTCAGCCTGGTCTGTACTTGTTAACAGGAGAGACTGCTTCTATAGGGATGGGATACACTTAAATAGAAAGGGTGCAAGAATGTTTGCGGATGATATCGAGGCAGTGTTAAGTGGGTTGGAAAACTGCTAGATTGGAGGGATACAAGGACTAATAGATTAACAGTAGCCACTGGCAGAGGTGAAAGTGATTCTTGCACTGCTTCTATTGGAATGAGCCACAGCCTGGAGAATAAGATGCAGGATATTTCAGAGACTGCTGGGAATCATTGGGGTACAAATAAACACATAGGTTGTGTTAGGATAGCTAAGAAAAAGAACAAGTGCATGTATACTTGCGTGTACACCAATGCTAGGAGTTCAGTAAATAAATTTGATGAATTTGAGGTATTGCTCAAAACATCAAAGGCAGATATTGTGGGGATTTCAGAGACATGGTGTCACACAGATATAAGGAATGCAGAACTTGAATTTGGGGAGTACAATGTCTACAGAAAGGATAGACAGGATAGGAAGGGAGGAGGGGTTATGCTATCAGTTAAGAAATACATAAATTCCAAGGAAGTGAAGCCAGTCGACATTGCTGGACAGTGCAGTGTCGAGTCAGTTTGGTGTGACATAAGCATTGGGAGATCAAAATTGAGAGTAGGAGTGTGCTATAGCCCTAATGACTCTGATGAGTATAATAAGAAACTGTACAGGGAAATAGAGTGGGCCAGTAAATCAGAGAGTCTTATAATGGGGGATTTTAATTTCCCAGATATTGACTGGAATTTGGGGGCTGGTCACTCACACACTAGCAAGGCTTTTGTGGATTTATTGGATGATTGTTTTCTACATCAGCATGTTCGGGAGGCAACTAGAGGGAGTAATATTCTTGATTTGATTATCAGTAGTGATTCTTCATGCATTAAGAATCTGCAGGTAAATGAACACTAGGTGGCAGTGATCACAGTGTGCTGAAGTGGGATTTACTCAAAGAGGTAACTACCATTAGGGGTAAAGGGAAGGGTTACTGCTTTCGTAAAAGGCGACTACGATGGACTGAGACAGTATTAAAATTCTATACAGTGGGACCAACTGATGATATTACCAACAGCAAATTCAAAATGGGAAGCTTTCAAAGAACTTATCTTGGAAGCTACTAGGCTTTACATACCAACTAAGAAATATTGTTCAAGGTTTAGGCCTAAGTGGATGTCAGATGAACTAGTGAGACATATGGCGAAGAAGAAAAATGCATGGTATACATACAAATTAACACGTGACACAGAAGCCTACGATAGATACAAGTTGATCTGTAACCAAGTTACAAAGGAGGTTAGGCAGGCGAAGGCAGATTACAAGAAAACTTTGGCAAGGGATGCAAAGAAAACCAGCAAAGAGCTCTTTACTTATGTAAACTCTAGAAGGAAGGGGATGAATCAGATTGGACCACTTGATATTGATGGGTCAACTGTTGATGATCTTGCTCAGGTAGCAAACAAACTGAATGAATATTTTGCATCGACATTCACACATGAGGAGTTATTCAGCGAGTGGAATGCCAGAGGTGAGCTAAACTCTGGCAGTGAGCTGGATGATGTTGTAATAACTGAGATGAAAGCAGAGGAGAAACTGTTGAAGATAAACATAAAAAAGGCACCCTGGGTGGACGGGATCTATCCAGTTATATTAAAGGAGGCAGCAAAGGAAGTAAGCAAACCCTTAACCATAATTATGAGAGCTTCCTTGGACTCAGGGGAAGTACCCATGGACTGGAGATGTGCAAATGTGACCCCAATTCACAAAGGAGGATCAAATGGCGACACAAATAATTATAGACCTGTTAGTTTAACTTCTGTTCCTGGAAAATTAATGGAGGCACTGGTTAAAGAAGCACTGCAGGATCATCTAGACAAGACTTCAGTTATAGCTGGGACACAGCATGGTTTTGTTAAGGGGAAGTCTTGCCTGACCAATTTGATTGGATACTATGATGCAGTCACAAAAGAATTGGATGCAGGGAATAACTTTGATATTATATACTTCGATCTTAGAAAGGCTTTTGATACTGTTGCACATGGAAGACTGCTGCACAAATTGGAGCAGTGTGGCATTGGAGGCAAATTGCTGCTATGGATAAAGGGGTGGTTTGTTTGTTATGTTTGTTATTTGGTTTTTAGGAGCATTAGCAACTAAGGCCATATTGCTCCGGGATATGCGGTGGTCATTCCCTGACCTTTCCGCATCCTCCGTATTTGGTGGTGACGGGCTCGAACCCCGATCTAATCAAGAAGTGTGTGCTACGCACTGCTGCTCCTTCCCACCTGGATACGGAGGCGCCTTAAAGGGGTGGTTGAGGGGGAGAAGACAGAGAGTGGTAATCAATGGACACTGCTCATCGTGGACTAATGTTATTAGTGGAGTCCCTCAGGGTTCAGTATTGGGTCCATTATTGTTTTCTGTATTTATAAATGATATTGATGATGGTATATTAAGCTTAATGTCCAAGTTTGCAGACGATACAAAGGTTGGCAGTGTTGTCAAGGACACTACTGACACTATGCTACTGCAACAGGATCTGGAAAGGTTGAGCAGATGAGCTGAGAGGTGGCAAATGAAGTTTAACATTGACAAATGTAAAGTACTACATATGGGAAACAGCAACCCCAGAGCAACGTATCAACTCTGTGGTACTACACTGACAGTAGAGAATGAAAGGGACCTGGTTGTGCAGGCAGATATGAAGTTTTCTGAGCAGTGCAGACGGGCTGCACTGCTCAGAGTAGCTCATGGTGTATTGTCGATGATATATAGGAATTTTTCTAGCAGGGATAAGGAGGTGATTATTCCCTTGTATAAGGCAATGGTCAGGCCACACCTAGAGTACTGAATACAGGTCTGGAGGCCTCATTTCAAGAAGGATGTAGAGGTGCTGGAAAGAGTACAGAGAAGGGCAACAAGATTAGTGAATGGAACAAAGGGGTGCTCTTACGAAGAAAGGCTTAAGTTTTGCAAATTACAGTGTCTGGGGACTAGGCACCAGCGAGGTGATCTGATAGAGGTGTATAAAGCCTTGAATGGTTTGAGCATGCTCAATGCTGATGGGATTCTTCCTTTTGCTCAGAATAATCACCTGAGAGGGCATAAATTCCAGTTTAAAAAAAAAGACAGATGTAGGATAGACGTGAGGAAATTTACCTTTAGCCAGCGGGTGGTTGGTTGGTGGAATAGATTTCCATCCCTTGTAGTGGAAGTTGATAGCCCAAATAGATTTACGGCTGAGCTGGACAGGTATTTGGAACAAACGGAGGGGTGAAATGAGAGCTTTTTTTTTTTTTTTGGCTGATGCTGCATAAGCTTGCTTTCTTGCATCATTTGCCTCTGCTAATGCTAAATCACCAAATAAACTTACCTCGTTGTTACAAAAGTTGTACTGCAAAAAGTTGAGTTTTGAAGAAAGGAAGTCAAAAAGTTCCAAGATAATAGTGAAGTTTGGAGAATGATAGATGAATTTGAAGAATGGGTGGAGAGATTTAAGCTACAGGAGGTCAAAAATAAGAATTCTTTTCCTAATCTTCCTAATTCCAAATTAGACAGTGTCTGACAAGGAATATCAGAGCAGACATAGGCACAAGTACCACCTTTGTAGCAAAATGAATCATAGAGCTCTAATCATAATAATGATTTTTATGATAATAATTAAAACAATATGATCATCTTAGTTGCCATAATCATAGAATCTTTAATTAGGGCAACCGAGATTAGTTGTAGTTGAGGTAACTGATAATTAAACTGTTTCAGAAAAAGTAAATTGGACTTGGCAGATTGTAGGTAGAAATGGACAAGTGTAAATAGAAAACTGAGGACAGATAATTTGTGAAAGTAATGAAGTTTTTGGGAGATGCTGTTTGTTTGTCTATTAATGATGCATTCAGCATATAAAGTAAAAGTTAAGGGGGAAATGTGTGAATGCTAGCATGTATGTATGTATGTATGTTAGCCATTCTAATACTATGTTGTTCGCGTTGGGAGTGAGATATTATTAGTCAACTATATTGTTTTTCAACTGATATAGCACCCAGCTCTTTAGCATTAGCATTAGTAGAGGCATATGATGCAAGAAAGCAAGCTTATGCAGCATCAGCCAAAAAAAAAAAAAAAACACCCACCATTCCCATTTCACCCCTCCGTTCGTTCAAAATACCTGTCCAGCTGAGCCTTAAATTTATTTAGTCTACCAACTACCACAAGGGATGGAAGTCTGTTCCGCCAACCAACTACCCGCTGGCTAAAGGCAAATTTCTGCACATCTATCCTACATCTGTCTTTCCTTAATTTGAATTTATGCCCTCTCAGGTGATTATTCTGAGCAAAAGGAAGAATCCCATCAGCTTGATTTGATTTGATTTGATTTTGGTAGTTGTTGGCGCATCGGCTTCTGTGGCCATATTGCACCTCCCAAGGTTTTTGCAGTACTTTGATCCAAGCCCGAGGCGGGAATCGAACCCGCGACCTTTGTGTTGCCGGGCAGGTACTTTACCCACTAGGCTAGCCCGGTCGGCATCCCATCAGCATTGAGCGTACTCAAACCATTCAGGGCTTTATACACCTCTATCAGATCACCTCGCCAGTGCCTAGTCTCCAGACAGTGTAATTTGCAAAACTTAACCCTGTCTTCATAAGAGCAACCCTTTGTTCCATTCACTCTTGTTGCTCTTCTCTGTACTCATTCCAGCAGTTCTATATCCTTCTTGAAATGAGGCCTCCAGACCTGTATACAGTACTCAAGGTGTGGCCTGACCATTGCCTTATACAAGGGAATAATCACCTCCTTATCCCTGCTAGAAAAATTCCTGTATATCATTGACAAGACACCATGAGCTACTCTTGCAGCCTGTCTGCACTGCTCAGAGAACTTCATATCTGCCTGCACAATTACCCCCAGGTCCTTTTCATTCTCTACTGCTGTCAGTGTAGTACCACAGAGTTGATATGTTGCTCAGGGGTTACTGCTTCCCATATGTAGTTCTTTACATTTGTCAATGTTAAACTTCATTTGCCACCTCTCAGCCCATCTGCTCAACCTTTCCAGATCCTGTTGCAGCAGCATAGTGTCAGTAGTGTCCTTAAAAACCTTGCCAACCTTTGTATCATCTGCAAACTTGGACATTAAGCTTGATATACCATCATCAATATTTATAAATACAGAAAACAATAATGGTTTTTGGTTTTTTTTTTTTAGGAGCATTAGCAACTAAGGCCATATTGTTCCGGGATATGCGGTGGTCATTCCTTGACCTTTCCACATCCTCCGTATTTGGTGGTGACGGGCTCGAACCCCGGTCTAATCAAGAAGCGTGTGCTGCGCACTGCTGCTCCTTCCCACCTGGCTACGGAGGCGCCAACAAACAAACAATAATGGATCCAACACTGAACCCTGAGGGACTCCACTAATAACATTAGTCCACGATGAGCATGTCCATTGATTACTACTCTGTCTTCTCCCCCTCACCCATCCCTTTATCCATAGCAGTAATTTGCCTACAATGCCACATTGCTCCAAATTGTGCAGCAATCTTCCATGTGCAACAGTATCAAAAGCCTTTCTAAGATCCAAATATATAATATCAAAGTTATTCTCTGCATCCAGTTCTTTTGTGACTGCATCATAGTATCCAATCAAATTGGTCAGGCAAGACTTTCCCTTAACGAAACTGTGCTGTGTCCGAGCTATAACTGAAGTCTTGTCTAGATGATCTTGCAGTGCTTCTTTAACCAGTGCCTCCATTAATTTTCCTGGAACAGAAGTTAAACTCCCAGGTCTATAATTACTTGTGTCAGCCTTTGATCCTCCTTTGTGAATTGGGGTCACATTTGCACATCTCCAGTCTATGGGTACCTCCCCTGAGTCCAAGGAAGCTCTCGTAATTATGGCTAAGGGTTTGCTTACTTCCTTTACTGCCTCCTTTAATATTACTGGATAGATCCCATCCACCCCGGCGCCTCCGTAGCCAGGTGGGAAGGAGCAGCAGTGCATAGCACACGCTTCTTGATTAGACCGGGGTTCGAGCCCGTCGCCACCAAATATGGAGGATGCGGAAAGGTCAGGGAATGACCACCGCATATCCCGGAGCAATATGGCCTTAGTTGCTAATGCTCCTAAAAACCAAAACAACAAACAAACAAACCATCCACCCCAGGTGCCTTTCTTACGTTTATCTTCAACAATTTCTCCTCCACTTTACTCTCAGTTATTAGCATTAGCATTAGTAGAGGCGTTTGATGCAAGAAAGCAAGCTTATGCAGCATCAGCCAAAAAAAAAAAAAAATAATAATAAATAAATAAAGAAATAACCACTTCCACTTCACCCCTCTGTTCGTTCGAAATACCTGTCCAGCTGAGCCTTAAACTTATTTAGGCTATCAACTTCCACGACAAGGGATGGAAGTAGAGAGAGAGAGAGAGAGAGAGAGAGAGAGAGAGAGAGAGAGAGAGAGAGAGAGAGAGAGAGAGAGAGAGAGAGAGAGAATATTCAACAGAAGCTTGAAGTAGAACTGTTTTGCTTTTTTTGGTAAACATGGGCTCCTGTTTGAGTGTACAAGGTAAGAAAGTTAATCAAGCTGGTGGGGAGGGGGATCTGCCCATATCTCTGTTGACTGTTTTAGAAAAATCCTTCTGTATGCAATGGACTTCTAAAACATTTCTTCTCGTATGGTGTGGTCTTGTAACTGTGTGGTGTGTCACATCACCTTGTTGGATATTTTCTCTCTTTGTGTGGGTACATGTCCTTGCTTTTAATCTCCTCCCTTCTATCCTCATACTGCATAATATTTCCCACATCCCACATTTGTTGGTGGGTAGGGGTTCGGAGTAAGGTTGAAGTTGCTTAAGAATTTTTTAACCAGCTAAGAACAAATACGTTGCCATTCTATCTTTTTTCCATTCTGCTCATTGTACCTACTTATCCCTGGATGGCAGGGGAAGCTGAAATTAGACTGAGAAAACTGTGACAGGATATTAAAGTTATCAGTAATGTTTAGTATAATTCTGTCAATGAATCTCACTCAGTGCTGAGGTCTGAACAAGGACTGTTTTTAACTCAGTTCCCTCTGATGACAGGTGCCCTCTGAAAATATCTCTTGTGCATTAATTGTTAATTAATAATTAAAAATACAAATTTTTTTTCTACATCCCTAAATAAAATCAAACTTTTATTTGAAATGTTGTGGAAGTGAAAAATTATTTACTTAGAATTAAAAATAAAGAGAACCTGGCAAGTTCTGCATCATTATTTACTGTTTTTGCCTTTTGTTTCAACATGCAAGTTTCGCTTTCAGTGTCTCATGAACAGCATGTTTTCACATGTGTTGTTCGAAATCAGAATGCTGGGTAATATGCAGCAGATGCTTCTGCCATACGTTACCAAGAAACATCTGGTACAGAAACTAGTTCCTCTTTTTTTTTTTTTTTTTATGTTTGATTGTTGTACAAAATGTGTTTATGCCTTGATTATTATTATTTATCTGTTTATTCCTTTATTTGTTTGACAAAACACATTAACATGTGCATCTAAATGCACATGTTAATGTGTTTTGTGAAACAGCTAAGAAAGTCCTATCAAGCATCTTCTTCCAATATAGGGCCATTTCGTCGATGTTGAAAGTCTATTTGTAGGTATTAGTTCTGTTACCATATGATATCTATTCAGTCTATTTGGCATTGGGTTGTTGACAAACTGTATAGCATTGTGGATTGGGAAAAATCAAACTGACTGGGACCTGAAATATCAGCTTCAAGATATAGCCACTCAGTTATTCAATATTGGATAAGTGATATCCTTCACATCATGGTTACTTGATGCAGGTGAGACATAAATTTTCTGCCACATGATAAGCTTAGCACATTGTTCTTATTCTCAGCGGATACCACCACCCAGATGGCACCATTTAAAGACTTTTTTTGACCTTTATTCGGTGGGTGGGCAGGTACCCTGGTATTGCATTCATGACAAATCAGTTTTGAAGTATAACTCCACAATATATAACTTTGCTGAGAATAAGTAACAATAGTCTTCTCCATTGGTGAAGCATTACTTATTCGAGGTAGAGCAATACAGGCATACCTCACTAATATGGTGGGTGAGGTTCCAGACCACTGCTGTAAAGCGAATCGCAGCATTTTTTTTTCACTTGCCAGTGCATACAAAAGCCTAAAAACATATTTACACTATCATTTATTAAGTGCCCAATAGCACTAGGCCTAAAAAAAAATTATGCAAAAGTAAAAATAATAAATAAATGCTACAGTACTGTATTGCTAACCTTAAAATATTTTTATCCTTTGCTTATGGTGACTGACTAATGAACATTTTTGAAGAAGTAATTATGGAAGGAAGGCTGAAGGAGATAGTGGAGCTTTATCATCTGAACCTTCAATGAATCTTATTCTCTTTGCTGGTGAAGAGAATTGCCTTGATGTTGATGGCTGTTGAATGGTAGGGCTACTTGCTGTTGAAGGTTGGGGTGGCTGTGGCACTTTCTTAAAATAAGACAACAAATAAGTTTGCCTCATTGACTGACGCTTCCTTTCGCGAAGGATTTCTCTGTAGCATGCTACACCATTTGATAGTATTTTACCCACTGTAGAACTTCTTTGAAAATTGGTGTTGATCCTTTCAAAGCCTGACACAATCGTATCAAGTAAGCCAACGTAGTGTTCTAAATCATTTGTTGTCATTTCAGCAATGCTCACTGGATCTTCATCAGGAGTAGATTCCATCTCGAAAAGTAACCTTCTTTGCTCATCTACCGAAAGCAAGTCCTCATCAGTTAAAGGCCGATCATGAGATGCCAGCAATTCAGCCACATCTTCAGGCTCCACTTCAAGTTTCCAGTTCTCTTGCCATTTCCACCACATTTGCAGTCACTTCCTCCACTGAAGTCTCGAACCCTTCAAAGTCATCCATGTGGGTGGGAATCAACTTCTTCCAAACTCCTTTTAATTTTGATATTTTGACTTCTTCCCATGAATCACAAATGTTCTTAATGGCATCTAGAATGGTAAATCCTTTGCAGGTTTTCAATTTATTTTGCCTAGGCCCATCAGAGGTATCACTATCTAAGGCAGCTATAGCCTTAACAAATGTCCGTCTTAAATAATAGGACTTGAAAACAGCAATTACTCCTTGATCCATGGACTGCAGAATAGATGGTGGTCAGCAGGCAGGAAAACAACATTAATCTCCTCATACATCTCCATCAGAGCTCTTGGGTGACCAGGTGCATTGTCACTAATCAGTAATATCTTGAAAGGAATTTTTTTACTAAGCAGTAGGCCTCGACAGTGGGCTTAAAATATTCAGTAAACCACATAGTAAACAGATCTGCTGTCATCCAGGCGTTGTTGTTCGATTTATCATTTGTTACACAGGCTTGTTGTTGTTGTTATTATTTGGTTTTTAGGAGCATTAGCAACTTAGACCATATTGCTCCGGGATATGTGGTGGTCATTTCCTGACCTTTCCTCGTCCTCCGTGTTTGGTGGTGATGGGCTCGAACCCCAGTCTAATCAAGAAGCATGTGCTACGCACTGCTGCTCCTTCCCACCTGGCTACGGAGGCGCCCCATACACAGGCAGGCTAGCTTTAGCATAAGTCTTGAGGGCCCTAGGATTTTCAGAATGGTAGATGAGCATTGGCTTCAACTTGCAGTCACCAGCTGCATTAGCCCCTAACAAGAGAGTCAGCCTATCGTTTGCAGCTTTGAAGCCAGGCTTTGACTTCTCCTCTCTAGCTACAAAAGTCCTATATGGCATCTTCTTCCAATATAGGGCCATTTCGTCAATGTTGAAAATCTGCTGGTTAGTGTCATCATCATCATCATCATCATCATCAGCCATTTTCAATCCACTGCAGGATGAAGGCCTCTCCAGCAACTTTCCAGTTCCTTCTGTTTTGAGCACTGGCCATCCATTTACTACTCAAAAACTCATGAATTTCATCTATCCATCTCCGCCTTTGTCTTCCAGATTTTCTTCTAGCTCCTCTTGGGTACCATTCTGTTATTTTCTTAGTCCATCTGTCATCATGTCTTCGAGCTATGTGTCCTGCCCAAGACCATTTTAGTTCTTTAGTTTTGATAAGAATGTCCTTTACTTGAGTTTGCTGCCTAATCCATGTGTTTCTCTTCTTATCTAACAGTCTGATTCCCAATATAATTCGTTCCATTCTTCGCTGTGTAGTTCTTGGCTTCTCTTCCATTCTTTTGGTGAGTGCCCAAGTTTCACTTCCATAAGTCATGGTGGTGAGTATACATTAATTCATTATTTTACGTTTCAGACAAACTGGGATATTGCTCTTCAGTATGTGACTATATTTCCTGAATGCTATCCATCCAAAATTTATTCTTCTCTTGACTTCCAGCCATTTATCATTATTACAGCTAATAACTTGTCCCAGATAAGTATATGACTCCACCTTTTCAATTACTGCTCCTTCAATCATTATTTCCCTTTCCGTGGCATACTTGTTCATCATTACTTTTGTTTTAGCCATATTCATCTTTAGTCCAAAATCCTTACTAACTGTGCATAACTGATTAAGATTTTCCTCTAATTCTTTGGGATCGTGGCTTATGACCACAATGTCATCTGCAAATCGTAAATGGTTTAGGTACTCTCCGTTCACATTGACTCCTTTCTGCGACCAGTCTAATCTTCTGAAAGCTTCCTCAAGGGCAGCAGTAAACAGCTTCGGAGATATTGTGTCTCCTTGTCGAACTCCTTTCTCGATTTTAAATTTGCTACTGTCTTTGTCTAGTCTAATAAAGGATGTAGCACTCTCATATGTTTTCTTCAAAATCATAATATATGGAGTATCTATGCCTTGTCTTTCCAGTGCCCGAAACATTGCCTTATGCTGTATGGAGTCAAATGCCTTTTCATAATCCACAAATGCCAGGCATAATGGTGTTTTATATTCATTTGCTTTCTCCATTAGCTGTGATATTACGTGAAGGTGATCCATAGTTGAGAATCCTGTCCTAAAGCCAGCTTGCTCTTTCGGTTGATTCTCATCAAGTATTCTTTCTAATCTATTAGTAATGACCCTTGTGAACAACTTGTAGATATGGGATAACAAGCTAATTGGTCTATAATTTCCAATTTCTGATTTATCTCCTTTCTTATGCAGCAAAACTATGATTGCATTATTCCACTGCTTAGGCATCACACCTTTTCTAATGCACTTTGTGAAGAGCCTTGCCAGTTTTTGTGTTATGTCTCTTCCTCCCAATTTTAACAACTCTACAGTAACTTCATCTTCCCCCGGGGCTTTCCGATACTTCATTTTCTTCAATGCATGTTCTACCTCATCAGGAAGAATATCGGGTATGTCGTATGTGTTGCTACTTTGCAATCCATCTTCCCCACTGCTGGTATCATTCCCTCGCTCCTTGTATAATTCTCTATAGTAGTCTTCTGCTATTTGAATTATGCCTTCTCTGCTGTTTATAAGTACACCATCGCTATTCTTCAGTTTCAGTATCATTTGTCTTTCTGTATTACTGCTCATGGCTGCTGATTTAAATCCTTTGTTTTCCCTTAATGCTTGTTCTACTTTTCTTGTGTTAAATCTTCTTATGTCCTCTCTGAGTCTCTTTCTAATGGCTTTGCATAACTCAGTATACTCAATTTTCTCCCTGTCAGTGTTTTTCTTGCTCTTCATTTGTCGTCTTTGGTTCATCATGACAAGTGTTTCTTGACTAATTTTTTCTTCTTTGGATTTCTGTTTCCCTATAGGTTTCTTGGGCTTTATCACTTTCAGAAAGTTGTAATATTCCTCGTCGATATCTTGGTCCTGAGCAGTCTGCAGAAGCTCAAACTTGTTCTTAAGTTCCAGTACATACTGCTTTTTCTCCTCCTCTGTTATTTCAAAGACCTTTGTATTATTTACTCGAGTCAGTTTTTTCCTTTCCTACATCTATATCAAGTATACATCTTACCATTCTGTGATCACTTCCAACATTTACCTTATTCAGGACGGTAACATCATTCACAATATATCTTCTGTTAGTGAGGATGAAGTCGATTTCATTAGTTGTTAATCCATTTGGACTCTTCCATGTCCACTTTCTGCTCACCCTTTTCTTGAAAAAAGTGTTCATTACTGACATTCCTTAAGATTCTGCAAATTCCACAAGTCTTTCACCTCTTTTATTTCTTTCACCAATTCCAAAATTTCCTATAGTTCCTCTTTCTGCGCTGTTTTGCCTTTTTCCAACCTTAGCATTGAAGTCCCCCATAATAATAGTGTAGTGGGTTTTCTGCTCATCTAGAAGACTCAATTTCAGTGTACATTTCTTCAACCTCTTCATCATCATGGCTCAATGTTGGTGCATAAATCATTATAATCTTTAGCTTGTACCTCTTAGAAATCTTGAGTATTAGTCTTGACACCCTTGGTGATGTACTTTTGAATTCCAAAATGTTGTTTTTAAAATCTTTATGGACCAGAAACCCAACTCTACCTTCACTCCTTTCACTGTTTCCATTGGTGTACAACAGATTTCCACTTGATAAACTTATAAGTGATTCATTTCTTCTTCTTGTTTCAGCCAAACCGATGATATTCCAATTCACATTTTCTAATTCCTTTTCCAGCTCTAATATCCTGTCTTCACCGATGAGTGATCGTACGTTATAAGGTTAGTGTAGCCACCTTCATCAATTACCTTAGTTAGCTCATCTGGACAGCTTTCTGCAGCTTCTACATCAGCACTAGCTACTTCACCTTGCACTTTTATGTTGTGGAGATGGTCTTTCCTTAAATCTCATGAACCAACCTCTGCTAGCTTCAAACCTATCTTCTGCAGCTGCCTTGCCTCTCTCAGCCTTCACAGAATTGAAGAGATCTAGGGCCTTCCTCTGGATTAGGCCTTGGCTTAAAGGAACGTTCTGGCTGGTTTGATCTTCCATCCAGACCACTAAAACTTTCTCCATATCGGCAATAAGGCTGTCTCACTTTCTTATCACTTTCATATTCACTGGAGTAGCACCTTTAATTTCTTTCAAGAACTTCTCCTTTGAGTTCACTACTGTGATAACTGTTTGGTGCACCTAGCTTACGGTCCATCTCAGCATTCGATATGGCTTTCTCACTTAGCTTTTGATTTAAAGTAAGAGGCTTGCGACTCTTCTTTTCACTAGCACTACACTTATTGGCTGTTGTACTGTAATTAATAATTACAATATAACAATAACACAAGTAAAAAGTTTGAAAAATTTTGAAAATTGCCTGAATACGACACTGAGACACAAAGTGCACAAATTCTCTAAACAGACTGAGAGCAGGTAACAAAATGGCACCGGTCGACTTGCTCGATTCAGCTTGCAATCAGCTGAAATGCATGTCACCGCCGAAAACCCCCTTAAGAGCAAGGCAAATGTTGAAAATAATAAACATTAATATAATTGAAAAGCACTGTATTAGCAAAGAGCTCTAAAGCGAAGTGCCTTAAAGCAAAAGATACGCCTGTATCATGGCAACTCATTGTGAAGGTTTTCACAATATTATATATAATTAAATTGAAGCCAAGAAACTACCCAAAGTAGGTTTGGGTAGTTTCTTGGAACAAAGTAAATGGCATCATTTACTTTGTTCCAAGAACAAGGTAAATGGCATCATTTTAATTATATCTCATATTGTGAAAACCTTCGCAATGAGTTGCCATGATATTTCTCTACTTTGAACAAGTAATGCTTCACCAATGGAGAAGGTTATTGTTACTTATTCTTGGCGAAGTTATATATTGTGGAGTTATACTTCATATAACTTCTATATGTATAAAAATGATGCGAATAATATATAAAAATGATGCGATTGCACTAACCTTACATCAGTAAATTCCCACATAGCTTGAGGCCTTTGCTCAAGAATGCGTCTTAGTCTAAATTACTTCACACCACAGGCATCTCTCATATTGTTGAGTTATAATTCATAACTGATTTGTCACAAATGGAAAACCAGGGTACCTGCCCACCCACCCACTGAAGAGGGGGCTAAAAAGTCTTGAAATGGTGCGGTCTAGGGAAGCTTGATACTACCTGAGTTACTGAGAATAGATAACAACAGTCTTCCTTAATGGGGAAGCATTGCCTATTTGAGGGATTTATGAGTGAGGCGTAACTGCCCCTTTCCTCTTTCAACAGCATTTCTTCTTCTTCCTCTCCTACTATCGCTTTCCTCTACCTCTTTGCTTTCCTAAGTCTAATAGGGACAGAGATGTGGATAACACAGTTTTTATCCTATACCCTTTTGCAAGCAGTGCTGTCTGGGTGGTGGTATCCTATACCCAGAATAAGTAACAATAATCTTCTCCATTAGTGAAGTATTACTTATTCGAGGTAGTGAAATATCATGGCAACTCATCAATAAGGTTTTCACAATATGGTATATAATTAAAACAATGGCATTTTCCTACTTTGAATAGGTTTTTAGGTATGAAAATGATGTGATTGCACTAACCCATACATCAGTAAACTCCCACATAGAGGCCTTTGCCCAAAAATGCTTCTTTCTCTTTTTTTAGCGATTAATAGTGGCTAAGAAATATCCTAATTCATAAACAGACTCAACTCAATTGGAAGAGCATAATTTAGTTTCTAAAGCTGTGTGGAACGAGTAAGACTGGGCTATGCTTATAGTAAAGCTGATAGACCTATCCCACAAGACAAAAACACATCTAGGTCATTGGTTGCACACTTATAAATTAGACATTTAAGTATTTAATAATATTCATCAAGCTAAATTTCAAAATTAACAAACTTTGAGATTCCAGACATTTTAGAGCTCAAAATGTCTTAAGACAGTTGAATGGATGATAGTTTGAAAACTGGTAACTTAAAAATTCATGGTTGACTTTCTTTCAATCAAACTTTTGATCAGCTAAACTATTAAACATTTAGGTGCAGTGAATCAATCAGATAAGCATTTTATTCAAAACTTATAAATATTTATTTATTCATTCAAAACTTTGAATATGCTCATGCTTAGTGCCAAACAAAAGAAGAAGAAAAGGTCAATGCAACTATTTGTTGTTGCTGCATTATTTGATGTGTGCATGCACTGAAACTCTTTTCACAAACAGTATTATAACGCTCGAAAGAAAAGTACTGTTTATTTGTACTGCAACGTCATGGCCACCTATGGTAGTTGATAATATGGTATCTGGTACCATAGTTGATAATATGGTATCTGGTACCATAGTTGATAATATGGTATCTGGTTTACTAAACCAGATACCATATTATCAAATTTATCTGTTGAGTAAACCAGATACCACCTATGGTATCTGGTTTTCTCAACAATTCCAACTTTTTTTGCTATTGCATAAAAATATAACTTCTGTCAAAAATCATCAAAAAAGCGACAGAGCTCATATCCAGTTAAGTGGATTTATAAACATACAAAATTTTATATGTGGGCTGAAATATATTTTTTCCATGAAATAAAAGTCACTACACAATGCATATATGTGGTGTAGCATTACATAAACTTTGATCCATATTTCATTCAAGATCAATAAAAAGGAGATCAAGAAGTAGAATTGAAAAGCCTGTTATGATTAAATTATTCAAAAATTCTTATAATCTCTAAATGGAACAAAACCTGGTTTCAAACAGGATGGCGTAACCATAATGCATGGAAAGCACTGCTTTAGGAATTATTTCAAAACCACATCATTTCTTTATTTGGCAATATATTACCTAGCCATATTGGTCTCTTCCCCATCCAACGCATATTTTTTTCCCTTCAGTAATTCTTAAAACAAAGAAGTAAACTAAACGAGAACAAAGGAAGACAGATAAAAATAACTGTTGATATAAATTTACATGTCTATGATAAAGTGGAGCAAGGTGTTGCTGGGGATGGAGCACAGAAATATCAGCAGCTGCATTTTGATATTATTTTTCATAACTGAATTACTGTATACAGAGTGTCTCAAAAATATTGGTACAAACATTTAGGGGAGGTAGGTAACATCTAAAGGAATGTGAATCGCATAGGAATCCATAACTGGAAACGTCACTGTAAGTCGGTACACGGCGCTGTTCATCAGTTCATGAGAGGGAAAATTTCTGGTTTACTCATTCAAGCAGCAGTCGCCGCACGAAGAGCATGCATCGATATACGAACTGTGAGCTGGCAGACATGCACCTAGTGTATGGATTAGCAGAGGGCCCACACGGTGTGTGCCCCCATGCAGCACAACATCGCTTCGCAATAAATGTGTGGCCAAGTATGGTCGGTGACTGCTTAGTCGGCCCATACCTGTTACCATCCTGCATGAACTCCGCTAAATATCGGATTTTTCTTGAACATGCTCTACCACGGCTACTTGACGATGTTCCAGCAAATATGAGATGCAACATTTGGTTTCAACATGACGGGGCACCTGGCCATTATTGAAGGTGTGTTCGTGACCATTTGAAGAGCCGTTTTGGGTGTTGATGGATTGGCCTTGGTGGGAGCGTTGCCTGGCCCCCATGCTCACATGATTTATCGAGCCTTGATTTCTTTCTGTGGGGGGGGCCCTCAAATCTATCGCGTATGAATCGCCTGTGGAGATGGAAATGGATCTCATGGCGAGACTCGTCTGCGCTGCTGCTACTGTCAAAGAAACTCCAGGTGTGTTCGACCGTGTCCGCCAATCCATGTCGGTATCACACATGCATCGCGTCTCATGGTGGAACCTTTGAGCATCTGTTGTAACATCATGAAATGCACCCATCTCGTACTCCATTGTTAATATGTCAAATAAATGTTTGCAACTAATTACTGTCTTGTGTCATTCCTGCTTCTTGTGCCTCTACTACTACTTTCCCGTGACATTTCCCGTTATGGGTTCCTATGCGATTCACATTCCTTTAGATGTTACCTACCTCCCCTTAAACGTTTGTACCAATATTTTTGAGACACCCTGTATATATCTTTTGGGAAGGAGAAAGTGGAAAGGATATTTCCTTTTTCATATAAAATAACATACTATATCATTACATTAATCTTGAATAATAAATTTCATTTACAACTACAAAATTTCTGAAGAAATACATTGTTCCATTCATAAGAAAAATATTTTATAATTACCTAAATCCTTGTCTATAGCTTTAACTTTTATGATCAGTGAACCACCTGGAGCACCCTCAGATATATTTACTCTGTACATATGACTTTCAAACTGTGGAGGGTTGTCATTGATATCTTCTACATAAATGTGTAGTAACTGGAAATTAGAATGAGGAGGTCTTCCATGATCACTAGCAGTAATATTGAGAACATAGTGATGTACTTCTTCACGATCTAAAAATTTGGCTACAGATAAAAGGCCTGAAAAAGGAAATGTTTTTATTTGTTAAAATTTCCTTGTGTTAAACATTAGAAAAATATATGGCTCTATTTATTGATTTATTTATTTTTCAATTCACTTATTCTTCTTCTAATGAAAACTGTACAATTCAGACCCACTTCACACAAATGAATTTTTATTTCATGACTTTTCTATGGCACAATAAAACCATATGGTGGCAGTGGTCCTTTGAAATGAACAATATCTGTTTAGTGCCAGCATAGCATTAGAATTAGTAGAGGCATATGATGCAAGAAAGCAAGCTTATGCAGCATCAGCCAAAAAAAAAAAAAAAAAAACCCCACCACTCCCATTTCACCCCTCCATTCATTTGAAACACCTGTACAGCTGAGCCATAAATTTCTTTAGGCTATCAACTTCCACAACAAAGAATGGAAGTCTGTTCCACCAACCAAATACCCGCTGGCTAAAGGCAAATTTCTGCACATCTATCCTACATCTGTCTTTCCTCAATTTGAATTTATGCCCTCTCAGTGATTATTCTGATCAAGAGGAAGAATCCCATCAGCATTGAGCATGCTCAAACCATTCAACGTTTTATACACCTCTATCAGATCACCTCGCCGGTGCCTAGTCTCCAGACACTGTAATTTGTAAAACTTAAGCCTTTCTTCATAAGAGCAACCCTTTGTTCCACTCACTAATCTTGTTGCCCTTCTCTGTACTCGTTCCAGCAGCTCTACATCCTTCTTGAAATGAGGCCTCCAGACCTGTATACAGTACTCAAGGTGTGGCCTGACCATTGCCTTATACAAGAGAATAATCACCTCCTTATCCCTGCTAGAAAAATTCCTGTATATCATTGACAAGACATCATGAGCTACTCTTGCAGCCCGTCTGCACTGCTCAGAGAACTTCATATCTGCATGCACAATTACCTCAGGTCCTTTTCATTCTCGACCACTGTCAGTGTAGTACCACAGAGTTGATAAATTGCCCTTGGGTTACTGTTTCCCATATGTAGTACTTTACATTTGTCAATGTTAAACTTCATTTGCCACCTCTCAGCCCATCTGCTCAACCTTTCCAGATCCTGTTGCAACAGCATAGCGTCAGTAGTGTCCTTAACAACCCTGCCAACCTTTGTATCATCAGGCAAACTTGGACATTAAGCTTGATATACCATCATCAATATCATTTATAAATACAGAAAACAATAATGGACCCAACACCAAACCCTGAGGGACTCCACTAATAACATTAGTCCACGATGAGCATGTCCATTGATTACTACTCTCTGTCTTCTCCCCCTCAACCATCCCTTTATCCATAGCAGCAATTTGACTCCAATGCCACACTGCTCCAATTTGTGCAGCAGTATCAAAAGCCTTTCTAAGATCCAAATATATAATATCAAAGTTATTCCCTGCATCCAGTTCTTTTGTGACTGCATCATAGTATCCAATCAAACTGGTCAGGCAAGACTTTCCCTTAACAAAACCATGCTGTGTCCCAGCTATAACTGAAGTGTTGTCTAGATGATCCTGCAGTGCTTCTTTAACCAGTGCCTCCATTAATTTTCCTGGAACAGAAGTTAAACTCACAGGTCTATAATTACTTGTGTCAGCCTTTGATCCTCCTTTGTGAATTGGGGTCACATTTGCACATCTCCAGTCTATTAGTACATCCCCTGAGTCCAAAGAAGCTCTCATAATTATGGCTAAGGGTTTGCTTACTTCCTTTGCTGCCTCCTTTAATATAACTGGATATATTCTATCCACCCCAGGTGCCTTTTTTATGTTTATCCTCAACAATTTCTCCTCCACTTTCCTCTCAGTTATTACAAAATCATCTAGCTCACAGCCAGAGTTTACTTCACCTCTGGCATTCCCCTTCCTGAATAACTCCTCATGTGTGAATGTAGATGCAAAATACTTATTCAGTTTGTTTGCTATCTGAGCTGGATCATCAACAGTCGAACCATCGATATCAGATTCATCCCTTTCCTTCTAGAGTTTACATAAGAAAAGAACTCTTTTCTGTTTTTCTTTGCATCATTTGCCAAGGATTTCTCATAATTTGCCTTTGCCTGCCTAATCTCCTTTGTGACTTGGTTACAGACCAGCTTATATCTATCATAGGCTTCCATGTCACCCATTAATTTACATGTATCCCATGCATTTTTCTTCTCTGCCATATGTCTCATTAGTTCATCTGACATGGCCTTGAATGGGTTGAGTACACTGAATTCTGATGGGATCCTTCCACTTGTTCAGATTACGAACCTAAGGGGGCATAAATTCAAATTAAGAAAAGACAGATGTAGATTAGATGTGCGGAAATTTGCCTTTAGCCAGCGGGTGGTTAATTGCTGGAACAAACTTTCATCTGTCATTGTGGAAGCTGATAGGTTGAATAAATTTAAGAAGGAACTGGACAGGCATTTGGAGGGAATGGTGTGATTTTTTTTTTTTTTGGCTGATGCTGCATAAGCTCATACACTTGCTTTCTTGCATCAAATGCCACTGCCACTGCTACTACTACTACATCCATTTAGGCCTAAACGTTGAACAATATTTCTTAGTTGGTATATAAAGCCTAGCTTCCAAGATAAGTTCTTTGAATACTTCCCATTTTGAATTTGCTGTTGGGTAACATCATCAGTTGGTCCCATTGTATAGAATTTAAATACTGTCTCAGACCATTGCAGTCGCCTTTACGAAAGCAAAAACCCTTCCCTCTACCCCTGATGGTAGTTACCTCTGAGTAAATCTCACTTCAGCACACTGTGATCACTGCCACTTAGTGGTTCCTTTATCTGCAGAATATTAATGCATGAAGAATCACTACTGATAACTAGATCAAGAGTATTACTCCCTCTAGTTGCCTCCCGAACATGCTGATGTAGAAACTAATCATCCAATAAATCCACAAAAGCCTTCCTAATGTGTGAGTGACCAACCCACAAATTCCAGTCAATATCTGGGAAATTAAAATCCCCCATTATAAGGCTCTCTGATTTACTGGCCCACTCTATTTCCCTGTACAGTTTCTTACTATACTCATCAGAGTCATTAGGCCTATAGCACACTCCTACTCTCAATTCTGATCTCCCAATGCTAATGTCACACCAAACTGACTCGACACCACTGCACTGTCCAGCAATGTTGACTGGCTTCACTTCCTTGGATTTTATGTGTTTCTTAACTAATAGCATAACCCCTCCTCCTTTCCTATCCTGTCTATCCTTTCTGTACACATTGTACTCCCCAAATTCCAGTTCTGCATTCCTTATATCTGTGTGACACCACGTCTCTGATATCCCAACAATGTCTGCCTTTGATGTTTTGAGCAATTCATCAAATTTATTTACCAAACTCCTAGCATTGGTGTACACGCAAGTATACATGCACCTGTTCCTATTCTTAGCTACCCTAACACAACCCATGTGTTTACTTGTACCGCAATGACTCCCAGCAGTCTCATAGTGTTAATCACTTCAAGTCACTGGACAATATAGAAGATATAAACAGAAATTGGCAGCTGAGGGTCATTCACTAAGCTTGTGCATTTCGTGCCCATGCTACTACTACCAGGAGGAGAGGAGCCTTAGTAATTGACCTTAAGCTGTCAATTAACTTTTGTATGAAAATGTATCATTTCATCTGAATGACCCATCCCACTAATACCATGTGACTTATAATATTTGAAGGACATTTTTGTCATAGGGCAATAATGCCCTATAAATTGCGGCAATTTTTAAATCTCATGGCATATGATATTTTTACTGTATGATCACCATGTGAAAGCACCCATTCAGTTCAAAGTTTTTCTACCATACAAATTTATTACTCTGCTGCAAAAATTGTACAATAAAAATTTGTTTGTGTATAACAGGCTTAAGTTGAAGGGAATGTTTCTACAGGAAATGGTTCTCTGTATAATCATGTATAAAAGATCAGTTTCTTATTTTAATTTTTAAAAATTCGGAATACCTTTCAGCCTATTCAGAATAGAATCTCGATTATTTGATTTATTAAAAGAAAATTATCAAAATGTAACAAGAACTCATAGATATATTTTTCATGATGAGGAAAGCAAACTTATAATCAAAAACTGTGTTAAAAACCATTAAGCGTGTGATCTATCCTCAAACCTATATAAATGTATCACCCTTACTGATGTAGCTGATAAAGTAGTATGGAAAGAGTAAGAGTATGTCATGGTTCATTGGAACATCCCAAGTAATGAATCACATATCAAATCAGTGAGATACTTCATTCGTGGACTGAATATTTTGTATAGCATCTCCTTTTAGGTATGCTTTCAGCTCTAAAACTGAAAATCAGAAATTGCAGGTTCTCAATAATAACACAGTAGATTTGACATTGCCACTTGTGGAGAGGGATGGATTAAAATTCCATCAAAGATTGGATTTTTAAAGGTCTCTTCAATCAGGACTGTAGTCAGCCAATATTTCTGTGGTAATCTTCCATTAATTATTATATTTTTCAGCCACTCAACATATATACACAACAAATCACAGAAAACATGCCTGATGTACTATGATCAAAAAAGTCAATGTACCAAAAAAAAAAAAAAAATCAAGCAACAACATTGTTTAAGGCAGAAGTGTATATCTCATTATAGGTCAAAATACTGTTCACAAGGTGTGATCAAAAAGTTCAGGGACTGAACTAATATTTTGGAAATGATGACTGGCTATTCAGACCTTCAAAATAATCTAATTGACACTGTAACACCAGTTCATTCCAATATTGCTAGAACTTCTGGAAGCATTCCTGGCAGGCTATTTTTAGAATTGCTAATAGTTACAGTGTTGCATTCTGACTCATTTCCTCAGTAATTACAAATCAGTAAATTTTAAGGGGACTTTAAGCTTGGGAAACAAAAAAAAAAAAACAGGTGGAAAAATTCAGTGAGTATGGTGGATGTAAGACCACAATGATAGAGTGATTTGCAAGAAATTCTGCAATGGAAGACACCAATTGTACAAAGATACTACAGTTTCATGATGCTCAATCTTATGGCTGTATTCTTTGAACAGAATTGTGTAATTGCTGTATAACTATTTTGTAGTATTCCTGGTACACTGTTTGACCATACCAAATAAATTCATAATGAACAATGCTCTGTGAGTCAAAAAATTTGGTCTCTAGAGAAGATGCAGTCTTTCCATGAGGGAACCAGGTAGTTGTGTGTTTAGAATATTTGAACCCCTATGCAAAGACCACTGGAAGGAACTCTGCTCTAGTTTTATTAACATGAAACACCAATGCCTTATTTGTAAAACTATTATTTAATGTACATTTTGAATAATATTCAACAAATCTAAACTACAAAAATATAAAAAGTTGGTACATCTAAATAAGCAATTTTATAATCTATAAATTTATATATAAGTACAGTGGCATCATCACATAACATCTCATATTGTGAATTCCTCCACGAGTTTCCTATCTCATTTATACCTTGAATAAGTAAAGCTTCCCCAGTAAAGAAGACTTCAAACTACTGTTGTAACTATTCAAACCAATGAGAATAAGTAACTATTTTTACTAATTCTCAGTGGGCACCACCACCACCCAGATGGCCAGGGCTATTTGATCCCTCACTGGTGGGTCAGCAGGTACCCTGATGGTATAACAACTGACACTACTAACAACTGATTTAGAAGGAAATATGACAGCATGAAAGAAAATAGTGAAAGGAAATTCAGGAGTCCAGAAGGATTAATTTGTAGTATCATAATGGGCTGCATATCGACTGGATATAACAAATTTTGGAAGAAGATGATGGAACACAAGTAACCAAAATCCGTGTTTGACACATAATTAATACTGAAAGAATGTTTGTTTGTTATTTGGAGCATTAGCAACTAAGGTCATATTGCTCCGGGAATATGCGGTGGTCATTCCCTGACCTTTCCGTATTTGGTGGTCTAATCAAGAAGCGTGTGCTACACACTGCTGCTCCTTCTCACCTGGCTACGGAGGCGCCTCTGAAAGAAAGCCTGAAGAATATGTGAGGTACATACCTGAATAAGCTGGGAAAGCTGTTTGAAACTAGACAACTATGTTACGTCTTATAAAATTTATTTGTAAATTATATTTTAATGAAGTGCTAGTTTGGATAAAACCCTGACTTGTAAATTATATTTTATTGAAGTGCCAGTTGGATCAAATAGTCACAAAAATCTGGTTTATTTTTTCCCCACATTTTCTTAAAATAATACTGTCAACAAAAGGTACTACTTGTAGTAATGCTACCTTGTGCAAACTCTTGTGTAATAAAAATATTCAATTATATAAAAATATTATTTTCTTCAAAAGATAAAATATGTGCTACTGTGACCAATGAAAATCAAAGATAATCTGAATTACCTGAATCATAGTCCATTATAAAATGACCTCTTTCATTTCCTTGTGTTATTACATAAGTTACCCTACCATTATCACGGGAATCATCATCAGTGGCAATAACATGAAGAAGGGGGAAACCTACAGGCTCATCCTCCATGATATCCATTCTGCTCCGAGACTGAAACACTGGACTATTATCATTTTCGTCTTCTATGATAATTTTGCAGGTTACACTAGTAGCAAGCCTATCTTTAAGATCTTTAGCCTGGTCAGAAGCTGTAACTACAATTGTGTATTCAGGAAAAGCTTCATAATCTAATGACTGAATAAGTGTCAGCATACCAGTTTTGCTATCAATTTTAAACACATCTAGAGGAGATTGTTGAGAGATAGCATATCTGATTTGACCGTTAATGCCACTGTCCAAATCTGTGGCACTGAAATTCCAAACTAATGTTCCTTGAGGAGTGCTTTCAGGAATAGAAAATAAAATAGGATCATTTTTGAAAGTAGGATTACAGTCATTTATATCTTCCACTTCAATGTTAACATTTATAACACTACTGTGAGGATTTACAGCACTGTTATCAATTGCTTTAACTTGCAGATGATATTCAGAGGCCTTTTCATAATCAACTTCTGAAACTGTGTAAAAACTGCCTGTTGTTCTCACAATATCAAAAACACCATACAGGTTACCACCAACTATGGAATACATTACACGACCATTTTCTCCATCATCTTCATCTACTGCTTGCACAACTCCTATCTCGTTGCCTACAGGTAATCCTTCTTTTATTCGAAAAGTAAGGCTAGAAGTTGGAAAAACAGGTTCATTATCATTCAGATCTAGAACTTGAATCTGTAACTGCAAATAGGTCTGGTGGGGTGGAGAACCTCCATCTAATGCTACAATCGTTAAAGTGTATAGCTGCTGCTCTTCGTGGTCTAGCATCTTCTGGGTGGTAATCATACCAGTAGTCTTGTGGATATTAAACACATTGGTTCCATCAGTAAGTTCTTTGCCTAAGAATATTAAACAATGGATTTTAAATTACTAAAGCTATAGGAAGGAATACAACTAACTTTATAATATATATAGTAAAACATCAATTATTAGAATTAAATAGTGAGTGCCATTATCCTTGAAAATAAGCAGAATATGCTATTGTGTATTTCAAAGTTTAATTGAATTAAAAATAATAATTATGAAAATAATTTAAACAGAATTTAGGTAAACAAATGGTATAAATAAGTTTTCTAATTTTTGTCTGTGGTTTTGGTTAAATGTTCAATTATGAAAGTGTGACAGTTGTAGCCCTAGACAAATAATGCTCTACTGTGATTGTTTTAAAGGTTTTCAAGGTTTACAATTAAATAAAATACTGGGTAATTTAAAATGAAGCAAACACTTTCACTCATTCACAAAACACTAATCATGCACGTGACAGTAAATTTCCAAATATTAAATGAGAGATACACTGAAATTTTTTTTAAAAATCCCTACCAGAAATGTAATTTCCACCACATTTTTCAGGGAAAAATATATTACTAAAATGGCTTCTCCGTGACAAAAAGCATTTTGTGCTATCCAGTTTTCAAAGTCTATTACACTGAACACTAGTTACTATATGTATTAATGGCCTTTATGATAATTAAAGAGCAAAATGGCCATACTGTACCCCCTTATGTATTAGTAGTGGCAAATTATGCAAGGAAACAAGCCTGTACATCACCAGCAAAAAAAACAAAAAACAAAAACATCCATATCATTTATCCATCTCCCTAATAATATGTCTAATCCTTTCTTAAATTTATTCAAACAAACTTGTTCCAAAAATCAATTACTCCTTGGCTGAAAGCAAATTTTCAAACATCTATTTATGGCCATTTTTTTTTTTTTTTTTTTTTTTTTTCAATTTAAATTTATGGCCCCTTATTGTGTAGTCTGTGAAAGAGTAAGGATACCGTCAATATTTAATTTACACAATCCATTTAAAGCTTCAAAATTTTCAATCAGGTCTCATTGCAGGTGCCATAGTTTAGTTGTAGTTTTCAGACCCGAAGTTCTTCACAGTAAGAATACCATTTTGTGTCCTTGAAAAATCTTATCTTCTCTGCACCCATCCCAACAGACTCACATCCTTCCTAAATTGAGGCTTCCAGACCTGTATGCAGTACTCAAGATGAAGCCTTATCATTGCATTATACAATGGGTAAATCACCTCCTTATCTCTAATAAAATTTCTGTATTTCGCTGACAGAACCCCATGAGCTGGCCTAGCAGCCTGTCTGCATGTTTTGCATTGCGTGTTCTGCAGAGTTTTGCAGTTCTTAATTTGGAATCACCGATAAGAATAAATTACTGTGATTATATAAAAAAAAGGATTTTGTTTTAAGAACAACTGAATTGATCACTTTTATAATGTACCTACTAGCCACATAAAAAAATAAGAGAGATTAGAAAATAAAAAAAAAATAGATGAGATTAAAGAGAAGAAGTAGGAAAGATAAAAGGAAAAAATAAACATCCAAAGCCGAAATGTATCCTATAAGCCTGAACAGTTTTGATTCTGAGATAATTATTATCCCTTGGCAAGGATAACTGCACAGGAGGTAATTGGCATAAATCTATAAAATATGTGTTCATACCTTCATTCACTTCCTGTTATCAACTTTATACACATATCTCTAAGTGATAACAATTCTGAACTTACCATACTAACTTCAATTATAATTGCATGTACACATCAAAAGATATTTCTATATTGTTGAAGGATTTCATTAGCAAGTGGCCAGTTATTCAACAGACAGATACAAAATGCAGAATGAACTGTCCTACTGTGGACTGATACAGCACTTTCCCCGTAGAGGAACATGTGACATGCTTTGTGTATATGCGATGAACTTGAGAAACGATCATACATTTCCATCAACAATTTGATAGTGAATATCTTTCCACATCCCACTCGATGATAAACACTTGTATTGGTTCATGTTTCCGATTATCAATTTCAGGATACATAGCTTCTAACAATAATGCGTGTTGTTCTTTATTCGTATAACTCCTTAATTAGCAGTATTCTTCAGATGATATAATATTCTCCTCTCTTCTCACAACAGATGATAATTGATTCATCATGGCTATTCTTATTTCATTGTCAACTCCCTTTGACTGTTGAAATTATTCATCTTTTCCCTGTTGTCATTTGATCATTATCATCCAAGTTCACTGCACAATTGCCTAAAATTTCTAACATCTTTTTAATATCAATATCAGATTTGAATTCTTTCCTATGTTTGTGAATTAATTCTTTATTTTGTTCATAAAGTTCAACGTATCTTTTCAAAATTTAATTCTCCTCATTAATGAAAGGCAAATGTAAAGTTACCATTTCATGCATATATTTGTGAAAATCTGTCATATCATAATTATAGTACTGGGTAACTTTAGAAAATTCTGTTTTTACTCATCCATTAAAGTCCCTTTCGATAATGAGCAGGCAAATTGTGTGAGAATTATATCCTTCAGTTCTTCACCATGATGTACGTATATATCAAAAATGCTAAATTTCAATATATCCAAAGATTCACAATTTACTGCTTGTCTGATTCTGCCATAGATGTCTGCAATTTCTGATGCACATGCACCCACACAGTGGGAATATACTCGATCATCCTAGAAGAGATAGACATGGGTTGTCTTAGTAAATACCAAGCAGCTTCTTGTAAATTCATTTCTAAGGAATTTAACATATCCACAGTCAACATTTGTGTTAAATCAGTCATATCCATATCCAGAATCAGTATTAGACATGAGAATGTCTAAGATCATGGGCTGTAACTATTGGTAAATCTTTCTTCCATTGTGCACCAAAGAAATACATATGGTTGTGTAATAGTGGCTCTCAAAATGTTTAGATATTTCTCTTCCAATTGACATTGGTCAGCTTGGAGAAATTTTTAAAAAGTGGTGTGATCATCTGATTCCAATGATTCATGCATCATTTTATTTTTCCTTCTATAGGCTGATCTTCAAGTGTCTGCTGAAGCCAAGGAGATTCACCAAATTGTTTAACCATAACATATGAAAAACTATGAGAAACGCAAAAATTCAACTAACTCCACTAAAGCCGTTTTCAATATTAAAATGTCTGAACGAGTATAAAGAATTTACAAATTTCATTGTAACTGTAACAAGCTGATATCAATATCACTGATATTAGCTTGTTACAGTTACATTGATATTACATACTAACGTTGATGTATGCCACTGAAGACCAGAGTCAGCCCTTTTAAAAGTTTTGTAATACACAAAGAATTTACACACTATTCTTTCACATTTATTCTTTTACTATGTGGATGATGTTTTCTAATATGGGATTAAATTAAATTAAAAGATTTGTGTAATTTGCAAATAACAGATCTAGATTGATCAGACTTAAAAAAGAATTAAAAAAAGTAGAGAATAAGTTAATGTTTTTAGATGCCTAAGTCATTACATCAAACAATAGCTGAAATACTTTAAGGGCTTAAGCCTCAGGCTATGAGAGAATTAGACAATGAACAAGTTAGTGCAAATGCAGCATATTAGACAGACAGAGAGTGGTAATCAATACCAGGGAGAAGACAGAGAATGGTAATCAATGGACACTGCTCTTCGTGTACTAATGTTATTAGTGGAGTCCCTTGGGGTTCAGTGTTGGATCCATTATTGTTTTCTGTATTTATAAATGATACTGATGACGGCATATCAGGCTTAATGTCCAATTTTGCAGACGATACGAAGGTTGGCAGGGTTGTTAATGACACTACACTGCTGCAACAGGATCTAGAAAAGTTGAGCAGATGGGCTGAGAGGTGGAAAATGAAGTTAAACATTGACAAATGTAAAGTACTACATATGGGAAGCAGTAATCCCAGAGTAACATATCAACTCTGTGGTACCACGCTGACAGTGGTAGAGAATGAAAAGGACCTGGGGATAATTGTGCAGGCAGATATGAAGTTTTCTGAGCAGTGCAGACGGTCTGCAAGAGTAGCTCATGGTGTCTTGTCAATGATATAGAGGAATTTTTCTAGCAGGGATAAGGAGGTGATTATCTCCTTATATAAGGCAATGGTCAGGCTACACCTTGAGTACTGTATACAGTTCTGGAGGCCTCATTTTAAGAAGGATGTAGAGCTATTGGAATGAGTACAGAGAAGGGCAACAAGATTAGTGAATGGAACAAAGGGTTGCTCTTATGAAGAAAGGCTTAAGTTTTGAAAATTACAGTGTCTGGAGACTAGGCACCTGTGAGGTGATCTGATTGAGGTGTATAAAGCCTTGAATGGTCTGAGCATGCTCAATGTGGATGGGATTCTTCCTCTTGCTCAGAATAATCTCCTGAGAGGGCATAAATTCAAATTGAGGAAAGATGGTTGTAGGATAGATGTGCAGAAGTTTGCTTTTAGCCAGCGGGTGGTTGATTGCTGGAACAAACTTCCATCTGTCGTAGAAGTTGATAGCTTAAATAGATTCGAGGCAGAACTTGACAAACATTTGGAGCGAGTGGATGAGTGAAATAAGGTTTTTTTTTTCGCTTATGCTATATAATTGCATCATGCTCTCTTGCATCATGTGCCTTTGCTAATGCTATTAGTACGCAGCAAACTCTGAATTAGCAAAAATGGCATTTTAATTAAATCTCATATTGTGAATACCTTCACAACGAGTTGCCATGATATTGCACTACTTTGAATAAGTAACGCTTCACCAAAGGAGAAGACTTGTTTGTTTGTTATTTGGTTTTAGGAGCATTAGCAACTAAGGCCATATTGCTCCGGGATATGCGGTGGTCATTCCCTGACCTTTCCGCATCCTCCGTATTTGGTGGTGACAGGCTCGAACCCCGGTCTAATCAAGAAGCATATGCTACGCACTGCTGCTCCTTCCCACCTGGCTACGGAGGCGCCTAAGGAGAAGACTACTGTTACTCATATTATGAATGAAAGTAACAACGAGTTGCCATGATATTGCACTACTTCAAATAAGTAATGCTTCACCAAAGGAGAAAACTATTGTTACTTACTCTCAGTGGATACCACCACTAATGGGTGGGTGGGTAGGTACCCCGGTGATGCAATGATGACAAAACAGTTATGAAGTATAACTGCACAATATGAGAGATGCCTGACGGTGTATAAAGTGAATTTAGACTGAAACACTTTAAGGGCTTAAGCCTCAGGTTGCGAGGGAATTATACAACATACAAGTCAGTGCAAACACAACTTATTAGTATGCAGTAAACTCTGAATTGGATGGTGGTATCCACTGAGAATAAGTAACAATAGTCTTCTCCTTTGGTGAAGCGTTACTTATTCGAAGTAGTGCAATATCATGGCAACTTGTGAAGGTATTCACAATATGAGATTTAACTAAAATGATGCCGTTTTTGCTAATTCAGAGGTTGCTGCATTTGCACTAAAAGTGCAGCCATTATCAACACACTGCAGGATGGAAGCCTCCTCAAGAATTCATGCTGAGGGAAATGGACCATAATCTGCACGCTGGTCCAGTGCGGGTTGGCAGATTGACCGTATTCAGCAGTCAGGGGCTTGAACCCCAGTCTACTCAAAGAGCGTATGCTACTGCACTCCCACTCCTGACCACTCGGCTACAGAGGCCTTCCGTAGCCGAGTGGTCAATTTTCAGCAATTTTCAAGCCAACTAATAGGACGGGGAATTACTTCAAAAAAGAAGATGAATCAATTTAATAGAATACGGGTAATTTAATAGATTTTGTGTAAATGCAAGACATTATACAATGCAGAAACAGGACAGAGATTAGATATGAAAACAGAGGAACATCAAAAACATAGAAAGAAAGGAAAAAAACAAATGTTTAGAAACTGAGAGTAAAATGCTTTGTGTATGTAAAAAGCTTTTAATAAAAATAATTTTAGGATCATAATCAATGAAAAGCATTTCGTTGAAATAAAAATAAAGGAGGCTATTTACATTCGGAAATTTAACAATCTTTACCATTAACACATATAAAACAGAGGAATACTGATAATATATGAAAAGTTTGTTTGGATACAAATTATAATCAGAAAATATACACATACTGGTTAACAATAATGCAATTCCAAGATGAATGCTTTCCAAACATTTTTAAAGCCAACACACTTTATGTGTATGCCAGAAATAATGACACTCCACCCATCTTTTTCCTTATTTTTAAGTTGATAGTAAATAAAAAGTATACACCTTGTTTTGTTCCAGACCAAAAACAGGTAAAAAAAGGATGTTGGAAAACAGGCCTTGAGCTTCAGGTTGCATATCACAAAACTTTCTTGAGATGACTGACAAACTGACTTAAAATAAATTTATTAAAATAAATAAAAATATCTACATAAAATACTAACACAGAGATAAAATATAAAATAAAATAAAATATGGATAAAAAAAACTAATAAAATATACAGTAGCTTTCAAGACGAAGTGTCTCTTCATCAGCTTAATTGGTGAATGGTGTATTGCAGTATATATTGTTGGTTACAACAGTAAAAGTCAGTTGGCATGATCATGTATTACGAGCCTGGTGTCAGTAGAGCAGAATTACATACACATGATGATCGCCAGCACTCACTGCACTGCAAAACAGTAGATTCCATGATGGGGTGCAAGTGTACTCCCCTATTATGATTCATGGTACTATTACTGCTAGCTATGAGCAGTGCTTCAAGCCATGGGCGCTGGCAGTAATCAAGTGAATAGTCGATGATTTCAATATCCTGTCTGTCAGTGATCAAGATTGTGCTGCTCAACCCAATAATGCTCGGCAAATGCAGAGGGTTCAATATTAGTGGTTCAAAGAGCCACCTCATGTTCAGAAACACAATCTTTCAATCAGTGGTGTATTTGGGCCGGAACTCACCGGAACAACGTTCCAGTACTTTTTTCTAAATGTCATAATAGAAAATCATTAAATTTATACACCTAATATTATGAAACAATGGCATAATCAAAGGGGAGGGAGAAATATCTATTTTACTCATTGCTACCAAAAATATATATTAATAGTAATCTTTAAAATTAATAGATTTCTTTAAAAATTTATTTAAAAACAAAAATATAAATTTTGCAATGAAACTTGAACGTTTCTTACAAAAGTACAATGTTGTTAGATAAAGAAATCCAACAAATGAGATATACTGTGATGCGTGCAAACGCTGCATTTTGATTCGCCATGAGCTGAATGCTAGAACCGGTTGTTCTATGAACCGTGAGTCTGAAGTCTGATTCAGTTACTCTACAGTCGATGTGGAGTTATCATATAGTCTTCTCGAGAACAAGCGTTCCAGTACTATTTTTTTTTAGCAATACACCTCTGCTTTCAATCTCTTGCTGGACTCATCTACATAACACACCCCACAATCCAATCATGTAATGCGGTATACGGAACCACTCTGTAAGAGAGGAGGAACGGGTGTTTTCACCTTAGAAATAACATGGGGCGTGTTTGTTTGTTATTTGGTTTTTAGAAGCATTAGCAACTAAGGCCATATTGCTCCGAGATATGCGGTGGTCATTCCCTGACCTTTCCGCATCCTCCGTATTTGGTGGTTGACGGGCTTGAACCCCGGCCTAATCAAGAAGCGTGTGCTACGCACTGCTGCTCCTTCCCACCTGGCTACGGAGGCACCTCATGGGGCATGATCATGTTCAATGACTCTGTTTTTCCAAATACAGGGCACAGCTATGGGTGCACCTGTTAGTCCTATTGTGACCAATATCGCCATGGAAGAACTTGAGAGTCAGATTTTCTTGAACTTACCTGTTCCTATCACTCTCTAGTGGTGTTATGTTATGTTGATGATATCTTCGCCATTGTCCCTTGAGACCAGAAACTCGACCACTGCAATATCTCAATTCCTTGTCACCTTTCATTTAGTTTACAATTGAACTAGAGGTCAATAATACTCTTCCTTTTTTTAATGCTTTAGTCCAACGCATGTGTTCGCGTTTTGTAACTTCTGTTTTTAGGAAGCCAATGTACGCAGGTCAATTTACCAATTATGGGTCTGCGCACAAACATGGTCATTTGCATAGAACTGCTTGCAATTTATTTTCCTGTGCTTGGATGCACTCTAGTTCGATTGGTGACAGGCAACTAGAGATTTTCAAAATTTGGATGGGCTTTCAAATTGCGGTTATCCACCTCAGGTTCTAGATAGGTGTGAGCTCCAGGCTCACGAATTTGTTGTGCAATTTAACCTTCCTCGCATCAATGAATTTATTTTTATCACCTACATCCCCTATTATTTCGGCGTATCAGAATGTCTTGTTAGGATTTTGCATCTCCAACATATAAAATGTGTGCAACTTCTGGGGAGGAAATTGCAGACTATTATTTCTAAGGTGAAAACACCTGTTCCTTCCCTCCTACAGAGTGGTTCCATATACCGCAAAACATGTCCGGATTGTGGGGGGGGGGTTGTTATGTAGATGAGTCCGACAGGAGATTGAAAGATCGGGTTTCTGAACATGAAGTGGCTCTTTGAACCACTAATTTTGAACACTCTGCAGTCGCCAAGCATGATTGGGTTGAGCAGCACAATTTTGATCCCCGACAGGATATTTAAATCCTTGACTATTCACGCTCATGGCTTGTGGTACTTCACACAGCTAGCAGTAATAGTACCATGAATTGCAATAGGAGAGTGCACTTGCACCCCATTATGGAATCTACTGTTTTTCAGTGCAATGAGAACTGGTGATCATCACGTGTACATAATTCTGCTCTACTGACACCAGGTTCATGATGCATAATCATGCTCAGCTGACTTTTGGTGTTGTAAACAACAATATATACTGCAATATACCATTCACCAACTAAGCTGATGAAGAGGCACTTTGTCTCGAAAGCTACTATATATTTTATTAGTTTTATCCATATTTTATTGTATTTTAATGCTTTTATTTTATTTTATATTTTATCTCTGTTTTAGTAATTTATGTAGATATTATTTTATTTTTTTTAATAACTGATTTATTTTAAGTCAGTTTGTCGGTCGTCACTGGAAAGTTTTGTGATTTAAAAAAATAATAAGATAGAGGAGGAAATGTGTGTATGAAGCACAAGCATAACTGACGCCATCTGAAATCAATTGTATCAGTTATTAGCTTTCAAAGAGAAAGAACTCTAGAGCTAACTGGCTGCAGTATATCAAACAAGTGAAATAAATGTAAATTTTTAATGTATTATTAAATAATTGTATTTTAATCAAACAGCTACATGAATATATGTAGTGAAAGGAAATCACAGTAAATGCTGATATGATTCCAAAATTTGACAACACCCTTTGGGACATCACATGACACCTTGGGTTATCAGAAGAGCGCATTTTCTTCATGGATACTGTCATCTCTTAACACAGAGAAAGCAACTAGCTTACAGCATATGATGTTACATCTTTATGTGGTTTTTTGTTCTCATTCCCTTGGCCGTGTCAGAAATACATGAGATCAATGAACAGTCAAAGTTTACAAATCATGTTGCTAAGTAATATTGAATAAATATGTATTACCATTATGTATATGCTCACCATTCTCGGCTTTCCAATTCTAGCATTATCTCCTTCTTTTTTTTTTTTTTTTTTTTCCTTTCATAGGCTCTAGCCAGTGAAATCTCAGGAAAATTAGGCGGCAGGGCCTGCCAGAGTAAAACAAATTACTGGTGTACCTGATCTGCCTCCATGGAGCTTACTGTAGGCAACGTTGGCACCCACCAGGGGCCCAGCAGCTAAATGGCCAAAAGAACAACGGTACACGACACTACACACCACAATATTCATACACTTTTAAATCTCTGGCATGTACAGTGTACTGTATCACACAACAATGTAAATTATTTTTATTATTATTATCCATATGGTGCAAGTAAGCCTGAGGCTTATGCTGCACCAGAGATTACGCGGAGATGGGGAGAACCCCTGATGCCATTAGACCATAAATACACCATGTATATGCATATTTAAATATTAATTTCTAGAAAATATCTTTATGATTGTAAAGTAATCATGAGTGAGTTAGTCTTAAAATATGAAATACTGCCTGCATAAATTGGTGACCTGATTCAACAGCTAATTATCGAAAATTTTAAACATCCAAGAAGTTTTGGGGAGGAATAAAATAGCTTAGGTGTACTTTAGTTATGTACTTTGAATAAAACCTACATTATAATCATAACCTATTAAAGTAACTTGAAGCAATTATAGTCAGTAAATGAATTCAGATATGGAAAACAAACCATTGTAAAAGAATGCTTACCTAAAGAAATATCATATGTTACAGCTCCATTTTTTCCATCATCAGCATCTTCTGCTAAAACTTGAACTACTTCTGTACCAGGTGGTTGCTCTTCCTGCACTTCAACAACAATATCAAGTGGCTCAATGAATACAGGAGAATTATCATTGACATCCAGAACTTTAATTAATACAGCAGCCTGATCATATCGTGAAGGAGTCCCCTGATCTCTTACTTCAGCAGTCAATTCATAAGAAGCTTTAATTTCTCTGTCAGTGATCATTTTTGTAAATATTTCTCCTGAAATATAAAATTTTAAAATTTAATTCACAAAATTGGCATGTAATGCCAATTTTGAAAATACAACACAAAACAAAACTCATTTAAAATATCAGCAAGTTGAACTGAATCAATCTGGCGAGGCTACTGGACTAGATGCTTTTTCGGGAGCTGCTAAGTGGAACTTTATTTATTGATTTAAAATTATTGTAAATTTCGATTAAAAATTAGCAGTGTAGCATTTATTTATAATTCCCTGATTAATTAGGTGCATCTGTTCTTTACTTGTCCCTTGTCCCTTAAAAAACTACAGTCAACTTCTGCATCATTGTATTGTATCAATAAGAATGTTCAAATTTTGCTGCCATTGTTTTAGTATTGATATAGGAGATACTTGGCGGTTTCTATGTAGTTTTGTAGCAGTGTAGTGTAATCAGTATTAGAAGAGGCTTAAAAACTATAATTTATAGAAATATGTAGTGGTTCAATAACTTAACTTTATCACGTAGTACGTAATTTTTAACATTAATATTCATAGCGTTTTTTGTATATCAGTAATTTGGCAAAAATATAGTATCATGTAATTAGTAGTAGAGTGGAATTGTAGGTTTTTAATTGTGGTAATAGCCAACAAACAAGTAGCTTATAGACTATAATCATGTAGGTTGGCATATATTTTGTTTTAGCTAATAAACTTGTTTGTTACTTTGAAGTTAATCGTTTAATTTTTAATTGTGGCAAATAGGTAGCTCAAAAGATTGAAACATGTATTGGTTGACACTAATTATATAAATTTATTATCTATTATAACTACTTAGAACTTACAAATGTAACAGTATAGCGTAATACATATAACGTAAACTTGATAGGAGATAACGCAACACATATAATGTAAACTTAGTGTTATTACTACATTAGGTATAAAAGTTTAGTGTAGTAATTTTAATTATATTGAATTTGAACTGAAATCATGCCTCAAGACCAGAGCAGTAAAGCAAAGGGACTCAATATAGTGGGAGTGCTATAGCTTGGGGGAAAATTGAGGGAGGCAGTTGTCCACTGAAGCCTTATGAAATGTAGTGCTTGCTTGTGGAGATATCAGGAACAGGACATATTGGCAAGGGGATGTCTAGTGTGAGAAGACAGAGTGGTTATTAATAGAACTGCTTTTCATGGCTTAATGCAACAATAAGCCCAGCACTTACTCCCTCCCCACCCCAAGTGTTCAGTGCTGGACCAATAGCTATTTTCTATATTTATTAATGATATTGATGAAGGTATATCAGGCTTAATATCTAAATTTACAGATGATACAAAGTTGGCAGGGTGACTCATGACAGTAATCAGGGTAAGCTGCTGCAACAAGACCTAAATAAATTAGGCCGATGGGCTGAGAAATGAAAACTGAAGTTTAACATTGATAAATGCAAGGTACTGCATACGGCTAACATTAATCCCACAATAATGCATCACCTGTATTGTACTACATTCAGGCAGTGGAAAATGAAAAAGACCTGGGAATAATTGTGCAGTCAGATATGAAGTTCTCTGATCCAGGACAGCTCATGAAGTTTTGTCAACAATATACAGGAACTTTGCTAGCAGGGACAAGGAAATGATTATCCCACGGTATAAGGCAATGGTTAGGCCACATCTTCAGTACTGCATACAAATCTGGAGGCCTCATTTTAGTAAGGATGAAGACCTGCTGGAATGGGTGCAGAGAAGGGCAACGAGATTGGAGAGAATGAAAGGGTGGGGATACTAAGACAGGCTTCAGTTCTGCAAATTGCAGCATTTTTAAACTAGGCATCTGTGAGGTGATCTGATCAAAGTTTTTAAGGGTTTGAGTGGATTGAGCAGGTGCTGATGGCATTCTTCCTTGTGTTTGGACCACACGGGGCAGGGGGGGGGCACAAATTCAAACCTTATTTTAGAATAACCATCCTTTGATGGTTATTCTAAAACCATCCGATGAAGGATGGTTGTAGAATATATATGAGGGGGTTTGCCTTCAGCCAGTGGGTAGTTGACTATTGGAATAAACTTCCATCTGGTATTGTAGAGGTCGGCAGTTTGAATAGATTCAAGGAAGAACTTGAATCTATTCAAGGACAAATTATTGGAGGGTCTGAATAAGTGATGTTGGAAGGTTTTTTTTTTTCTGATTCTTTATAAGCTTGCTTCCTTGCATCACATGCCACTAATAATAATAATAATAATAACAACAACAATAATAGATTAGACTAACACTGATCTGGAGGATATCATGAGAAAGACAAAGACAATGATGACCAAGAGCTGCCAACACCACCTGAAGTCAGCCGTGGAGAGACTCACAATAGCTTGAAAAAAGGAGGAAGGGATCTGATAGACCTCATCGAGCAAAAGAAGACAGCGAGGGCCCACATGAAGGAATACTTCCAGAAAAATATAGCAGCACTCCACCAGGCCATAAAGAAGATAGACAAAACAGCATACCCCACTCAAACTAAGCGAGGAGCCCCCGCCCGCCCAGATGGAACAAACAAAGCTAAAAAGATGGGCAAAGAAGATGCTCCGAGGCAGATGCTACAATGACCCCTATGAAAATCACATAGATAAAATGGCTTCCAATGGCTAACGAGTGGGATGCTCTTCCCCAAGACTGAAGGATTCACGCTCATCATTTAAGACCAACGAATCAACACCAGGAACTATAGAAAATACATCACAAATGAGCCTGGAGTGTCAGATGACACATGTCAATAATGCAACTTGGCCTCAGAAATGATCCAACACATTACTGCAGAATGCAAAGTGATCGCCCAGACAGAGTACACTCGTAGACATGACCAGGTAGCCAGGATAGTACATCTAGCAAGGAAATACCAGTTGATCAAAGAAAGTGTACCATATCAAGTATGAACCCTAGGCTGTACTAGAGACCCTAACTCACAAGCTGTACTGGAACCAGACAAGACAATCCTGCACAACCAGACATAACCCTTGTTGACAAGAAGAAATATGCTATCTATCTGATTGACTTAGCAGTGCACAATACTGGTAAACTTCAGAAAACCCACAAGGAAAAGGCCAGGAAGTACACGGACCTAAGATGGGAGATCAAAGAGATGTGGCATATGCAATAAGTAACAACCATCCCGATCATCGTGTCAACCACTCGTATGGTGCCAAAGACCCTACAAACAGTCAAGCAGCAATAGGTCTCCCAGAGAACACATACAAAGAACTCCAGAAAGTCACAATCCTGAACACCTGTAGTCAGAGAGTTCCTCGACCAACAGTAACACGAGACATAACAACCACCCTGCATACTCATCATGGGGTGAAACCCCATCAGGGAGAAATAATATATAACAATAATGACTTCTCATAACCTGCTTAACCTCTTTGTGACTTCATTGAAGACTGGTTTTTACTTGCTGTATGCTTCTGTGTCCCCTGATAATTTACAATCATCTAATGCATTTTTCTTCTCTGTTACTAGTCTCATGAGTTAATCTGTCATCCATTTAGATTTAAACCTTGAATAGTATCTCTTGGTATGAAAACACTTATCAGGTTCATAAATTACCCCCCCCCCCGAATGCTTCCCATTTAGAATTTGCAGTTGGTAACATTATCGACCGGTTAAACTGAAAAGAATTTAAAAACAGTCTAATAAGACCACTATATTCACCTTTATGAAAACAAAATCCTTTCCCTTTACTCTTTGAGAGTACAGTCGGTCCTCATATAGCACGATAGTTGTGTTCCTAGAAACCCTCGTGCAATGCAAAATCATGCAATATGAACAACAGGCCCTATGGGAAAAATAGGGTTAGGTGCCAACCACCCAAGATTGAACACACATTTGTAACCAAAACATTACCAAACATAATAAATAATCGTAATAAAATACGTAAGTATTTTATTACGACTATTACGTAATAAAATATTGCTAATGCTTTTGCTTCTATCGTAAGCAAACTTGTTTTTTGTTTGATTTTCTATCCAAACAGATGACAGCCGTTCCATCTCTTCCAATTCTTTGTGTCTTAATCTAATGGTTTTTAATTACACTTTGAGTTGTTCCTGCTATGAAAGTTATTTTTATTTTCTCTGCATTCTTTGTAATTCTCGGTGTTGCCTCATTTAGGTCTGTAGCACGTGCAATATCACATGGTCTTTCATTTCGCTCAAAGCGTTTCACAATTTCATATTTTTTCTCTCACACCGGCCTCCGTCCAACCGGCCAGAGGCCAGTGTGATTTGGCCATAAACGCTAGTATGAGGCCACTATAAATTTTCTCAGGTAAGAATTTTTGACCCAGTCCGCCTCTGTTTATCGATATTGCTTTTCTTTTTCTCTCTGAATCTGTAGTGTCTTCACCAGGACGCTACCTTTTCACACCTTTTAAGTATTTTACTGATTTTTAGGGAATAAAGCAAAATTACAAAACGAGGAGACACGTTTGATACACATACACAAAGCTGCGCGCATGTAGCAACTGAATAAACAACACCGTAAAGGCAGAGATACACTATTAACACCTCACATTTTACTAAAGCACATTTCTAGGGGTTACTACCATAAAACAATAAAAACTATTTCCAGTTGCGTTTCTGCTAGCGGAATCTGTTATAAACTGGTAGTAAACTCGATCTAATTGCATTTGCGATAATACCAATAGCTGGAATTGTGTGGGTTTTTACATTATTATGTGAAATGTGTTTCCCCTTCACTGATATAAAAAACAAATACATTTTCAGAATCTTCTCTTCATTCCTATCGTGTTGCGTTCGGTTGGGGTGATTCTGTGTTCGACTGCCATTTCTTGTGAACATAAAGGCGAATCGTGCATAAGCGAATTCGGTTCGTGTTATATAAGATATTGTTCCCCTATTTATAAATCGTGTATGATCGAATTCATGTAATGTAAACACGTGTTATATGAGGACTGACTGTAATTACATTTTTATGTAAATCTCCCATCAACAGACTATGATCACTGCCACCTAGTGGTTCTTTTATCTGAATCTTCTTAATGCATGAAGAGTCTTAGGAGTTTCACATAGATAGTAAAAGATAAACTTTCTGTATATTCATATATAACATGAAATAATTTTTTTTGCAATTATACAAAAATTTTATCACCATAAATAATGTCCTTTTCAAACAGTGATTTATGGAGTTTTTCAAAATGAATATTAGTATCAATGCACTTATGTTAAATAAACATACAACAATAATATCTTTTATAATTCATGAAATTTTTCCAAAACAGATTTTTAAAGCCTCCAAGCTAGTTGCATATTTACATGCCAGCAGGCAGAGGATAATTTATTAAATTATATTATAATAATAATTTATAAATAAGAGAATGACAGCTATAAGTATGGTAATAAATTAATAAGTTTGAATAAGCAAAAAATTACCTGTCACAGGATTAATTTGAAAGCTTCCATTGGAATTCAACAGGCTATATCTCAGAGAAGCATTATTACCAAGGTCTTTATCTCGAGCTGAAACTGTTCCCACATGATGTCCCTTCTCTGTATTTTCTTCTACTGTGAAAGTAAAAGACCTGTCTATGAACTGAGGATCATTATCATTAGTATCTAAAACTTGCACAAATACTGCAGTTGTGGCTGATAAAGGTGGACTGCCATTATCCATAGCTAAAACTATAAGACTGTAAGAATCTATGGTTTCACGATCAAGCGTTTCTTTTAAGTACAGAAATCCACTGTTAGGAAATATGCCAAATTTTGTGGTGTCTCCTGTAGTCAATTTATATGTTAAACGTGCATTGTTTCCAGTATCGTGATCAGATGCAGTTACTTGAAGAAACTGTGAATTTGCTGGTAATGATTCCAAAATATTAACTTTATATTCTGTTTTTTCAAAAACAGGAGAATTATCATTTACATCTTGGACTTCCAGCATTAGTGTCATATTAGATGACAACACGAAAATCCCAGCATCCATAGCTCTTACCACCAGAATATAATGCCGACGTGATTCATAATCAAGAAGATGCTTTAACATGATGCTACCAGATTTTTCATTCACACTGAAGGTATTATCAGGATTTTCAACAAGATGATAATGAATCTCACCATTTCTGCTACTATCTGGATCTTCGGCATGTACCACATAGATTGGAGTTTGGAGATCTGTATTCTCTGGAACGCTAATTTTAAGAACAGTGCTTGAAAACTGAGGTGCATTATCATTAACATCCCATATGGTTACATTTACCTGAAATATAACGAAAAATTTTAAAACAAAGTGAAATTTTTACATATTAATGCTGAATTTTAAATATATTACTGGTCAATATCATCTACCTAAACAGCATCCATTCCAAGTTTCCTAACTGTTCAAACAAAGTATTAGTTTTTTAAGGTAAAATTGTATTTCATAAAAATTTTTGTACTGAACAGAATTAATAAATTTCTTAATTTATTCCTTTACCATGCAGCAGTAGGCTAAACTAATAAATTTAAACCACATTATGAACCAAGTTTATAAACCCTGAGATAAAATATTCTTTTTTATGGGATTAAATGATTTTTTTTTTTTTTTTTTGTTACAAAAATTAAGAGAATCATTTTAATCCTGAAAATGCATCAGGTTTTAAGACACAGGTGGTTATGTGGGGTAGATTTCTACTTCCAAATCTTAAAAGTTTATAGCACCAATTTTTAAATATTTCTTATTAAGTCATTTTTTGTTGGTTCTCAATTCCATACATTCAATAAACAATACTGTGTTGTTTAACATTAACAATTAGTTTTTAAAAAATACAAGCCTTCATATACGATTCTCATCATAAACAAAACAGACAATTATGCTCAAGTTTTCAGTAACTTTCTAGGACAATCTAAAGATTGCTTGGCTAATAAAAAAATTCCTCCTGTAAGTAATAACCAAACCATACAGTAGCATGTGATGACAGTGCTTGGCATGTCATCACTTTCCCAAGTGACCACGCACATAACTGTGTTTTTGAAAAAGTTCATTTCTTTTCTAATTAATTTATGGGTCTGGGAAAATGTTCAGTGTCATGTTTAAAGTATAATTAGATGACTTTAATATGGTATTTTTCTGATTCATTCTGATTTCACAATATCAATAATGAATTTATTCAAGTTAAACTCAGAAACCTCAAGACTTAGGAAGTTATTTGCCACATTTTTGGAATTTTCAAGTTTTCAAACAACAAATCGCATAGCCTAGTATTAACAACTATAAAGGTCACTATTTCCATTTCTTCACAGCTCTCTATTAAGTCCGTTATGCTGCTATAAATTGCTATATCCTGTAGCCAAGTCACTAATGTGGTAATGCTTTAGATACATTTATCTACTCTACTAAATATGTGTGCTTTATTTTCCCACCTTCTTCCTTCTGCTATGCATTACTTGAAAACTCCAGGTATTGTTACTTTTCTCATTATACTTTCGGTTCCTGTTTCAGCTTGTTTTTAAAAACCTGTTTTGACTTACATGATTTTTTCGCTGCTTTTTCTCTGCAGTACAAGCATTTGGTATTAGTTTCCTTTTTATACTATCACTTACAAAGTCAAGGCTCTTACTAAAAGGTTGGGCTTTACAACCCCAGCTAGCCCAGTACGTTTAATAACTTTTTCTATACTTTTTCTCTTTCTACTTCTTCCTTTTCTCGTTTGTAAAACTATTAGGGCAATACAAGGGTGATGTGAACATCCCAACTATCCCATTCTATCGCTATTTTCGTCTTTATTTAACTACTCCTTTATCCCTTCTCCATCCTCAATTTAATACCTCGCCCTAAACCATATGCTTGTTCTAAATAATTTTAATTCTTCTAATTTCTACAAAATTCCAACACTAATATATTTTTCCAAATTTACTTAAAAATCTACATATAATTCACAGATATTTTTTTCCACTCTGAAAACACTTAATTATATTTTATTTTATCCTTATTTTTATCTTAATAAAATTTTTATATCAATGACACTGCATTGGGACTACCTTGTCCATACTGTAAGAGAATGTGCTAACTTTATTCTTTTTGCTTTTTGGCTTTATCTCACCTCTCTTCCACTGTTATGGACAAGTATAGAAACACAGTTCCTAATACATGATCAGATGTAGTCCCCTGATGAAATACCTGAACATGTATTAATATTTACTTCAGCTGACATCAGATTTTGCATTTTTGCTATCCTTGTTTTCAACCTATAACTTAATTTGCTCACCCATATCTGATGATAGCTTCTCCACCTTTTATTTATTATTGTATTTTATTTGTTTAATCATTTGATATTAATCATTTTACTTTACAGTTCCCTCACCTCTTATTGGCTTTGCAATTCAGCCCATAATTTTCTTAATTCATCATAACTTTTAGGATATTAACGTTCTTTTGCCTTTTACAAACCTACAATACTTCTTTTTTCTACTATTCTTACCTTTCTAGTCCTTGGCGCTTTGTGTACTTTTCACCTTCATCTGTGCAACCTTTATCACACTTATATATACTTTTGCATCTTTACTGCTGCTTTGCGCATTTTGGTGCATTTGTTATACCTTGCTTATTTATTTTTATCCATCAACTGAAACTTTGATTTTATATTACATTTAATATATAATATATATATATATATCTATATATTTAATATGGAAGGCTTTTTCTTTCGAGAGTCAGTGTGAACGATAGGCTTAACTGATCGGGTTGGAAGTGGCAATAAAAACTGTGCTACCAATTGCAAAATTTTTGCAATGGGTACAGCTAGAATACAGCTATTTGATGCAAACTGGCTTACCTGCTTACAACAAAACATGGACTACATTTCTTTAGGACAACTAGAGAAAAACTCTGCTACTAATTGCAAAATTTTTGTAATGGGTACTGCTAGTATATAATATAATATATATACAGTTGAACTTGGTTATAACGAGCATCAAGGGACAAAATTTCCTTGTTATAACCATTACTCACTATATCAGTGATTAGTTAAATCTACCGCCTGTTTTTTTTAATTCTGAATAACTTGATAAAAAGATAGATTCAAAAAACAAAAGAAATATTAGAGAGAGAAAAATAATATTAGTATATACCTACATATTATTTGTATTAATATGCTTGTATTGGGTTTTTAAATTGATCCAGCCAACTGTTGTTACATACAAAATCATCGTGTCCAAACTGTTTAGCAAATTTTTCTGCTTGAGCCTTTAAGATCGGACCATCTGTTGAAAATCCAGCACTTTTTTTGTGTAGTGAACCACTGAAGCAATGCTACATCTACATTTGTAACCTCACACTTCTAAAAATTTATTATTATTTTTTTTCAGTTATGTTCTTTTCCAGTGCTGATATGTAAACATGTTTATTCTTCTACAATGTTGATACTGCTGAAGAGGACAAAGAAAACTTTTTGCACACTTCGACATTTTTGCACCACATTCTAACTCATGAATAATTTTGACTTTTTCGCGAATTGAGAGACCCTTTCTTTTGTTAGTAGACGTTTTTGAAGGAAGGGTTTGTTTCTAACTGATTTTACTTTAAAATGAAAGTAAAGTGATCTGCATACAAAGTCCTTACCAGTCCCAAAATGCATACAAAGTTCTTAGAAGTCCTGTTTCCAAAATTCTTAGAAGTCCCGAAAAAAATTTATGGTTCAGTGAATACAAGACAATCTGTAAATAGGGTAATGCGACAAGCGGAACACCAATGCACTATTGTATAGTCCCAGTCTCCAAAAGGTCATAAACTGGCTGCTAACCTGATGTGAGTGGTCATGAAAGCTAAGTCACCCTTTTCATTTTTGTCTATTCCAAGAATTCGGTTTTTTCGACTACCCGAGCAATTAAGAATGTTTGCATAGTTATCAAAATTTGCATGGCATATCCGTGTAGTATGCTTGCTATAACAGTAAGCGATCGTATGGGAATACGTGTAAATTAAAACCATTATGGCTTTTTGCTCATTACAAATGTGATTTCGTCATTTCCGTGCTCATTATAACCAAGTTTGACTGTATACATCTTATATACAGGGTGATTCAGGAGGAATAGTAAATATTTTTGGAGGTTATAGTATCGATTAGTCGGAGTAAAAAAGTTCATATAAAGATGTATCCAATTCTCGATGGATATGGAGATACAGCTGTTTGAAACTGATGCACACAGCTTTCCGAATCAGATGTGACCAAGAAGCAGTTATAACCTGACGCTGTTTGGTGTTAAGTGTTGTTAAGAATGCTGCACATCTCTACACATGCTGAATATGCTGATGTGGTGTTTGTCTATGGTTTTTGCGGTGAAAGTGCTACTGCTGCTTGTAGAGAATACCGTCGACAGCTTCCTAACCACAGAATACCAGATTCAAGAGCGTTTACTAGTGTTTACACCAAACTGCGTGAGACTGGTACAGTTCCCAGCACTCATATTTCTTTTGGACGTGCAAATGAACAAAATGTGGATGAAATAGAACACATTCTTCAGTCAGTAGAACGCAGTCCTACTATTAGCACATGAATAATTTCTACACGTATCGGTGTTCCACGGACAAGAGTATGGCGAACATTACATGAGCACGGCTTGTGTCCATTTCACATACAATGAGTGCAACACCTTCACCCAGGAGATAATGCCCAGCAACTGGAATTTTGTCGGTGGGTAAATGCTAATCGCTGATTAATTCCATTAATACTGTTCAGCGATGAAGCTACTTTCACATGTAACGGTATCAACATATACCGTTACTTTACATTTAACGGTATCAGCAACACCCGTAACTCTCATAGGTGGTCAGATGAAAATCCACATGCCACTGTAGAAACAAAATTTCAACATTGCTTCTCTGTAAACGTGTGGTGCTGTATCATTGACAATCAGTTGACTGGGCCTGTTTTGTGTTACAAAATCCATTTACCTAGAATTCCATTTACAGGACCCATTTACCTAGAATTTCTGCAAAACAAATTTCCCACTACTATTGGAGAATGTTCCTTTGGCTATAAGACCTCATTCCATTAGATTTTTGTTTGTGGGGATGGATGAAAAGCATGGTATATGAAGAAAAGGTGAATACAAGAGACAAATTACTCGCTCACATTTTGGATACTACTGCCCTCACAAAGGAATGCCAAGATGAACCTCAGAAGAAAATGCATCATATTACCACAAGAGTTGCAAAGTGCATTGAGGTTGGAAGTGCGATTTTTGAACATTTATTGTGAACTGTACAAAATTTGTCAATTATTTGTGTTTTGTATCATTCAAAAAGTCAATAAATACAAACAAGTCATTTATCGTTCTTTGATACCTCTCATAATGGCATTGTATGCACCAGTTTCAAACAGCTGTATCTCCGTATCCATTGAGAATTGGACACATGTTTATATGAACTTTTTTACTCAGAATAATAGATACTATAATCTCCCAAAATATTTACTATTCCTCCTGAATCACCCTGTGTGTGTGTGTATATATACCTGTATATAAGAATGCACAATTGATCACCCTGTATATAAGAATGCACAATTGATATTTCATAGCAGAACTTATTAGGCCCCACATCACCCCACCACTGCTGGGTTTAATATTAAAGTATGACAGAAATATAATTCTATATTTAATAATAAAACTAATAAAATGTTTTTTCTTCTTGACACTGTGATCCCTTCCCCTCACACCTACTTTTCATAGAAGATCAGACTAATCACCCAAATGTACTCACCCTGTATGCTTCACTTATGTCTTCAGAAACTTGGAATTTCACAGCAAAAATGAAATAAGTGACATTTATTAGTTTCTAAAAAAAAATGGCTATTTAATTAATTTTCAACCATGGAACAGAAATATTTTTGTACTATAATTAAAAAAAGGACAATATTAGAAAAGATAAAAAAATGAAGATTGGTTATAACTATTTTGAAATTTTCCCTATTGAAAATAATAAGAATACCTGAGTGTGCCCATATGAAGGAGGATGGCCACTTGTTGCTTGAATATTTAACAATACTGAGGGACGTGTTTCATGATCTAGAGGACGTTTGGTTGTAATCATGCCTGACAAGGGATCAATGCTGAAGAAACCTTCTGGATCTCCAGAATAAATAGCATAACGAACTGTTCCAGCTCCTATAAAACAAATTATATATATATATATTATAATTATTATAATTATTATAATTAGCCATATGGTGCAAGGAAGCCTGGGGCTTTTGCTGCACCAGCCAAAAAAAAAACATTTCAGTTACCCACACAGAGAGAGAGAGAAGTAGAAGGAAATCACCAAGAAAGAGAAGAATGATGATATCCGGCTCAGGACCCTGGGTGTGCCAAGCCCATACTCACCAGATGTGAGCCCCTGGGGTCAATATTATATATACACATATGTTTGGATAATGACATTATGAAGATAGATAAGAAAATAAAAAAGTACATAAAATAAATATATATAAATATATCTTTTCATTTTTCTGCTTATATAAGCTGGTTAAGCTTGCATTATGTCGGTGGTGTGGCTCTGCTCTGGAGTGCTAGTCTGTTCTATAGTTTATTTTTTCACTGCGCAAGGAACACTGCTATTCAAATCCTCTGCACTGGTGGTTCGATCAGAGAATGGAGGGGTGGTTGGGTCCTTTGATCAGTTCACCTTTGTGACGATTTGTCTAGCGATTGAAAATGCAGCAATTCCATGACCATTATTGGCCTCGTGGTCCTCTGTCGATATGGGGCATAATGGTCAGTCTATTATTTTGCTGCTTTGTTTTATTTTAGTAGTTTGTTTAGTCTCTTTTGGTGATATTTCATGTTTCTTGGAACTGGAACCTTACTGGGGGGGGGGTACTTTAAATTTCTATATATTTTAAATTTTAATATGAATTTACTTTGAATTGGATTTTAATTGAATTTCTATATTATTTTGTTTTGTCTCTTTTGGTGATATTTCATGTTTCTTGGAACTGGAACCTTACTGGGGGGTACTGCTAAATTTCTATATATTTTAAATTTTAATATGAATTTACTTTGAATTGGATTTTAATTGAATTTCTAAATTATTTGGAGGTTTTGGGCTACAGTTTCTGTCTTACCTTTTCTTTCCTCTCCCTGTTGTTTTATTTTTATGTTAAATTTTTGCTCTACAGTTTTGCCATACTACTGGCATATTTTTTTAATTTTATATTTAATATTGGTTATATATGTGTGTGTGTGCCAACGAATTAGGTTTATAACACAGTGGAATATGGAGGTGATAACTAAACATAGTCAGATAAGCAAAACCTATTCAAATGTTAGAAAGGGGAATGTGTGTGTGTGTGTGTGTTCCAGAAAATACCAAATCTTATGCTAAAGAAGTTGATTATTATTTGTTATTTGGTTTTTAGGAGCATTAGCAACTAAGGCCATATTGCTCTGGGATATGCGGTGGTCATTCCCTGACCTTTCCGCATCCTCCGTATTTGGTGGTGACGGGCTCGAACCCCGGTCTAAACAAGAAGCGTGTGCTACGCACTGCTGCTCCTTCCCACCTGGCTACAGAGGCGCCGCTAAAGAACTTGAGAAAATTCAATGGGTATAAGTTAGCATGTAATAAGATTAGCATGATTATTAGTGATTAGATTAGTGCAGATAGACAAAAGATTTATAATAAAATTATTATTATTAAATTATGATAGAACAAACTGAATGCATAATAACAAATCAGTTATAATGTAGGCACAACATTATGACAGGTAAATTTTTGCATTTTACGATTAACTATAGTAAAAAAATTAAAAAACCGATTAACTTTTAACCAATTAATTAATTAATATCATCTGAAAAGTAATTGTTTTTGCTTCGATGCACTCAAATTAATGACTCACAATCCGATCACTCAACATATCATAATGCACTTTACTTATTTCCTCTTGGATTTTATTAAAAGTTGAAATTGATAAAACTATTTTACAGATCTTCTGTGATTAATATAATATATAGTAATATTCATTATTTAGATATTTAGTAACTTAATAACAAAAAACAAAGTTTTCAAAAAGTAGTCTTGTTGATGAAATAAAAACAGGAAGACAACAAAATAAATCACAAATATTCATATCAGTGATCAAGAACAGAAAGTAGAGGCCTTTTTGTTTTTGATCACACAAAAATAAACAGTCCCAACTTATATTATGGATTCAGGTCCTCAGTTCTATACATAAGTTGAGATCACATAAAATAATGTAAAGAGACAGTATTAGTAGTAATGATAGTCTCTTCCTGTCTAAAGAAGCAAATAAGATTATAGGAATAAAATATAGTACAAGAAGTTCTAATTTTGATACAGCTAAAACTATTATCAATTAATTTCATTCAATTTTATTAATTTTTGAATCATCTAAAATCATTAATCACCTAAATTAATCTTCAATTAGGTATATCTAAAATCTAATCAGGGACTGAAACGGTTAGGATTTTTTGATACAAATAACCTAGGGAATATATTTCTAATGAGATAGAGAAATATTTTCTTTTCTTTCTTTTAAAGAAATATTCAGTGTTCTCAGAACTGTAAACTAAACTTGAAAACCCCACCATTAGATACAAACCTGTTGAGGGTAGGGGGGGTGGCACTCATCTACCATTGGAAGCATTACTGTCTACATGGTTATATGAACAACTAGCATGTACAGCAGCCTTCCTGTAGATTGGAAGCAAAGCTTTTACAGTGATTCAATAAAATTGCTAGACCTGACTGCCACGAATTAAGAAATATGAACAAATCTTACCTAGAAGCTAAGAATACCTACTGGCTGGGACTAACTGAAAAATGAAAGTCTGTAAAAAAGACAGATATATATATAGAGAATGTGTGAAGGTCACTAGAAATTCTAATATTCTCCAGTGAACAGAGTGCATAGAGCTACTGACTGTGCCTTCAGGTGTTGACATCACTGAGACTGGGGAAGATTGAATACTGAGGGTGAATGCTGAAATCTGGTAAGGTGATACCTGCACAGCAATGGTTTGTTGTTTAGGATTTTAACAGTGCAACAGTAACTAAAGGCTATAATGTCTCAAGTTGAATGATATAATATAAAATATAAATATAAAATAATATAATTAATTAATGTAAAATAATAATATAAAGCAGTTATTTTAGGTAAAAGTTCTCTAAGTTAAATAATATAAATTAATAAGTTTTAAAAATTTAAATAAATCTGACATGTTATCATTGTCTGATAAAATCCAAATGTATATGGCTCAGTCAGACAGATAAAAGATAAAAAGTATTGATTACACATTCTCTTAAAAACATGCTGAACTGTAAAAAAGGTGTCACAGTATATCTACAAATAGAACTGTCTCTCAGTAGATGCGTGAGGTGACAATGTCTTATGCAGAGTCAAGCAAGGACAACTTCTTTCCTGCAGACTCTACACTTGCTAGAGTGTAATGTGAAGACCGAGGATGCACCCCAATGGTGGGGATGGGAGAGAGAGAAAGAAGGAGGGAGAAAGGGGGATGATGCATCAGGATCTGTTAAAAAAATTGTTCTCTTATTACTTCATTATCTTTGTTAGTTTTAATTCATTTTATCTTCATAACTTAACTTACTGATTAATATCCCTTTAATATATTGCAGCTTCAGAAAAATGGAGCAAAGCAGATCCTGAATAATCAGGTTTTAATAAGCCATTTTCTCCCTATACCAAATCAATTTGTGTAAATTAGCCTTATTTCATAATAAATCTGCTCATACGAATGTCTATGTGGTATTGATAGACAGGGGTTTGAGCCCATCACCACCAAATACGGAGGATGCGGAAATGTCATTCAGGGAATGACCACCGCATATCCCGGAGCAATATGGCCTTAGTTGCTAATGCTCCTAAAAACCAAATAACAAACAAACAACAAATGTGGTATTGTGTTTCCTTTCATACCAGAAGCGCAGAAGTGGCATGAGGAACAAATAATGACTGTCATGGTCACCATATCAACTGCCAGCATGGTGTTAGAGAGCTCCCATAAGAACGTTTTTTTTTTTTTTTTTTTTTTTAATATATGAACCCCAAACACGAGAGGTATTAGAAGCTATAGTACTTGGTACCGTGCTTGGGTTGGAGGTTGAGAAGACGAAAGAAGATATTTGTTGCCACTGGACTTGAACTTCTGTAGATTGTAATTTTCAGGAAATACGTATGAAGGAAGGTTGTTCCAGAAAACTGCCGCAGTTGAATGAATAAATGAGGAAGATGAAAAGTTGGTTCTGTGGGTTTGAAGTTGGACAGTAAATGGATGTTGGCTGGCGGTGGCACGTGTTCGGACTGTTTTGAAAGAGAGAGTGGGAATTATAGAAGCCAATTCAGAAGAACAGTGCCCATGGAAGTATCTGTAGAACAGGCATGCAGCAGAAACAGTGCGTCTATGAGAAAGCGAGTGGAGAGACTCTGTTAGAGATGAATCATTAATTAACCTAACTGCCCTCTTCTGAATGGAATCAAGAAGCCTGAGAGAGGTTTTGGGGGCACCACCCCAGATGTGCCAACAATATTCCATGGCAGGACGGATTTGTGATTTATATAGAGTGAGCAGCTGTTTGGAAGAAAAGTAACGCCGAGAGCGAAAGAGAAAACCAAGTTTTTTAGATGCAGAGGAAGCAATATTTGTAATGTGCTTGTGCCAAGAGAGATTAGAAGTCAGGGTAATCCCCAAAAGATATATATCATTTTGCCTAGAAATCGGAGTGTCACTAAAGATAAGCATAGGAGCAGAAGAATCCTTTTTGCGAGATACAAGACAAGACTGAGTTTTAGAAGGGTTGAAATCAACTAAGTTGTCTTTGCCCCACTGGAGAATTATCTGAAGATTGGCATTTAAGGAATTGGTAGCAGATTTTCAAGAAGTTGAAGCTGATTGAGCAGGACAAGGTTTCTCAAAATGGAAAGTGGAATGCAATGTGCTATCATCGGCAAAACTATGGATAGGATTGCCAGTCAATGGAAGAAGGTCATTAACATACAAGAGGAAAAGAGTGGGGGAAAGAACTGAACCTTGGGTAACACCGGAATTAGTGGAGAAGTTAGAAGACAGAGAGCCATCTACCATCACCCTCAGTGAGCGATCAGAGAGAAAACTGGATAACCAATTACTAAAAATAGTTGGAAAACCATAAGATGGAAGCTTGTTTAGAAGACCTTTATGCCAAACACGATCAAAGGCCTTTGAGATGTCAAGAGCAACTACTTGTGTTTCACCGAACCTTTCCATTGAATTAGTCCATAAATGGGTAACATAAGCCAGAATATCACCAGTGGATCGACACTGACGGAATCCATACTGGCGATCGTTGATCAGACGGAAGGTTTCTAGGTAGTTTAAGAGTTGGCGTTTAATTGATTTCTCCATTACTTCAGAAAGAGTAGAAGTAATTGCAATGGAACAATAATTGAATGGGAGGGATTTGTCATCCATTTTAGGAACTGGCTGGATAAGAGCAAATTTCCAAGCAGAAGGAAAAACACCTTTGGAATAAGAAAGTGAAAAAAAGGCAGCAAAGAACAGGAGTAAGTTCAGAAGCACAGGTTTTGATAATAAGTGGAGAAATACCATCAGGACCTGGAGCGTTCTTAGCATCAAGATTCGTCAAAATCCTTCTGACATCCTTTTGACTGAAGACCACAGGGGGCATTGAATGGATCATGTTGGGAATGGTGGGAGGTGTTTTACCAAGATCATTAATACATAAGTTGGAAGGAAAATTGGATGCTAGCAGGTCAGCTTTATCCTTGGCTGAAGTGACAACAGAACCATCTGGTTTGGACAGAGGTGGGAGCAGAGATGGGCAAAAGTTGCGGCCAACAGCTTTGGCACGAGACCAGAATGCTCGGCTACCATTAGGGCAAGAAGCAAGTTTTCTACTCTTAGCCTATTCAAACACTAGTTTGGACTGATTAATAACTAATTTACAATTGTTGTGAGCTTTGGTGTAGGCTGAAAATGAAACTGAAGAATTAGAAACAAGCCAATTACGATATGCAACATTCTTCTCTTGAACAGCCTTAGCACATTTATTGGAAAACCAAGGTTTAGATAAAGGACGAGATTTTAAAGTGGAGTGTGGGATAAAGGATTCCATTCCTGCAAGAATAATTTCACTGACACGATCTGAGCAAACGTTGACATCAGAACTTTTGAAACAGTAATCCGACCAAGGAAAAGAAGAAAAGAAGTCTCGCAGGTCATCCCATTTTGCATTCTTGTAATGCCAAACAACGCGAGGTTGGGAATAGCCATGAGATAAAGGTTCCAATGGAGAAGAGACAATCACCAAGTGGTGAACTGAAGTGCCTAAAGGATCTCTCACTTCGACCATGTACTTAGAAGGGTGGTTTGTGAGAAAAAGATCAAGTGTATTGGCTGTATATTAGGATTGTCCAGTATTCTTGTAGGTAAATGAACAATCTGTGCAAGGTCATTAGTAACTGCAAAAGCCTCAGCATCTCGACCTGCTGGGTCGGTATGACTAGAAAACGGAAGGCAGCTGGAGTTGTGAACATTAAAATCACCAAGGAAAATTACCTCACTTTTAGAAAAGTTGGACTGGAGAAAGTCAAGTTGCAAAGAGAGGAAGTGAAAGAGCTCCAAGTGATTAGTGGAGTTGAGAGAACGGTAGAGACAACAGATGAATTTGACACAATGAGGTAGAGAGATTTTGAGCCAGAAAAGATCAAAGAGAGGAGATTCCAAATTGCCAAGTCTCTGACAGGGAATATCAGAACAGGCATATGCACAAGTACCACCTTTGAGGCAAAAGGAATCATACAGCGAATAATTTGGGCATCTGAGATGAGCAGTAGTTGAATCAACCGATAACTGAGATTCTGTCAGAAAAAGTACATGGGGTTTGGCACACTGCAAGTGGAAATGGACATCATTGAGATTAGAATTGAGACCACGTATATTTGTGAAATGAATTAGGAAGTGCTTGGAAGGTTTAGATCTTTTTGCAGATAAGCATGCTCTATTAGTTTGACAATTCATGGTGTACTCAATAGTAGGAAAAAGTGAGTGGGACATGCTGTATGAAGTAATAAAATTTTTGGATATGGCGCACACGTGGTAAGAATATACCCAGATCCTTGACATAACGTGGCCTCGACAGTGCTCCCCGCATACACATTACTCCGACTCCCTCCAGTCACTATCTGGCAGAGTAGAGGTAGCAAGATTATACACTAGCTGATCCGGAAGCCTCCTAGAGAGTTACCAATAGGTTCGGTCCAGTGTACTAACTAGTGGCCGGCCTGCGAACACCGTTTTAGAGCTATACCCTCAAAATGTAAGGAATATTGGATCTCGCCGCGACGTTTATCATAACCTCAAAAGTCATCAATCACACTGCATGATGGAAGAGATAGGGAAGGACTGACCGGAATTCAGCTCTAGAGACTAAACATGGGTTCCACCACTTCAAGCCTCCAATAAGCAAAGTGGTATTTCACCGGTTGATGAAAGTCATCTACTACCTAGTACTGCCTGGTAACATAGAGGGGGGGCATTCCTCCAAGTGGTGTGGTGTGGGCGCCACACTTCGACCCCTGCTTACGTTGGTTCAGATATGGGTGGTCACCCACCAAGGATTCTTCTGCTCCTATGCTTATCTTTAGGGTCACTCCAATTTCTAGGCAAATTGATATATCTCTTTTGGGGATTACCCTGACTTCTAATCTCTCTTGGCACAAGCACATTACAAATATTGCTTCCTCTGCATCTGAAAAAAATCCATACAAACATGTTTTGTATGGATGTTATACCCAGGATTACTAACAGTCCCACCATCGTAAAGGCGCAAGCAGAGGATTTAGCTGCCACAGACCATCCAGACTTCACCGAAATTGGGTCCACTTGACTTTAGATGTGAATTTATATGACAGTGCTGATTACTTCTACTCTTTCTAAAGTAATGGAGAAATCAATTAACAGCCAACTCTTAAACTAGAAACCTTCTGCCTGATCAACGATCGCCAGTATGGATTCCGTCATTGTCGATCCACTTGTGATATTCTGGCTTATGTTACCCATTTATGGACTAATTCAATGAAAAAGTTCGGTGAAACACAAGTAGTTGCTCTTGACATCTCAAAGGCTTTTGATCATGTTTTGCATAAAGGTCTTCTAAACAAGCTTCCATCTTATGGTTTTCCAACTGTTTTTAGTAATTGGTTATCCAGTTTTCTCTCTGATCGCTCACTGAGGGTGATGGTGGATGGCTCTTTGTCTTCTAACTTCTCCACTAATGCCGGTGTCCCCCAAGGTTCAGGTCTTTCCCCACTCATTTCCTCTTGTATATTAATGACCTTCTTCCATTGACTGGCAATCCTATCCATAGTTTTGCCGATGATAGCACATTGCATTCCACTTTCCATTTTGAGAAACCTTGTCCTGCTCAATCAGCTTCAACTTTTCGAAAACCTGCTACCAATTCCTTAAATGGAGATCTTCAGGTAATTCTCCAGTGGGACAAAGACAACTTAGTTGATTTCAGCCTTTCTAAAACTCAGCCTTGTCTTATATCTCGCAAAAAGGATTCTTCTGCTCCTATGCTTATCTTTAGGGCCACTCCGATTTCTAGGCAAATTGATATATCTCTTTTGGGGATTACCCTGACTTCTAATCTCTCTTGGCACAAGCACATTACAAATATTGCTTCCTCTGCATCTGAAAAACTTGGTTTTTCTCTTTTGCTCTCGGCGTTACTTTTCTTCCAAACAGCTGCTCACTCTGTATAAATCGCAAATCCGTCCTGCCATGGAATATTGTTGGCACATCTGGGGTGGTGCCCCCAAAACCTCTCTCAGGCTTCTTGATTCCATTCAAAAGAGGGCAGTTAGGTTAATTAATCATTCATCTCTAACAGAGTCTATCCACTTGCTTTCTCATACACGTACTGTTATTGCTGCATGCCTCTTCTACAGATACTTCCATGGGCACTGTTCTTCTGAATTGGCTTCTATAATTCCCACTCTCTCTTTCAGAACAGTCTGAACACGTGCCCCCACCAGCCAACATCCATTTACTGTCCAACTTCAAACCCACAGAACCAACTTTTCATTTTCCTCATTTATTCATTCAACTTCAGTTTTCTGGAACAACCTTCCTTCATACGTATTTCCTGAAAATTACAATCTACAGAAGTTCAAGTCCAATGTCAACAAATATCTTCTTTCATCTTCTCAGCCTCCAACCCAAGCATGGTACTAAGTACTATAGGTTCTAATACCTCTTGTGTTCGGGGTTCACATAAAAAAAAAAAAAGGTATATATGCTGACAGAGTTTAAATAAATGCTGAGTTAAGGGGGGAAACGTCCACCTATATATAAACCATTAAAATATAAAGGATGACTAAAATTTTAGATGTGAAAAATTTAAAATAGCTAGATGGGAACTATCCAGTTATATTAAAGGATGCAGCAAAGCAACTAAGCAAAGCTTTAGCCATAATTATGAGATCATCCTTGGACTCAGGGGAGGTTCCCACGGACTGGAGATGTGCAAATGTATCCCCAATTCACAAAGGGGGATCAAAGGATGACACAAGTAATTACAGACCAGTTAGTTTAACTTCTGTTCCAAGTAAAATAATGGAGTCACTGGTTAAAGATGCATTGCAGGATCATCTAGACAAGACTGCAGCAATAATTCAGACACAGCATGGGTTTGTTAAGGGAAAGTCTTGTTCTGACAAATTTGATAGGATATTATGATGTGGTTACAAAGGAACTGGATGCAAAAATTAATTTTGATATCATATATTTTAATTTCAGGAAAGCTTTTGACACTGTTGCGCATGGAAGACAATTGTACAAATTGGAGCAGAATGGTATTAAGGGTAAGTTGCTACAATGGATAAAAGGATGGTTGAGTCGGAGAAGACAGAGGGTGGTAATTAATGAGTGCTGCTCTTCGTGGACTAATGTTATTAGTGGAGTCCCACAGGGTTCGGTGTTGTTGTTTTGTATATTTATTAATGATATTGATGAAGGTATATCAGGCTTAGTGTCAAAGTTTGCAGATGATACAAAGGTTGGCAGTGTTGTTAATGACAGTAATGGCAGTGTGTTACTGCAGCAGGATCTAGAAAATTTGGGCAGATGGGCTAAGAAGTGGCAACTCAAGTTTAACCTTGACAAATGCAAAGTACTGCATATGGGTAGAAGTAACCCCAGAGAAACATACCAACTGTGCGGTACTACACTTAAGGTGGTAGTAAATGAAAAAGACCCGGGAGTAATTGTGCAGTCAGATATGAACTTTTGTGAGCAATGCAGACAGGCTGCTAGGGCAGGTCATGGGGTTTTGTTAATGATATATAGGAATTTTGCTAGCATGGAAAACGAGGTGATTGTTCCTCTGTATAAGGCAATGGTCACGCTGTGCCTTGAGTACTGCGTACAGGTCTGGAGGCCTCATTTTAGGAAGGATGTAGATTTGCTTGAGTGTGTACAGAGAAGGACAACAAGATTGGTGAGGGGAATGAAGGGAACCTCTTACCAAGAGAGGCTTAAGTTCTGCAAATTGCAGTGGCTGGAGACTAGGCACCTGTACGGTGATCTGATTGAGGTGTATAAGGCCTTGAATGGGTTGAGCATGCTGAATTCTGATGGGATCCTTCCACTTGTTCAGATTACGAACCTAAGGAGGCATAAATTCAAATTAAGAAAAGACAGATGTAGAATAGATGTGCGGAAATTTGCCTTTAGCCAGCGGGTGGTTAATTGCTGGAACAAACTTCCATCTGTCGTTGTGGAAGTTGATTGGTTAAATAAGTTTAAGGAGGAACTGGACAGGCATTTGGAGGGAATGGTGTGATTTTTTTTTTTTTTTTTTTTGGCTGATGCTGCATAAGCTCATACACATGCTTTCTTGCATCACATGCTAATACTACTACTACATTAAAATATAAAGGATGACTAAAATTTTAGATGTGAAAAATTTTCCAAAATGTTGATGAAATTGTATGTTGTCTTTGCCAACTATCACTTTGCTATCACAAGCTGAAGTAATAAATTTAGATAGGAAATAAAGGGGCCTGAATGATGAAATATATGGAAGTATGTTGCATATAAACGAGAAATGGAATAGTTAGGAAGAAAGGTAGAAGAGGGGATTTGACTGCTGACACTCCATTTCTTCAAGGGAAAGCTAAAAGGCACCTCAGTAAATGAAGGAAGAATGTGGTGCTTCAAAAACTATTAACCCAGCAAGAGCTGAGTTAAGTGTCTGTAGACCCTACACTATGACAACAAGTAGGCAAATACATTCCTGACCAGCAAAGCTCACTCAGCAATGTATTTGCATTCCTGACTGAGGAATGCAGTTCATGACCTCAGTCACGAATGCAAATATCTACAAACAGCATCTCTGGTGAGGTTAATATATAGAATAATTCTGTTTCAAGCTACATATGGTAAAAATCAGAATCCTAAATGAATAAAATTACATTAAAATTAAAAATCTGCTTGTGTTCCTCCACAACCATAATTTTTTGCTATTTCAGTATTGGCAACATATTTGTGAATAATGCTTTTGCATGATCAGCACAAATAAGAGGAAAATTATTTTCTATGAAAAAAGATGCAAATAAATATTCAGCACGTAATAACACCATCATTACCATGAAATGCAAAATCTATTTTTGCATTTCTTTCTAGGCACTACATGCTGTCATTATGCTGATTTTTTGCAAATGTTTGATTACTCCCTGTTTACTGCCACTTGAAATTGGAAAATCACTTCTACACTCAGTGTACAAGGCAAATGTGTTACCTTTTATTTCAGATTTTACAATACACAGAAAACCTTGCATATTCTGAAATTTTACATCGCATTTCTTTGGGCATCTTACTGAAAGACTGTAAATTACCTCCACAAGTATTATTGGACAAAACAGAAAACTATGCTATTATCATGTGTTTCTATTTGGCAACATAGACTAATGCAGCACACTTGACAGCAGATTTGTGAATGAAAATAAGTAAAAGTGAAAATTTAAAAAAAATTTTTTAAATCTTGTTTTTTCATTGTAGTTTCATTATTTCTTTGTGAAAAGATAAAGGTGGAGAAAAACTGAGTTTCTGAAAAATGATGGCAAAATCTCTATCGGTAACTGTATTACAACAATAAGACAGAGAGGAATCAAATTAAGTAAAAAATGGCAGCTTTTCCATCGTAAGTCTGGAGAATTGGCAGCTATGAAACAAGTACAGAAGAATATAGAAGAAGTAATTCCCACAGTGAAAACTCAGAATATAAATTTAGGAAAAACAAAATAATAAGTTGCTAGAGAAAAATAACAGATGGACTTGCATGTCAAATAGGAAAATTGAAATAGGCAAAAACATGGTAAGCAGAGGCTTCCCCCAACCCCACTTTCTGTAACTTTTTTTTTTTTTTTTCTCTTAGATCAAACAGCACACCTGGCCAGTCCACATGGATCAAACGATCTGTGTGGACTGGCCAGGAGTGCTGAGTGCCCCTGAACAGTCTGCACACCTGGGCCTCCCAAATCATTGGGCATCAGTTTAGATGCTTGCCATAATTAATGACTCTAACATAGTTAAAGAACAAGTAAACAAGCCCACTTTACAAAATTGCATCATTGAAAAAATTTTTCCAGTCTCCTCCTGACTAAAATTAAAGTTTGTTGCCGGAGGAAACAAAAATTATACTTATATTTTATCATAAATACAAACAGCATGAAAATTAACAAAAAAATATTTAAATTCATCTATGCACAATTAATTTTCTAAATAATGTTATGATTATTACAACCAATCTGGCAAAGAACTTACGGGGATCCCTGCTTGTGGCAGAAACTGTTCCAACCATTGTTTCAGGTGCAATATCTTCTCTGACAGAGAAACTATAACGAGCCTGCTCGAAAATTGGGGGCTGATGACTAGAGGTAATGACACTAATATACACATGAGCTTGAGTATCTGTTATAAGCCCACCACCATCTTTAGCTGAAATAGTTAGGTGATGAAGAGACCTGTCAGGACTGAGTGGGCGAATCACAAATATTTCACCTGTAAAATTATTACAAAGAATAAATTTAACATGTAAAATATTTAACATATATATATATCAAGGAACCAGAGATAAAATTTTCATCCTTTAGAAATTTTATAAAATTGTGTATGTGTGTGTGTGTGTGTGCGCGCGCGCGCACGCGCGCACACACACACACACACACACACACACACACAGCAGCAGCAGTTGCAGGTATAGGATAAAGGGGTAATAGTTGTCTCCAATCCCTTATGATCAAAATAATCAGCATTTTTCATAACTAAATGAAAAATTTAGTTATCATTGATGATAACTAAAGCTTAATGATTCCTCTGAACACTGCTTTAGCCCACCTTCTTTTAGAAAATTTTGGGATAACCCCTGTGCATATATGTATATCATTTGTTCATTACTGAATAAAGGCATTTTTAAACTGAAAGCAACAAATAATTAATTAAATATGAAATAATTATTTTAAATTTGGACAACAGAAAGAACACCACATCATCCTTATTATTAGTAGTGAATAATGCAAGGAAGAAAGCATCAGCAGCCAAATAAAAAAAAAAAAAACACTACCCATATCATTTGCATCTGTCCATCTCTAATAATGTCTAATTCTTAAATTTATACCCACTCCACAATACCAGATGGCAGTTTGTTCCAATTATCAATTATTCTCTGACTAAAAGTAAATCTGAATGCTTCTATTGCTTGCAGCCATCTTTTTCCAATTTATGTCCCTGTGTGTGTGTGTGCGTGTGTGTGTGTGTGTGTGTGTGTGTGTGTGTGTGTGTGTGTGTGTGTGTGTGTGTGTGTGTGTTGTTCAAGCAAGGGTAAAAATATCATCATCATCATCATCATTAAGGTTACCCAATCCATTTAATGCCCTAAACATCTCAATCATGTCACCTTGAAAGTACTTAGTTTCAAAGCACTGCAATTTACACAAGTTCTGTAAATTGCAGTGTGGTAAAAGTATCCTTTTGTGTTCTTGACTAATCTGGTTGCTCTTCTCGGCATCCATTCTAAGTTCTCCACATCTTTCATAAAATGAGGCTTCTGGACCTGTATGTAGTGCACAAGGCGTGGCCTAACCATTATAATACACAATGCGATAATCACCTACCTCCCTGCTCACAAAGTTTTTGTATATCACTGACAGACCATAAGCTCTTCTAATAGCCTGTCTGCACCACCTTGAGTGTGGCACTGCCTAACTGATATGTTATTCTGGAATTACTACATATGCAGTTCCACCAATTTTAAATCTCAACTGCCACTTCTCAACCTATTTGCCTAATTTTTCTAAGTCTCTCTGCAGTAACATTAGCAGTAGTCACATGATGCAAGAAAGCAAGCTTATACAGCATCAGTCAAAAAAAAAAAAAAAAAACCCTTCCCATTTCACCCATCCATTCTCTTCAAATGTTTGTCTAGTTCTACCTTGAACTTATTTAAGCTGTCAACTTCTACAATGACAGATGGAAGTTTGTTTCAGCAGTCAACCACCCGCTGGCTAAAGGCAAATTTCCACACATCTATTCTACAACTGTCGTTCCTCAATTTCAATTTATGTCCCCTCAGGTGATTAATCTGGGCAAGGGAAAGAATCCCATCAGCATTGAGCTTGCTCAAACCAGTCAAGGCCTCAATCAGATCACCTCACAGGTGCCTAGTCTCCAGACACTGTAATTTGCAAAAACTTAAGCCTTTCTTCACAAGAGCAACATGCCTTGATACTCTGTAGATGTTACAGTGGTTCACACTGTAACATCTACAGACTTAGACAATCAGCTTCATATGACTTCATTGACATCATTAATAAATATTATAAACAATAAAGAGCCCAGAACTGAATCCTGAGGGACTCTATAAGCGCAATGCCCACTTATAACCACCCTCTGACTTCTGCCACTCAACTATCCCTTTATCCATAGCACTAACTTGAAACTAATGCCATGCTGCTCCAATCTGTGGCGCCTCCGTAGCCAGGTGAGCAGGAGCAGCAGTGCGTAGCACACACTTCTTGTTTAGACCAGGGTTCAAGCCCGTGACCACCAAATACGGAGGATGCGGAAAGGTCAGGGAATGACTACTGCATATCCCCGGAGCAATATGGCCTTAGTTGCTAATGCTCCTAAAAACCAAATAACAACAACATAACAACAGCTCCAATCTGTATGGCAGTCTTTCATGTTGGAACAGGGTCAAAAGGTTTGCTGACATATAAATATATGATACAAAAATTATTGTTTGCATCAAGTTCTATTGTTACTGTGTCCCAGTAGGTAATCAGATTGGTCAACAGTATAACCTTCTCTCATTAACAAATTCATGATGTTACTGCAGTATAACTGCATTTGTGTCTTGGTGGTCCTGCATTACTTCTTTAACCACTGACTACATTATTTGCCATGGAACACAAATGTATAATTGCCTACATTAATGTTTGATTGCCTTTTGTGAAAAGGAGAAACATTTGCACACCTCCAATCTACCCTGAATATACAGATGCTCTCATAATTAAGGCCAAAGGTTTGCTTATGCCTTTTGCTGATTCTTTTAATATAACTGGTTACATCTAATCAGCCTGAGATGCCTTGTTTACTTTCAGCTTCAGTATTTGTAACTAAACAAATATTTTCAATATTTGTTTAGTTGTCAGCAAGAACATGATCATCGATAGTTGTGTCATTCATATCTGGGGGAGGGGCAATGTTGTTCATACCTTTCCTTCTATTGTTAACCTAAGCAAAGAATTTTGTTACTATTCTTTGCATTCCGAGCCTTCTCATAATCTGCCTTAGCTCGCCTAACTCCATTAGCGACCTGATTGCAGACTAGTTTGTACTTACTGTAGGATATCATATTGCCTGCTAATTTATAATCATCCTACACATTTTTCTTATATGCTACTAGTCTAATAAGTTTAGTAGTATCTATGATTACTTTCCCGAATACCTCCCCCTTTGGAATTTGTCGTTGATAACATCATCAGTTTTCACAATGAACAAAATTTAAAAACTGTGTGAGATCATGGTACCTGTTATGAAATTAAAACACTTTCCATTAGTATTATCAGTAGTAGACTACTACTAATAATAGTGAAAATAATGCAAGAAAGTAAGCATCAACAGCATCATGCAAAAAAAACCCACTTCTCATCATATCAGATATCCATTCCTATTAATAGTTTGTCTAGCTCTTTCTTCAATTTTTACAAACTACACACCGCTACAACAACAACAACAACAGATAAACATTTGTTGCAATAATCAATTTCCTGCAGACTGAAGACAAACTTCTGCATATACATCCTGCAGTCATCCTTCTACAATTTGAATTTAGGTACCCCTCATGTCTGTAATCTGAGCTTTGGCTCAGATGGAAGGATTTTCCATCCATATTGGGCTTACTCAATCCATTCAAAGCCTTAAACACCACAATCAGACCTCCTTGCAGGTTCCTAGTCCAGACACTGTTTGCAGAAATGAAGCCTTTTGCGGTAAGAATATTATTTTTATTCATCTCACTGATCTTAATGCTCTTCTCTGTGCTCATTCCAACAGATCCACACTTTCCTAAAATGAGGCTTCCAGACCTGTATGCACTACATTGTATAACGTAATGGATAAGATGTAGCTTATCCATTACGTTATACAATGGGATAATCATCTCCTTATTCCTTCAAGCAAAACTCCTATATACCACTGGAAAACCCCATGAGTTGTCCTGGCAACCCATCTGCACTACTCAGATAACCTCATATCTGACTGCACAATTATTGCAGGTGTTTTTCGCCCCCCATCACCCTGAGTGTGGTACTACACAGTTGGTATGTTAACTTGAATTACTGCTACTCACATGCAGTACTTTGTATTTGTCAAGGTTAAACTTCAATTGCCACTTCTCAGCCCATCTGTCTAAACTGTCATTAACTGTTTTTTTTTTTTTTTTTTTTTTTATTTGGTAGTTGTTGGCGCATCAGCTTCTGTGGCCATAATGTACCTCCCAAGGTTTTTGCAGTACTTTGATCCAAGCCCGAGGCGGGATTCGAACCCACGACCTTTGGGTTGCTAGGTAGGCACTTTACCCACCCGGCTAGCCCGGTCGGTTTAATTAACTGTCCCACCAATCTTCATACTATCTGCAAACTTAAACGTTAACCTGATATGCCTTCCTCAATATCAAAAATAAGTACAGAAAACAACAATGGACCCAACACTGAACCTTGTGGGACTCTACTAATAAAATTAGTCCAAGAAGGACTGTGTCCATTAATAACCAGCTTCTGTCTTCCACCCATCTACCATTGTTTGATTTTATAGCACTAACTTGCTGCTAATACCACACTGCTCCAATTTGTACATGTCTCTCATATGGAACAGTATCAAAAGATTTACTGTAATCTAAGTGCATGTAAGTAAGATATCAAAATTATTTTATGAATCTATTCCCTTGGTTACTGTTTCATATATATCCAATCAGGCTGGTCAGACAAATTTCTCCTTAACAAATCCATGCTGTGACTGCAGTATAACTACATTCCTGTCTATATGAAAAACAAATTTAAGTGATGAAATGATATACCAAATTATTTTAGAAATAAATTAAATATGATGTTCAAAATGAATGAAAACCTCTATTGGTACTTCTCTGTTATCCTCATGCCAGTAGTTATAATGCAACAACTCAAGCAGTGCAACCTTTGTTGCCATTAAACTTATGTACAATCTATAAAAGGTACATATACATATGCATAAAAATAAATGTATAAATATATATGGTGGAAAGATAAATAAATACTGTACCTACCCTGCTGGGAGGATAATAAGCAAGCATCCTTCCACTGCCTTTTTTTTTTTTGGATAATTGTTTTCAATGCTCAGCCAAAACACTATTTTCTTATTCAGATATAAAAATTCAGCTGGTTAAGAAATCCACAAGTTATGAATGTGAAAGCAGAATACAACTTGATCTGAAAGAAGAGTTTTTGCTGAGCACTGAAAACAAATATCCAAATTTATACAAAAATCAATAGAAGTTTTACTTTTGTTCCCAACCTCATATTTATGTTGGGTTATCACATTTCCCCTCACCAAATCTTAGGCCAAAATTCCTTCAGCATAAAGAATATGGGAAATAAACAAATGCCATTCCTCATTTCTGGGGACAGAACTAAATAATAAAATTATTATTAATATGATTAAAATTATTATTAATATTAATAAGAATTATTATAAATATGATGTTCAAAATGGATGAAAACCTCTATTGGTACTTCTCTGTTATCCTCATGCCAGTAGTTATATAATGCAACAACTCAAGCAGTGCAACCTTTGTTGCCATTAAACTTATGTACAATCTATAAAAGGTACATATACATATGCATAAAAATAAATGTATAAATATATATGGTGGAAAGATAAATAAATACTGTACCTACCCTGCTGGGAGGATAATAAACAAGCATCCTTCCACTGCCTTTTTTTTTTTTTTGGATAATTGTTTTCAATGCTCAGCCAAAACACTATTTTCTTATTCAGATATAAAAATTCAGCTTGTTAAGAAATCCACAAGTTATGAATGTGAAAGCAGAATACAACTTGATCTGAAAGAAGAGTTTTTGCTGAGCACTGAAAACAAATATCCAAATTTATACAAAAATCAATAGAAGTTTTACTTTTGTTCCCAACCTCATATTTATGTTGGGTTATCACATTTCCCCTCACCAAATCTTAGGCCAAAATTCCTTCAGCATAAAGAATATGGGAAATAAACAAATGCCATTCCACATTTCTGGGGACAGAACTAAATAATAAAATTATTATTATATAAATGATATATAAATTTATTTAATTAATAAAAACAAATGAAATTAGTCACGTTATAATGTTTATTTAAAATATTCATTAATTTCAATATTAACAAGATTATAAAAATAAAATAATTTGTAAAAATAAAAAAATCATTAAATTAAAAGGAGTTAGGAGGGTTATCCTCTTTATTATTTATTTATTTTTGATTTTATTATTTTTTTGTGGTCAGCAATATTTAAACTAAGTTAATGCAATGATTTTAATGCTTATAGCAGAACAAAACTTTGCTCTGCTGTGAGTTGCACTAGTATTGCACTACAATAAGTTGCACTGGTATTGCGCTACTTTCAAACAAATATCCTTTTTTGTGATGTCATTTATTTTGAGGGTATTACAAGATAAGATAATGGTTAATAAGAAATCAACCTTTTAGTGATGTAATGTTATCTTTAAAAGGTTAATTTGCCACTTGCACTACTCTCTACTAGTTTCAAACAAATATGTTTGAAAGCAATGCAATATCAAGGCAATTTGTTCTGAAGACAAAGTCTGTTTTGTAGTTCTATTCCACTTTTTCCACCACTTAAATCACTCACGTTCACATTAATACTAAAGGTATATGTCATCAGTGACCATCTCAAGAGAGCTGGTTATTTAGTGTGCAGAATATTGACCTGGAAAGAGAGTTGTCTCAAGTATGTGATGATTTCTGAGTCACATTTGCAAGGGCACCTCCGTAGCCAGGTGGGAAGGAGCAGCAGTGTGTAGCACACGTTTCTTGATTACACTGGGGTTCGAGCCCATCACCACCAAATATGGAGGATGCGGAAAGGTCAGGGAATGACCACTGCATATCCCAGAGCAATATGGCCTTAGTTGCTAATGCTCCTAAAAAAAAAAAAAAAAAACCAAAACAAAAAAAAAAAAAACATTTCCAAGGAAATCTTCTAAAAATCAGGGATATTCTGGAGAGAGAAATAATTTCCACAGACGGGTGGTCAATTGCAAGGATGATTGGTGGTCCATTCCAGACATCCTTGGAATGGACCACCAATATTTACTGATTCTGGCATATAAATCAACAAATAAAAATGGCAAGTAAATTTGAAACACTAAAAAAATCATTTGAAGTTTCAGGATCTACTAATATGCTTAGGTACAAAATGTCAAACTTGAATTCAAGCAATGTGCAGTGTTAGAGAGGCATGAATTAATACCAATATATTTAAAATTTATTACATATACACAAATATACATTGTTGCTCACCTTTTAAAACCCAAGAATTTGTCATCTTTTTCATTAGACAAGAGCAGTTTGTGCAATTCATTGAGAGTTATGTTGTGGGATTTCCCTTTTGAGAATTCGAAAAGTAAACCTTCAGGGTTGTCAATTTTGTATAACAAATTCACTAACATATTGAGGAAGTGTTTGCAGACAAACCAACTTGGAGAACAGTACTAAATAAGCAATGAGGAATGCTTAGCTAGACAATCAAAGCCTCCCTTATTACACATATAGCATTAATACAAGAAATATCATGGTGTTGCATGTGTTTCGAGGTTTTGTTTCATAACCTTCTACATGAGAGAATACAGGCAACCCCAATATAACAAGGTACTTCTACAACATGGTTTTGCTCTAACACAATTGATAAATTATGGCAATCCTCGCACAAAACAGTACTTCTACAACAAGGTTTCACTCTAACACAGTTTGAGAATTGCTGGAAATCTTGCATAACATGGTATTTTTGAGCTTTTGTGCTGGGAAAACCCTGCTATTATGTTAGATGTAAATTTCAATGTTTCCATTCCTTTTTGTGAATCCCTGCTGTTGACTCGCTAGTTGGTATCGCCGTCATGATATTTTTCTAAAGCACATTTCTGGAGGTCACTACCATAAAACAATTTGCAGTTTCTGGTTTATTGATCTTTTCTGTTAGTGTAATCAATTATAAATGGGTAGTAAACTATCTTCTTACATTTGCTATGTACCAATAGCTGGAATTCTGTGGGTTTTCATGTTATTATGGTGAAATGTGTTTCCCCTTCCATGAAATATTCAATCATATAAAAAACATAAATAAATTTTCAGAAACTCATTATTCCATATCTCACTTGTGTGCATCGTGTTTGTTGCAACTTATGCACGCCATGTTCTTTGTTATTAATTGCTTATCATTTTTACTGTTTTAAAAATTACAACCAAAAAAAAGTCAGTGAACAGAAAGATCAATTTAGTATGTACATATTATAGTACATATTAATAAGCTATGTATGTAAGCGTAAATTTATTTTTATTTTTCTAACTGGAAAATATTCTTCAGATTTTCATGTATCATTTAAAGTGGGGTCCACTGTATTTTGTTGGGAGATCCCTGGGTTAGGTTCTGTGCTACTGAACTTGTGCTTGTTTGAGACCTTGAAAAATAGTTGTGACTTCGAAGAGTGCAGTTCGTGACTTTTAAAGAGAGCAGAAGGTACACGAAATCTAGATGCTGCAGAAGAGATTGTGCTTATCAGCAATGAAGAGGAAGAAAATTAAATGAACATACATTATCTCACATATAAGTATCACAGTTTGTAAGGTAAGACATTTGTTCAGTTATTACTATTTAAGTTACTACTATTATAAAAATAAAGTTAAAATATTAAGTTATTACTATTATAAAAATTAAGTTTCCGATAGGTAATAAAAAAAAGGCGTATTTTTGTTAGCTTTTGGAACCCCCTTTTGTACTGGTTCTTAGTCCAGTATAATATGTTTTCACATTACATGAGATTTTGTAGGAACCAAACTACCGTGAGATACGAGGGTTACATGTACTGTAAATGCTTACCACTTTCTTTAGAGTTTACTGTGGAGTGTAATAAAATGCCACAACATAAACTTTTAAAAGAGAAGAAACAATTGAATTAAAAAGTAAACAGAGGTTAATAATGAAGATTTTATTGTAATATACCACTAAGCAAGATGAAAAAAGATAACTGTAAAAAAGGAGGGTCAAATTATATGGCAAATACATGATCATGTGCAAATTTTCAAGGTAAAAAATATGTTAACTTATATTGATAAATGACAATCTGAATTTTCAGCATTAAATGAAATGAAGCAAAAAAAAAAAAAAAAAAAAAAATGCTTGACCTTGTACACTTGAAAGATGTTTTATTTTATGTGAAACATTCTTGGCTTGGAAGAGGGTAGCGAAATCCAAGCCAATAGCCCAATTACCCATTTGATTGTAGCCATTTGTTGAATAGTATGAGTGCAACAATACAAGTACTGTATTTGTATTGTTGCAATTCGCATTTTCGTTACATTCCATTGTTAGGTGCCACTATAGATGTTTTCATATTAATAATTTTCTGATTAGTGAACGGGACTAAATGCCACACTGCTATAGCTGAGTATTCAATGACACTGGAGTCAAATGCAGAGTGCTGTCCAGAGTATTGAGAAAGCCAACCTAAGAAAATAAAGACAGAGGTAGCAATTGGTGCGTGAGACCAAAAAGACTATATCAAGATTGTGTAAAAGACAAACAGAAAATTGAAGCGTTGAATTTAGCAGTGCCTTCAACCAACAATGTCAATTCATCTAACAATGATGCACCTGAAGTGAGTATTAATTATGTACAATGGAACATTTCTCTAAATTGTAGATGCTTTGAGATGGTAGTTACCTGAGCTAGCCAGCATCCCAAACTTCGAATGCGTGGTTCAATTCAAGCATGAAACCAAATGGACAGCTGGAGTTGCAATATATCACAACAAGATGGATGAGGTAATCACATGTTGCAATCACAAGTATACATCTCTTACTTTAGTTATCATAAATCCATTGTATCTTGTCTACCAGCTGAAATTATGGAAATTTGTGAATGATCAATAAAATATTTACAATACAAATGCTCTTTTATTTCGTAATCAATATATATAAATCAAAATACCTAAAAGAAATGCGAAGATTAGTAACCTTTACAGAAATAATGTAATTTCTGTCTCGCATTTTCATTACCACATTACTTCAGTTCGCTACTTACTCTACCGAATCAATGTTAGTGACTGAGTTAGCGACATTTCCGTGTCGCATTTTCATGACAAATTGCTTTTAATTCAGTCCAAAATTTACTAGGTGCTGACAAAGATGTTTTCACATCAAAAACAAAGAATATTAAATGTAGACAATCAATTAAATATTTCTAAAATTGAAATAATATCCAAATTAAGCAAAGAATAAAAAATATCTAATATACTCTGAGTATAAATTTTAAAAGAAATGAACTATAAATTACACATTTTAACTATTAATATAAAATGTGTGTTTGTTTATACCAATAATAATTTAGGTACAACTGTTTGATATTCTTTTTTGGTTTATCACTTTGGTACTGGTTTCTTTCTTTTGCTAAAAAAAAACTATGAAAAGTGGAGGTTTAGAAAAATTTGTGATTCTATTTAAAAGAACTTCACATAGGCCTTATACTTTAAAGATAGCCCATATGATCTTTTAAGCCTGCAGTTTAATTATTTCCGATAATAGTTAATATAGGGTACTAATGGGCTTAGGATTTACTTAAAAATTTAATTACTGTAAAGGGCAAAGGGAAAGGCTTTTGTTTTCATAAAGATTTCCACAATGATCTCAGACAGTTTTTAAATTCTATACAGTGGGACCAACTGATGAAGTTACCAACAGCAAATTCTAAATCAGAAGCACTCGAAGATATAATCACAGAAACTACTACACTTTTTTACCAACTAAGAGATACTGATCAAGGCTTAGATTGAAATGATTGTCAGATATACTGATGAGATTCACAGCAAAGAAGAATTCATAGAATGCATATCACATAATACAGAGGCCTACAGTAGATAAAAACTAGTCAGCAATCGAATCACAAAGGAGGTTACCAGAAGTCTCTGGCAAAGAATGCAAAGATAAGTAGCAAAGACTTCTTTGCTACTTATCATCTTTACTTATGTAAACACAAGAAGGAAGTAGATGAATCATATTTATCCATTAGATATGAAAGGTTTAACTGTTGATTATCCTGTTCAGGTTGCTGACAAACTGCATAGGTATTTTGTATCTACAATAGGGATATACATGAAAACATCATAATACGATGTATGATGCACACATCAAACATAAAATGCATACATGAGGAATTTTTAAGGGATGGGGATTCCAGAAGAATATCAAACTAATAGGGAGCTGAATGATTTTATGATAACCGAGAGGAAAGTGGAGGAGAAATTGTTAAAGCTAAATGTAAAAAAGACACCTGGCTTAGATAGGATTTTTTCAACTGTACTGAGGAGGCAGAAAGAGAGAGGTATGCAAATTTTTAGCTATAATTATGAGAACACCCTTAGATTCAGAGGCAGTCCCTATGCACTGGAGATGTGCAAATGTATCCCTAATCACAAAAGGGATCAGGGTAACATGATTAATTACAGACCTGTTAGCTTGACTTTTGTTTCAAGGAAAATAGTGAAGTCACTGTTTAAGGAAGTAAAGCAGAACCATCTAGACAGGAATGCAGTTATACAGCAGTCACAGGACAGATATGTTAAGGGGCAGTCTGACCAATCTGACTGGATAACAAAGGCACTGGATACAAAAAATACTTTTTGACACCATATACTTAGACTTCAGAAAAACTTTTGATACTGTTGCACATAAAAGACTGCTATAGAAATTGGAGCAGTGTGGCATTAAGGGAATGTTACTGCTAAGGATAAATGGTTGATTGAATCAGAGATGAGAATGGTTATCAATGGGCACTGCTGTTCTTGGAATAATGTTATTAGTGGTGTCCCTCCAGGATTCAGTGCTGAGCCCATTTTTGGTTATGATATTGATGAAATCATATCAGGCTTAATATCTAAGTTTGCAGATAAAGGTTGGGTGGGGTGTTTTATGGCAGTAATCAGGGTATGCTATTGCAGCAGGATCTAGAAGCATTGAAGCTTCTAGACAATTGAAATTTAACATTGACAAATGACCTGGGGATAATTGCACAGTCAGATATGAAATTCTCTGAACAGTCCAAACAAGCTGCCAGTACAGCTCATGGGGTTTTGTCAATGATATACAGAAATATTGCCAGTAGGAATAATGAGGTGATTAACTCATTGTATAAGACAATAGTTGGGTCACGTCTCGAGACTGTCTACAGGTCTGAAAGTTTCATTTTAGGAAGGATGAGGATCAGTTTGAATGGATGCAGAGAAGAGCAACAGGATTAGTGATGGAGCAAAACATGCTCTTATCAGGAAACGATTCAGTTCTACAAATTTCAGCACCTGAAGACTAGGCACCTGCAAATAGATCTGACTGAAGTGTTTAAGGGTTTGAATTTATTGAGTAAGCTCAACAGAATCCCTCCTCTTGCTCATACTACACACGAGGTTACATAAATTTAAAATGATATTTGCTGGCTGTACACACAGAAAATTGCTTTCTGCCAGCAAGTAGTTGATTGTTGGAACAAACTTCTATCTGGTGTTGTAGAGGTGAGTAGTTTCAACATTAAGGGAAAATTATATAACCTGTAAGAAGGGACGGACAGGTGTTGTGGGAAGTATTTATATTGTTTTTAATTTTTTTGCTAATGCTGTATAAGCTTATTTTCTTGCATCATTTGCCACTACTAATGCTAACATGTCGAAGCTACTAGGCACGTTATAAAATCTAAGAGATAATACTGTTCAAGATTCTGACCTCATTGTATGCCACACAAAGTGATAAATATAGTTACAGAGAGAAAAAAATATATATATGGAATGATTATAAATTATCCAAATGACATAGAAATCTACAATAAATGTATGTTTGCATGCAAAGTGGTCAGCAAGGGGATTAAAGCAAGTTAAGGCAGATTACAAAAAAGCCTTTGGCTAAGAATGCAAAGAAAAGTAGCAAAGAATTCTTTGCTTATGTTGACATTAGAAAGGAAAGAAATGGATGAACCAGTGTTCCACTAGATATGAATAGCATAACTACTGATGATCCTGCTCAAACAGCTGGCAAATAATAAATATTCTACATGTATATTCATGTGTGAAGTTATTACAGATGGGGATAGCACAAGCATACCAAATTCTAACTGGGAGCTATATGATTTTCTGATAAAAGACAGCAAAATGGAAGAGAAATTGCTGAAGCCAAAAATAATTTAGTCATCTTGAGGCTGATGAAAACTATCCAACAACAAAAGGCAACAGCAAAAGAGGTAAGCAAATCTTCAGCCATAATTATAAGAACATCCTTAAGGGAGTGGGAATGAGATTAGCTCGGTGTGGGTGAAGTTTTTACTAGGGAAGTTTTTCTTAAATTTTTACCATTTTATTGACTAAATTGCATATTAATTTATTGTCTATAAGTAGCTTTATATTCCAAGTTATGATACTTAGTTTATTTTGAACTTAGATAGAGATTTTGTGGGTTATTACTTAGTATCAGTAAAACTTGGACCATTCAAAACTTCTCGCCATTGTGTAGTATTGATACAGAATAGCAATAAGTATATCTCGAACTTGATAGCGTAAGGCATAACATAAAACTAGATAGCGTAATGCGTAGCACTGAAGTAAGAATCTGTCAGCTTAGTATATTATTGGCAATCAATCAATTAAATTTATAAATCCTTTTAATTTTTATTGTTAATTAAATTGTATTTAAATGAAAATCATGCTCAAGACTAGAACAGCAAAGCAACTTGCGCAAAGCAGCGAAAGTGCTGTGGTTCACGGGAGAACCATAGGGGACAATTCTCCAACACATCAGTCTAAAAAAATTTGCAAAATATAACATGTTTGCAGATCTCTCTCTCTCAAACAGGCCATGATCTAGCCATGGAGGATGCTTTGTGTGTGCTAGGTGCACAGAATGTGAAGTGCCATCTCAGTGTTCTGATGGGCGTCTATGAAAGCTTGAAGAGTCAGGTGGATGCCCTCGAAGGAATTAAAATGGGGAGCCCATCAAGTTCTCAGCTGCCCAACTCAATGCCAGAGCACACTCTTATGCACCAGGCAACAAAGCAGCAACCTTCAGGGCAGAATGCACTGGTCCCACACAGTGTTGCCATTTTAGCGGTTTTCCCGCTAGTTTTAGCGGAATTGCTTCAGGTTTAGCGGATAAAAGTATGAAATAGCGGATAGCGGATTTTTTAGCGGGAAGAGTATAAATGTTTAGCATTTTATGTATTTTGGCAATGTAACATTTATATTAAGAAATATTAAATTAATTGCTCAATTAATTATTTAATTAACAATAAAAATAATTCATAATTGAAATAGTAGGGATATCATATTTCATAGTTTGTTTTTTTATAAAGCGAAGAATCCGTTTTATATTATTCTGGATTTCCCTGAGGAGAACCCCAAGAATTTGACGTAGTTACGCTCGCGGTCAAACGACCTGATCATTGGGTCATAGCTTTAAATTGTTGAATCAAATCTAAAAATGTGGAAAAAATTCTAATGACGCCTTTTTTTGAAACAGCGAAGGAATGGCATTGGATAATTTTTCTTCGTCGTATTTGTTTGGCTTCCAAGAAATGCGATCCGAATTACCGACATCTCTTTCAACGTTCTAATAACCACAGAGCAATAAGTAATAAGAGTAATAAGTAATAATTATTTCTAATAACTACAGTGTAATAATATCTTAGTATAGTCAGTCCTTGTATTGCACGATAGTTGTATTCCTAGAAACCCTCGTGCAATGCAAAATCGTGCCTTTAGTAAATCCACCAGCCGACAAAATCAATTCAAATATTTATACAGTGTACAGTGCCATAAACGATGGTGCAGATCCGAAAAAGATAGTTCATTCGTGTCAAACAAGGTGGTTATCCATTGAAGTTCCTATAACAAGAATTTTAGAACAGTATATTGAATTAAAAGCCCATTTTGAAATAACTCGTTTGACTGACAAATGTTATACTGCAGAACTTCTTTATTCAATGTTCTAAGATGAAAGTAATTTAGCATATCTTTTATTTTAAAACCTATCTTATCTGAAGTACAAAGAGTAAACAAATCTTTTGAATCAAATACTGCCGATCCTACATTATTACTACATGATTTAAACATGCTATTTTCGATGATTGCCAATAAAATGTTTTTACCAAATACACATATTGAAAGGATAGAAGAGGACATTAATAATTATTTATACCCTAAGCCATATTTAGGTTACCAATTTGAAAGAAAAATAAATGAATTAATAATGAATAAACTTATCACAACAACAACAGTATATAAACATTACTCTCGTTAAATGGGAAAACATCAACAATACAATGAAGTTTTGGTCAGAAGTTTCGAAATATCGAGATGCAAGCGATAAAAATCCATTTAAAGAAATTATCGAATTTGCATTGGGAATTTTAATTTTGCCATTATCCAATGCAGATGTGGAAAGAATATTCAGCAACTTAAATCTAGTAAAAAACAAAACACGCAACAGAATGAGTGTTGGGCACGGTTAATGCAATCTTATCAGTACGATACGGCTCAAAAGAGTTGAAAAGTGTTGTAAAAATTATGTTTTACCTGAAGAAGTGCTTCGCAAAATAGGTACACAAGAAGCATATGATGAGGAGGTATTGAATTTCGAAATTAATTTAGATTTTTAAATATTGATTTTATATTACAAACAGTTATATATTATATATTTTTATATTACAAACAGTTATAGTTATATAAATAACTATTTATATATACTATTTGTTTGTTTTTATTCACTACAAAGTACAAACAAATGAAAATTTAAAAAATTTGGCGGGTCAAGTGCTAAAAATAGCGGATTTTGAGTATGCGGCTAGCGGGAAATATTATTAAGAGTTGGCAACACTGGTCCCACAGGAGCTAGTTATTGTTGGTGACTCAATTGTCAGAGAAATGGGAAATATATTATGCAAAAAGGATAGGTGGAATACGACCAGGGTATGTCTGCCAGGGGCAAAATTTGATGATATTGTAGAGCAGATATCATCTTTCAGGGACACAAAATGATATCACTGTACACGTTGGCACTAATGACATTAAGTGTAGGAGAACTGTGGATTTACTAAGTACAGGTCAATTATGAAAAAAAGTCGCAAGTTAGGATCAAATTTGAAAGTATCTGCAATCCTGCCCAGGCTCAATAGGAGGGAGTATACGATGAACCTTGACAATCAATTTGGCACTGGAGAGATTGTCCAGGGCCCGTGGGGTAGAATTTTTCTCAGCATGGTCTGTGCTTGTTAACAGGAAAGATTGCTTCTACAGGGATGGGATACACTTAAATAGAAGGGGTTCGAGAATATTTGCTGATGCTATTGCGGCAATGTTAGGTGGGTCGGAAAACTGCTAGCTTGGGGGATTCACAGACTAATAGATTAACAGTAGCCGCAGGCTGAGGTGGAAATGATTCTTGCACTGCTTCTATCTGAAAAATCCTGCAAGCCAGTTGTGGGATTTTTCAGGAACTGCTGGGAATCATGAAACAAGTAAATACATGAACTGTGTTAGAGAAACTAAGAGTAAGAACAGGTGCATGTATACTTGCATGTACACCAATGCTGGGAGTATAGTAAATAAATTTTATGAATTTGAAGTGCTAGTTAAGACATCCAAGGATATTGTTGGGATATCAAAGACGTGGTGTCACTCAGATATAAGGGATGCATAATTGGAATTTGGGGAGTACAATGTGTACAGAAAGGATAGACAAAGTAGGAAGGAGAGGTTATGTGGTTAGTTAAGAAACACAAAATCTAAGGAAGTGCATCCAGTTGACACAGATGAACAGTGCAATGTTGAGTCAGTTTGATGTGACATAAGCACTGGGAAAGCAAAAATGAGGTTAGGAGTTTGTTATAGGCCTAATGACTCTGAGTATAATGAACAATTATGCAGAGAAAGAGTAAATCAGAGTTTCTTATAATGGGGGATTTTAACTTCCCAGATATATAGTGGAACTTGTGGATTGGTCACTCTCACACTAGCAAGGCTTTTGTGGATTCATTGGATGATTGTTTTCTACAGCAGCAGCAGCATGTTAGTGAGGCAACAAGAGGAAGTAACACTCTTGATCCAATTATCAGCAGTGATTATTCATGCATTAAGAATTTACATATAAAGGAACCACTAGACGGCAGTGATCGCAGTTTACTAATGTGGGATTTACTTAAAGATGCAACTACCATCAGGGGTAAAGGGAAGGGTTTTTTCTTTCGTAAAGTTGACTACAGTGGTCTCAGAGTTTTTTTTGGGTTCTATACAGTGGGACAAACTGATGATGTTACCAACAGCAAATTCTAAATGGGGAGCATTCAAGGAAGTAATTTTGGAAGCTACAAGGCTTTTTGTTCCAACTAAGAAATACTGCTCTAGGTTTAGGCCTAAATAGATGTCAGATGAACTAATGAGATTCGTGGCAGAGAAGAAAAATACATGGGATGCACATAAATTGTCCGGCAACACAGAAGCTTATGGTAGATACAAGCTAGTCTGTAATCAAGTCACAAAGGAGGTTAGGCAAGCGAAGGCAGATTATGAAAAATCTTTGGCAGAGGATGCAAAGAAAAACAGCAAAGACTTCTTTACTTATATAAACTCTAAAAGGAAGGAAGGATTGGACAACTTGATATCAATGGCTCAACTGTAGATTATCGTTCTTAGATAGCTGCCGAACTAAATGAGTATTTTGCATCTACATTCACACATGAGGAGTTATTCAAGGAGGAGAGGGCCAGATGTTTATCAAACTCTAGCACGGAGTTAAATGATTTTGTAATAACTGAGAGCAAAGTGGAGGAGAAATTGTTGAAGTTAAATGACACAAGAAAGGCGCCTGGGGTAGAAGGGATCTATCCAGTTATATTAAAGGATGTGGCAAAGGAAGTAAGCAAACCCTTAGTCATAATTATGAGGGCTTCCTTGGACTTGGGGGTGGGGGTCCCCCACGGACTGGAGATGTGCAAATGTATCTCCAATTCACAAAGGTGGAATCAAAGGGTGACACGAGTAATTACAGACCTGTTAGTTTGACTTCTGTTCCAGGAAAAATAATGGAGTCACTGGTTAAAGAAGCATTGCAGGATCATCTAGACAAGACAGCAGTAATAATTCAGACACAGCATGGGTTTGTCAAGGGAAAGTCTTGTCTCACTAATTTGATTGGATACTATGATGTGGTCACAAAGGAACTGGACACAAAAAATAATTTTGATATCATATACTTGGATTTCAGGAAAGCTTTTGATACTGTTGCACACAGAAGACTACTGTACAAATTGGAGCCGTATGGCATTAAGGGCAAGTTGCTACAATGGACAAAAGGATGGTTGAGTGGGAGAAGACAGAGTGGTAATCAATGGGTACTGCTCTATGTGGACTAATGTTATCAGTGGTGCCCCTCATGGTTTGGTCCATTGTTGTTTTGTATATTTATCAATGATATTCATGAAGGTATACCAAGCTTAATGTCAAAGTTTGCAGATGACACAAAGGTTGACAGGGTTGTTAATAATAGCAATGACAGTATGCAGTTGCAACAAGATCTGGAAAAGGTAAATGGGCTGAGAAGTGGCAACTGAAGTTTAGCAGTTTAATACTGACAAATGCAGAATACTGCATGTGGGTAGCAGTAACTCCAGAGAAATATATCAACTATATGGTGTTACACTCAGGGTAGTGGAGAATGAAAGTGACCTGGGGTAATTGTGCAGTCAGATATTAAGTTTTCTGAGCAATGCAGACAGGCTGCCAGAGTAGGTCATGGGGTCTTGTCAATGATATACAGGAATTTTGCAAGCAGGGATAAGGAGGTGATTATCCTCTTGTATAAGGCAATGGCCAGGCCACACCTGGAGTACTGCGTACAAGTCTGGAAGCCTCATATTAGGAAGGATATAGAGTTGCCAGAACGAGTACAGAGAAGGGCAACAAGACTAGAGAAGGGAATAAAGGGGTGCTCTTATGAAGAAAGGCTTAAATTCTGCAAATTGCAGCTTCTGGAGACTAGCACCTGTGAGGCGATCTGATAAAGTCTTGAATGAATTGAGCAGGCTCAATGCTGATGAGATTCTTCCTCTTGCTCAGATTACAAACCTGAGGGAACATAGATTCAAACTGAGGAAAGACAGTTGTAGAATAGATGTGCGGATGTTTGCCTTTAGCCATCAGGTAGTTGATTGCTGGAACAAACTTCCATCTGTTGTTGTGGAAGTTGATAGCTTAAACAAATTCAAGGCAGAACTAGATAAACATTTGGAATGAATGGATCAGTGAAATGGAAAGGGTTTTTTTTTTCTTTCTTTCTTTTTTTTTGGCTGATGCCTGATAAGCTTGTTTTCTTGCTTATCCATTAATGTATATGCTTGTTTTCTTGCTTATCTATACTAAGTTGGTGGTACCACACTCAAGGTAGTAGAGAATGAAAAAGACCTAGGGAAATCATACAGTCCAACATGAAGTTCCTGAGAAATGCAGATGGTTATTAGGAGAGCTCATGGGGTTCTATCAGTGATACACAGAAGTTTTTCCAGCAGGGACAACGAGATGCATGTCCCATTGTATAAGGTAATTGTTGTGTTGCATCTTGATTACAGCATACAATACAATTTGAATACTTCATTTCAGAAAGGATGTGGATCTGTTGGAATGGGTTCAGAGAGTAGTGACAAGATTATTCAGTGACACCAAAAAAAAAAAAAAAAAAAAAAAAAGACTTGAGTTCTGTAAATCACAGGTTCTGGAACTAAGGTTCTTTGAGTAGCTCTGATTGAAGTTTTTACAAAATATAAATAGTACCGAGTAAACCAAAGGATGACAGAATCCTTACTCTTTCTAAGGTGGCACAGATTAGGGGACATAAATTAAAATGGAAAAGGATGGTTATGGGATAGATATGTCAAAATTGTCTTTCAGCCAAGAATAAACGATCACTACAACAAACATCCACCTGGTGTTGTGGAAGTAGAGAGGCTGAATAAAAACTATCAGTCATAAGGGAAGAAACAATAACACACCTGAATTATGATCTATCCTGAAAAGTCCTTGTTCATTTCCTGCAATAATCTGGTATGTAATTCTTCCAAAAATACCAGAATCCTCATCTGTTGCTGCAACAACTACTACAGGAGTGGAAATATGTAGTCCTTCTTGTAAGCTGACATTGTATTCAAGGGGATAAAATATTGGCTTATTATCATTTACATCCATCACCTGCACCTTTATCATTGCAATGGTACTGAGTCCTCCTAAAAAATAAAATAAATTAAATTAAATTAGCTTCCACCGCATACAAACGGAAAAGCAAGATTTAGAGTACATATACCTAATGGAAATTAATCAATGACTGGTTCATCACACGTAGTGATGAACCATGATGACATACTTATAACATATTTATTTGTAAATTAACATTTGTAAGCCATTTTCTATATTTCATGTACAAGATGAATCGCAAACTTGAGAAAAATAAAAGCAAAATTTAAATAACAGTTATTTATGTTTGGTTCAGCATGGTTATTAAAGAGCAAATGGGACCCATTCGAGAATCTCACTGCAGAATTTGCAGTTTCATTACAGCCCACATCAAAGTTTATTGGCTGGGGGGGGGGTAAACCTGTCTCCCTGCCAAATAGTCAAACCAGTATCTATTTTTTTAACATAAATATATTCAACTTTTATAAACCATAGCAGATATACAGGACATCTGGCATATATGTTATAATTTAGGTATCAAAATGTTGGTAAATTACATTTTTTTGTTATTAGTTTTTATCTATTTCACAAGTGTTTTTTTTTTTTTTTTTTTTAATTCTGCAATTTTCTTCTCAGGATAAACTTTTCTGATACAAGATTTCCTATGCATTTTTATATATTTTATTAATTAACAAATAAATGGCTTTTTGTATTAAATAAAAATTAATGTAATAGTATGAGGTTAAATGAATTACAACTAATAGCAGAGAAGAGATAGAAAGAATATATAAATGATCATAAACCAAGGTACATATTATCTTATGAAGAAGCCACAACATGACCATGATTTATGGAAGCACAAAGTATTTCAATAAGAACCAGACAGTTTAGTGCAAAGTTCAACAAATTTTTTTCAAAATTACTTTATTTTAAATTTGATAACAGTTTCTATTTTAAATTTGTACAGCATTAGGATCAGCAAACAAAAGATAGTAGCATTCAGCTTGGAAATCTTACAGAATTCAAAATTACTTAATTTTATACTCATATCAAGTATTATATTAATCAGAATTCTGGTATAATTTTGAGTCATTGAAGAAATGTCATCAAAAAAGAAGAATATACCATCTGTTTTTTATAATACTGAGAATCAATTCCTTTACCCTCAGGGAGGAAAAGTGGGAGGGTTTTTTTTTTTTTTTTTTTTTTTAAGAAATTTCAGCATTTTTTGACAAAAAAAAAATATTTCAATGATACTACATGAGAGAATATTTTAACTAAACTAAAAAAGTGTTACCAAAAACTACTCATTTATCTTCCCTTTATCCTACTCAATTCTTTGTTGCTTGCATATCTTCCAGTTACTGTTAACTATACAACTGCATATTATGACACAGTGATTTATGAGCCATGGTCACAACAAACACTTACATACTAACTGTGGCCACTAATTTTGTTTGATTTCTAACAAAGCTCAGCCTCCTTTTCTAGTTTAATATCAATGACCTTTAACATTATTTGAATCATAGCCACTAAATCATCAGTCTGAAGAATGTCTCCCAGGATGATCCATCATATTCATTCATCAAGTGATCATGACAACTACCTGGAGAGTGTAACCATGGTAACAGACTAGCCAGCTGCTGCTTAACCTGAGGAAACCTGCTGTGATGCATACCACACATTACAAAGGTACAGATGTTTTTTATGCCAAGTTTTTTTAAAGCTATCAACTTTTGAATAGTTTTTATGTTACATCTATAAATTATAAGAATTGCTGTCACTCATTAAAACTAAGTTGCATCCTTTTTCAAGTTTGTGATGACTTCCCTTTTTTTAGTTAATCACAATCACTTTTGTGTTCAGAACACATGCAGTAAATTGTTTAAAAATGCTATTAACAAAATAAGAAAATATGTTGCTTTGTATTTTAGTTACACCCATCCAATAAATTAAATTCAGAGTAAAAATCATACCTCTAACAATATCTGCATCATTAAATATGCTATTTAAAACTGAAGTAGTTATTAAAAGAACATGTATGTACTCTTTATATGAATAAAACAATAATGGAGAAATAGAGGAAAAGTGTTGCATTTTTAGCAATAAAAATGCAAAAGTTTTCAAGTGCTAGACAGAAAGCAACTTTTCACATTTGTTACACACTTAAACTGCTTATATAAAAAAATTTGCAAGATTTTTGAAAAAAAAAAAAAAAAAAAAAGTATCAAGTTGTTAATTATTTGATTTATCTAATCTAGGATCTGTAAAAGTGAAGCAATTTGGTCTTGTTATGTAAACAACTAGTAATCTTATAGTTCAATATATTACAGAAGTGTCCAGTAAACCAGAGAGCTGCAACAAGTAAGGTAACCTTCAAAGGCTTAAGAGCGAAACAAGATCACCTTTAAAAGCTCAGTCATATACCTTTATTGCACACATCTTGCAAATATCGTATTCCCTATATATTATCTTATATATAAGATGCATAAGATATCTTATATATACAGGCTGTAAGCATCACATCTACTTGCAAACAAGGCTCAAAATGGAATATTCGGGATAACACATGCAGAAGGCAGGTAACACATATACATGACACTACTGATGTCTATGACAAAACAGAATGGTGTTGTAGCATTTGTGTCTATTCCAAGCCCTACTTGTATGTATTTAGAAGCTAATGAAATTTGCTCTAAGAACTTCTGGCATTTTCTAATAAATGCAAGGCACAACTGTATGTATATCTATGTATCAGTGAAAGACAGAAAACTGAAAAATACATAATTTTTTTTTTTTTGAAAGATGTCCAGGTATTAAAAATTATTAGACACATTTTATTTAGTGAAATTTCTAACGATTTTAACAAAGTATTATTCTGACGCATGAATTGTGCTTGTCCATATTTCTCCAAGAGTCAAACTTCAAGAGTGGATGAGACATGTGGCTTACAAGCCATAGGTTATTCCCCCCCCCACCACATATAAGAAATAAAAGAAAAATTATTTTACAAATGAAATAAAGAAACTTAGGAAGGCACATTATATGTTACTACAAGTTAATAAAGTTCTGTTTATACCTCAGCACAACCACATTGGTCAGAGGAGTTTACAATTTTGAAAGAATACAACCATTAATGATATTTAGTGGTCATGTGGGCTTGAACATTGGTCAACTCAAACTTGTGTGCTACTGTACTGCATTTCATGAACTACTCAGCTACATCAAGCCTATAAATAATAGAGATAGTCCAGCTCAATCCTACAACCTTTCAAATAGTAGGATTTCAGTTCAATTTAACCCTTAGGCCATAGGAGCTGATAACCTTTGAAATGAGCTATAAATTTTTTGTAAATTAAGACCCTAAAACTATATTTAGGATACCATTTATAATGTGCACATGATTTCCGGACATAGTATCACATTTAAAACACCTCTTCAACAAAATGTTCAATGTAATATGGTCAACTATCTTTAGGTCTTACTGAATATGTTTGTGATCAAGATGTACAAAGACAAAATTACTTAACCGGCAGAATTACTTAACAAGTACAAGACAATGCTGAATAAAAGCCATGAGTTAGGGTTGAATTTGAAAGTATCTGCAATTCTGCCCAGACATGTCAGGAGGGAGTATATGATGAGAGCCTTGTCGATCAATTCGGCCCTGGAGAGATTGTGCAAAGTTCAAGGGGTAGAATTTTTCTCAGCCTGGTCTATGCTTGTTAACAGGAGAGACTATTTCTACAGGGATGGGATACACTTAAATAGAAAGGGTGCAAGAATATTTGCTGATGTTATCGAGGCAGAGTTAGATAGGTCAGAAAACTACTAACTTGAGGGGGACACATGGACTAATAGATTAACAGTAGCCGTTGGCAGAGGTAAAAGTGATTCTTGCACTACTTCTATTAGCAAATTGAGCAGCAACCTGGAAAGCAATGCAATGGGAATTTCCAGGACTGTCGGGAGTCATAGTGGAACAAGTAAATACATGGGCTGTGTTAGGTAACTAAGAGTAGAAACAGGTGAATGTATACTTGCATGTACACCAATGCTAGGAGTATAGTTAATAAATTCGATGATCTTGAGGTGCTAGTCAAGACATCAAAAGCAATTACTGTTGGGATATGGTGTCATAGAAACATGGTGTCACACAGACATAAGCAGTGCAGAACTGGAATTTGGGAACTATAATGTGTACAGAAAGAATAAACAGGACAGGAAGGGAGGAGGGGTTATGTTGTTAGTTAAGAAACACATAAAATCTAAGGAAGGGCATCCAATTGATGTAGGTGGACAATGCAATGTTGAGTGCTTGGTGTGACATAAGCACTGGGAAAGGAAAAATGAGAGTAGGTGTGTGTTATAGGCCTAATGAATTTGATGAGTATAATGAGCAATTGTGCAGAGAAATAGTGTGGGCCAGTAAATTAGAGTGTCTTATAATGGGGAATTTTAATTTCCCAGATATTGACTGGAATTTGTGGGTTGGTCACTCACACACTAGCAAGGCTTTTGCGGATGTATTGAATGATTCTTTTCTACAGAAGAACCTTCGGGAGGCAACTAGAGGGAGTAATACTCTTGATCTGATTATCAGTAGTGATTCTTTATGCATCAAGAATCTGCAAATAAAGGAACCACTAGGTGGCAGTGATCACAGTGTGCTGAAGAGGGATTTACTCAAAGAGGTAACTACCGTCAAGGGTAAAGGGAAGGGTTTTTGCTTTTGTAAAGGTAACTACAGTGGTCTGACACAGTATTTAAATTCTATACGGTGGGACCAACTGATGATGTTACCAAAAGCAAATTCAAAATGGGAAGCTGTTTGTTATTTGGTGTTTAGGAGCATTAGCAACTAAGGCCATATTGCTCTGGGATATGCGGTGGTCAATCCCTGACCTTTTGTGATCACTGTTCCAAAGTTTTTGGAACAGTGATCACAAATTGTACCCCATGACTACAAACAGTCCAAAGAAGGTGTGATTGATTGTGTAGTACAGGGATAATACTTCAATAACTATTGAAAAAAATAAAATTATGCATTGTTATACTCCTGACTTATGTTGTTAACTTTAAAAACACGAATCTGCAATTCTGAATTAATGAGCATGCTCAATTTAACCCTTTCACGTGTGTGTGTGTGTGTGTGTGTGTGTGTGTGTGTGTGTGTGTGTGTGTGTGTGTGTGTGTGTGTGTGTGTGTGTGTGTGTGTATACAGGTAACTAGAAAGATTAAATAAAAAGGAGTATGACAAAAAAGAAAATTATTTATGGACAAAGGCCACTGATAGACAGAAAGCACACAAAGACCATAATAGTGTAACATGTAAATAATTAAAAGCTGCAGAGAAAATAGAAGCAAGTTAGAAAAAAAAAGTTAAAAAAAGAAATTATTGCTACAGTGAAAAGAGAAGTAAGATAACAAAAAAAAAATTTAAACAACATATAGAAATAAATATATTTTTATATAACAAATTGCATTGTCATATATCGCATAATCCTGATGTTTTTTCAAGTGTCAACCACAAGACAACAATATAGTGTCTTCTGTTACTAACATAAAGTACATGCAGTGACAAAATAAAAATTAAAAAATAGCATTATGGAACACACACACACACACACACACACACACACATATATATACAGGGTGGCTCAAAAATATTGGTACAAACATTTAGAGGAGGTAGGTAACAGCTAAAAGGAATGTGAATCACATTGGAAGCCATAACCGGAAACGTCACGGGAAAGTAGTAGCAGAGGCACAAGAAGCAGAATTGACAATTCTACTTCTTCTGCCTCTCCACAAAAAGCAGAATTAGTGGCAAACATTTATTTGACATAAAGAGGTAACTACCATCAGGGGTAAAGGTGACTACGGCAGTCTGAGACAGTATTTAAATTCTATACGGTGGGACCAACTGATGATGTTACCAACAGCAAATTCAAAATGGGAAGCATTCAAAGAATTTATCTTGGAAGCTACTAGGCTTTAGATACCAACTAAGAAATATTGTTCAAGGTTTAGGCCTAAATGGATGTCAGATGACTAATGAGACATGTGGCAGAGAAGAAAAATGCATTGGATACATATAAATTAATAGGTGACACAGAAGCCTATGATAGATACCAACAGGTCTGTAACCAAGTTACAAAGGAGGTTAGGCAGGCAAAAGCAGATTACTAAAAATCTTTGGCAAAGAATGCAGAGTAAAACAGCAAAGAGTTCTTTACTTATGTAAACTAGAAGGAAGGGGATGAATCAGATTGGTCCACTTGATATTGATGGTTCAACTGTTGATGATCCTGCTCAAGTAACTAACAAACTAAATGAATATTTTGCATCTATATTCACACATGAGGAGTTATTCAGGGAGGGGAATGCCAGAGGTGTATTAAACTCTGGCAGTAACGTAGACAATCTTGTAATAACTGAGACTAAAGTGGAGGAGAAATTGTTGAAGATAAACATAAGAAAGGCACCTAGGGTGGATGGAATCTATCCAGTTATATTAAAAGAGGCAGAAAAGGAAGTAAGCCGTAATTATGAGAGCTTCCTTGGACTCAGGGGAGGTACCCATGGACTGGAGATGTGCAAATGTGACCCCAATCCACAAAGAAGGATCAAGGGGAGCACAGGTAATTACAGACCTGTTTGGTTAACTTCTGTTCCAGAGAAATTAATGGAGGCACTGGTTAAAACAGCAATGCAGGATCATCTAGATAAGACTACAGTTATAGCTCAGACACAGCATGGGTTTAAGGGGAAGCATTGTCTGACCAATTTGATTGGATACTATGATGTAGTCACAAAATAATTTTGCAAAGAATAATTTTGATATCATATGTTTGGATCTTAGAAAGGCTTCTCATACTGTTGCACATGGAAGACTGCTACACAAATTGGAGCAGTGTGGCATAGGAGGCAAATTGCTTCTATGGATAAAGGGATGGTTGAGCAGGAGAAAATGGAGAGTGGTAATCAATGGATACTGCTGTTTGCAGACTAATGTTATTAGTGGAGTCCCCCAGGGTTCAGTGTTGGGTCCATTGTTGTTTTCTGTATTCATCAGTGATATTATATCAGGCTTAATATCCAAGTTTGCAGATGGTACAAAGGGAGGCATTGTTGTTAATGACACTAATGACAGTATGCTGCTGCAACAGGATCTAGAAAAATTGAGATGGGCTGAGAGGTGGCAATTGAAGTTTAACATTGATAAATGTAATGTACTGCATATGGGAAGCAGTAACCCCAGAGTAATGTATCAACTGTGTGGTACTATGAATACAATTGAACTGTGGTACGCTTTTAAAACATTAATCACAGATGCCTTGAATGCGTATATACCATTAAAAAAATACTCCACGAGAAGTTGGATGAATAGTGAAGTTGCCAACATTACTTGAGCAGAAAAAGGTGGCATGGAAAGGTTACAGAGCAATAAAAAGTAGCGAAGCCTATAACAGCTGCAAGGTGATGTGTAATAGAGCCACAGAAAAGGTTCGACAGGCAAAGGCAGCTTATGAGAAATCACTAGCAAACAGAGCAAAGAGGGGGGGATAAAGAATTCTTCACATATATAAATGCCAAGAAGAGCAGGACAAACCAGATTGGACCTTTACGTAAGGGAAAGGGGATAGTAATAAATACACCAGCTGCCGTTGCAGATGAACTCAACAGTTATTTTGCATCGATATATACAAATGAAAAGCTTTTTGTGGCAATGGGAAATTGTGGGAGAGAAGTTAAAAAATATGTAATTAATGATATTGAAATTTCGCAAGATTATTTAATGAAAAAACTTTCGAGTCTACAGACCAGTAAGGCTCCTGGAGTTGATGGAATATACCCTATAATCTTAAGAGAGGCGGCAAGCGAGTGCATTGAACCATTAAGGCTAATTATGCGAGCATCACTAGACTCTGGGGAGATTCCCTTGGATTGGAAAAGTGCAAATGTATCTCCCATACATAAGGGTGGCTCTAAAAGTGAAGTTGGAAATTATCGACCTGTCAGTCTGACTTCAGTAGTAGGGAAAATCATGGAGGCAATGATCAAGGGTGGAATTCAGGATCATTTGGATCGAATTGAAATTCTCAAGGATACTCAGCATGGTTTTGTAAAGGGAAAATCATGTTTAACAAATCTGGTTCGCTATTTCGAAAGGGTCACTCACGAGCTGGATTTAGGGAATAATTTCGACATTGTTTATTTAGATTTTAGCAAAACTTTTGACTCAGTCCCACATGAGCGGTTGCTTTATAAGCTGGAACAGGTTGGAATCACTGGGAAAATCCTTAGATGGATAGAAGGATGGCTTCAGGGCAGGAGGCAGAGGGTTGTGATAAATGGCTATTCCTCAGATTGGGTTGATGTAAGAAGTGGGGTTCCCCAAGGATCGGTATTAGGACCACTGTTGTTTTTAATTTTCATAAACGACATTGATGAACGGATAGAGGGCGTGATGTCTAAATTTGCAGATGATGTTAAAATTGGTAGTGTAGTTAATGATCACTGTCAAGCTGAGCTTCTTCAGAGAGACCTAGATAGACTTCAGGAATGGTCAGAAAAATGGCAACTGTGCTTTAATCCAACAAAGTGTAAGGTATTACACCTGGGAAACAGTAATCCCAAAAAAACCTATTCACTTGGTGGAGTTCAACTAAACCCAGTACTGGAGGAAAGGGACTTGGGTGTTACGATACGGTCAGACATGAAATTCTCTGAGCATTGTAAACAGGTTGCAAGGAAGGCCCATGGTGTCCTATCGATGATCTATCAAACTTTTGCAAGTAGAGATAGGGACGTGATAATAACATTATATAAGGCTTATGTTAGACCACACTTGGAATACTGTGTTCAAGTATGGAGACCGCACCTAAAGAAAGACATCGAGCTTCTTGAAAGGGTGCAAAGAAGGGTAACTCGCCTGGTGAGATCGGCAAAAGGGCGTCCTTATGAAGAAAGACTTCGAATATGTGGGTTGCAGAGTTTGGAAACTAGACACCTTAGAGGAGATTTGATTGAGGTGTTTAAGGCTCTGAGAGGCATCAGTAAAATGAATGAGGACAAAATTTTCAAGATTATAAATGATGCTAGAACTAGGGGACATAAATTCAAGTTACGGGGGGAAATGTTTAGATTGGACTGCAGGAAGCTTTATTTTAGCCAGCGAGTTATAAATTACTGGAATAAGTTGCCTTCATGGGTGGTAGAGGCCGACAGTTTGGGGAAATTCAAAGGTCACCTGGATAGTACTTTCGGGTAAGGGAAGCGCATAGGATGGTAGGTTTAATTTCCTTTTTTTTTTTTTTTTTTTTAATTAATTATTATTTATTTATTTATTTATTTTTTTTTTTTTTTTTTTTGGCTGGTGCAGCATAAGCCATAGGCTTTCTTGCACCATGCGGCCGTTACTAATACTAATACTACACTGACAGTGGTAGAGAGTGAAAAGGACCTGGGGGTAATTGTGAAGGCAGATATGAAATTTTCTGAGCAGTGCAGACGGTCTGCAAGAGTAGCTCATGGTGTCTTGTCAATGATATACAGGAATTTTTCTAGCAGGGATAAGGAGGTGATTATCCCCTTGTATAAGGCAATGGTCAGGCCAGACCTTGAGTTCAGTACAGTATACAGGTCTGGAGGCCTCATTTTAAGAAGGATTTAGAGCTGTTGGAATGGGTAGAGATAAAGGCAACAAGATTAGTGAATGGAACAAAGGGTTGCTCTTACAAAGAAAGGATTAAGTTTTGCAAATTACAGTGTCTGGAGACTAGGCACCTGCAAGGTGATCTAATTGAGGTGTATAAAGCCTTCAATGGTTTGAGCATGCTCAATGCCAGTGGGATTCTTCCTCTTGCTCAGAATAATTGCCTGAGAAGGCATAAATTCAAATTGAGGAAAGACAGTTGTAGGATAGATGTGCGGAAGTTTGCCTTTAGCCAGCAGATTCAAGGCAGAACTAGACTAACATCTGGAGCAAGCGGATGGATGAAATGAGTAGGGTCTGTGTTTTTTTTTTTTTTTTTGACTGATGCTATATAAGCTTGCTTTCTTGCATCATGTGACCTTGCTAATGCTAATATTCATGAATGACTGTATCTGGGTGTATTGAGATTGATTTAATAACCAAATAACATCCATCACATTGTAGTAATTTCTTCAACAGTAATGTAACCTAGAGGATAGCAACAGTTTTGAAACAAGAGGTCGATAAAGACTGATAGGACATGTGAACGCTAACAGAAAGGCTACAATCAGTCAAATTACAATCCAGTACACAACTGGTAGCCAAAGAGGCATTTTAGACCAAATAACTCAACATACTTTGACACAGATGGAGAAATAAATTGCAGATGAACAAAGTGGCTTCCACTCCTATCAGCAAAAAAAAAAAAAAAAAAAAAAAAAAAAATAGAGAGAGAGATATGGTTACAGTGGGCTCAGTAACAGAGTAATGTTTGACAGTGAAGAAGTGGAAAAACTTGACTGGCTTGATGAATCCTGATTGCTACTGTTTCATACCAATGGGAGGACCAGAATACAGTAAAAACTGCATGAGTCCACAAACCCATCCTGCCAGGGGTGAATAATGTAGGCTGGTGATGGCACTGTAATGGTATAAGTAAGTATTTTCATGTTGCACACTGGGCCCCTTCAATATTAGTGGAGCAACAGTTGAATGCCACAGTTTATTTGGAAACTGGGCAACGAAGCACATCCATTTATGGCTACAGGCTATTTCATCTGAAAACAGGTTCTTCCAGCAGAATAATGCACCATATCACAAGGCCAGAATTAAACAAAACTGGTTTAAGGAACATGAGAGAGAGAGAGAGAATTCAGCTTACTGCAGCCTCACCTCCCCCCTCTGACAATGCTCAGTTCAATTGAGTACTTATGGAATGAGCTCTGGAGTACAGATCTACAACCATCCAATTGCAACAACTAGGGAAGCAATTGAGTCAACATGGAGCAGCATCCTTATGACACCTCGTCCATGCCATGGTAAATGTGAGTTGTTCTGAGGGCTAAAGGAGGAATCTACTTGCTATTAGGCAAGTCTACCTAAAAAAGTAGCTATTCAGTGTAATGTTTGGGCATTTATGCCCAAATAGCCTAGAAATATTTAAACAGATGTTGTAATATCTTATCTGCATTTCAAAGTAATTGTTGTTGCAGTTTACAATTGGTGGCAGTATGAAAATTGCTTTGAAAATCATGAAAAAAAAAAAAAAAAATTGTGAGCAGCATTTCTTCTATTTCAGCACACAAAAGCTGAAATTGAATAAATAGTTGTCTGGAAGTCTAATCAATAAGTTGATGACACCGAATCATGTGATCTATAAATAGATGTATATTAGTGCATTGAAGAATGATAAATAACTAGTTATTTTATCATGATTTTTCCATCATTTCTTGCCACTTTTTTTTTTAATTCCAATTTGATTTTTGAGAGCAACACATGGTTTAGGAACACATGGTAATAAAAGGTTAAGAGCATGCAGTTGAAATTGATGAAAAAAAAAAAAAAAAAAAACTGGTTTAACTTATATTAATTGTCTTATTACATCTTACAAAATAATGAAAAATATTTCCAGCAAACATGTACTTCACTAATGTATTGCATTTTTTGCAGTATCATTTTTCTTATGGTTGTACATATTGGTATTATAGACCCATAATCAAAATGTTTTCCACAGTTACAATATCTGCTACAGATCATTACAGAACCATGGTTCTGTAATGGTCCATAATGGGTTATCGGAACTATGGTGATAAAATGCTAGTGGCATCCTTGCTCTTTCTCAAATGATGCACATAAAGGAACATAAACTGGGAAAAAAAAAAAGGAAAAAAAAAGGATGGTTACAGGATAGATGTAAAAAATTTGCCTTAAGCCAGAGGGTAAGTGATGGTTGGAACGAACTTCTATCTAGTGTTGTGAAGTGAGTAGTTTGAATAAATTTAAGGAAGGAGATTAGACAAATTATTAAAGATGAATGAATGGAGTAGTAGTTTTTTTTTTTTGCAGCTACTGTTTAATGTTGCTAAAATGTCGGTTGTATTACTTTCATGTTCCAGTTCATGGGAGAAAAAAGGAGATTTGTAAATCTTAAAGGTGGTTTCACTGCATTACACAAATGTAACACACAGAAACTACTGTAAAATAGTTTCACTATATCACATAAATACAGTGGAAAAAAAAAAAAAAAAAAAATCATATAACCAATTATTAAATCGATGATCTTGCATGAGGCTGACAGTTGTTTTCAAAAATAACTAACCCATGAATAACTATAACATGTTAACAAAAACTATACTATAAATATACTAATATATTAGCAAAAACTATACCGTAATAACGTATTACATTTCATGTAATAACTATGCTGTGAACACCATTTTAGTATAATATTATATCAGAGCTTTCCAAAAGTTGTCATATCATTTCAAAAAGGGCATCACTACATTTTGACACCATATCAGCATTGTTTTCAGTTTGATTTCCATTCACTGCATATACTGATGTAATTGATTGATTAAAACACAATTATTGGTTAATACAATAAAAATCTACAACATTAATTTCTTCATGTGGTCCATACTCTGTGGCTGGTAAGGTATGGATATGTTCTGGACAAGATAATAACTGAACATAGTTGATTTCTGGACAGAAACAAAGGATGCTGTATACCACTTTTTTTTTTTTTTTTTTTATGAGAACCCCAAACACGAGAAGTATTATAACCTATAGTACTTAGTACCGTGCTTGGGTTGGAGGTTGAGAAGACGAAAGAAGATATTTGTTGATATTGGACTTGAACTTCTGTAGATTGTAATTTTCAGGAAATACGTATGAAGGAAGGTTGTTCCAGAAAATGGCAGTTGAATGAATAAATGAGGAAGATGAAAAGTTGGTTCTGTGTGTTTGAAGTTGGACAGTAAATGGATGTTGGCTGGTGGCGGCACGTGTTCGGACTGTTTTGAAAGAGAGAGCGGGAATTATAGAAGCCAATTCAGAAGAACAGTGCCCATGGAAGTATCTGTAGAACAGGCATGCAGCAGAAACAGTGCGTCTATGAGAAAGCGAGTGGAGAGACTCTGTTAGAGATGAATCATTAATTAACCTAACTGCCCTCTTCTGAATGGAATCAAGAAGCCTGAGAGAGGTTTTGGGGGCACCACCCCAGATGTGGGAACAATATTCCATGGCAGGGCGGATTTGCGATTTATACAGAGTGAGCAGCTGTTTGGGAGAAAAGTAATGCCGAGAGCGAAAGAGAAAACCAAGTTTTTTAGATGCAGAGGAAGCAATATTTGTAATGTGCTTGTGCCAAGAGAGATTAGAAGTCAGGGTAATCCCCAAAAGAGATATATCATTTTGCCTAGAAATCAGAGTGTCACTAAAGATAAGAATAGGAGCAGAAGAATCCTTTTTGCGAGATATAAGACAAGATTGAGTTTTAGAAGGGTTGAAATCAACTAAGTTGTCTTTGCCCCACTGGAGAATTACCTGAAGATCGGCATTTAAGGAATTGGCAGCAGATTTTCGAGAACTTGAAGCTGATTGAGCTGGACAAGGTTTCTCAAAATGGAAAGTTGAATGCAATGTGCTATCATCGGCAAAACTATGGATAGGATTTCCAGTCAATGGAAGAAGGTCATTGATATACAAGAGGAAAAGAGTGGGGGAAAGAACTGAACCTTGGGGGACACCGGCATTAGTGGAGAAGTTAGAAGACAGAGAGCCATCTACCATCACCCTCAGTGAGCGATCAGAGAGAAAACTGGATAACCAATTACTAAAAACAGTTGGCAAACCATAAGATGGAAGCTTGTTTAGAAGACCTTTATGCCAAACACGATCAAAAGCCTTTGAGATGTCAAGAGCAACTACTTGTGTTTCACCGAACCTTTCCATTGAATTAGTCCATAAATGGGTAACATAAGCCAGAATATCACCAGTGGATCGAACACTGACGGAATCCATACTGGCGATCGTTGATCAGACGGAAGGTTTCTAGGTAGTTTAAGAGTTAGCGGTTAATTGATTTCTCCATTACTTTAGAAAGAGTAGAAGTAATTGCAATGGGACGATAATTGGATGGGAGGGATTTGTCACCCTTTTTAGGAACTGGCTGGATATGAGCAAATTTCCAAGCAAATTGAAATTTCACTTTCTTATTCCAAATTTCACTTTCTTATTTCACTTTCACTTTGAAATTTCACTTTCTTATTCCAAAGGTGTTTTTCCAAAGGAAAAACACCTTTGGAATAAGAAAGTGAAAAAAGGCGGCAAAGAATAGAAGTAAGTTCAGGTTATGTTATGTTATTTGGTTTTTAGGAGCATTAGCAACTAAGGCCATATTGCTCCGGGATATGCGGTGGTCATTCCTTGACCTTTCCGCATACTCCGTATTTGGTGGTGACGGGCTCGAACCCCGGTCTAATCAAGAAGCATGTGCTACGCACTGCTGCTCCTTCCCACCTGGCTACGGAGGCGCCTCTAGTAAGTTCAGGAGCACAGGTTTTGAGAACAAGTGGAGAAATACCATCAGGACCTGGAGCTTTCTTAGCATCAAGATTCATCAAAATCCTTCTGATATCCTTTTGACGGAAGACCACAGGAGGCATTGAATGGAGCGTGTTAGGAATGGTGGGAGGTGTTTTACAAGATCATTAATACATGAACTCGAAGAAAAATGGGATGCTAGCAAGTCAGCTTTATCCTTGGCTGAAGTGACAACAGAACCATCTGGTTTGGACAGAGGTGGGAGCAGAGATGGGCAAAAGTTGCGGCCAATAGCTTTGGCAAGAGACCAGAATGCTCGGCTACCATTAGGGCAAGAAGCAAGTTTTCTACTCATAGCCTGTTCAAACTCTAGTTTGGACTGATTAATAACTGCTTTACAATTGTTGCGAGCTTTGGTGTAGGCAGAAAATGAAACTGAAGAATTAGAAACAAGCCAATTACGATATGCAACATTCTTCTCTTGGACAGCCTTAGCACATTTATTGGAAAACCAAGGTTTAGATAAAGGATGAGATTTTAAAGTGGAGTGTGGGATAAAGGATTCCATTCCTGCAAGAATAATTTCACTGACACGATCTGAGCAAACGTTGACATCAGAACTTTTGAAACAGTAATCCGACCAAGGAAAAGAAGAAAAGAAGTCTCGCAGGTCATCCCATTTTGCATTCTTGTAATGCCAAACAACGCGAGGTTGGGAATAGCCATGAGATAAAGGTTCCAATGGAGAAGAGACAATCACCAAGTGGTGAACTGAAGTGCCTAAAGGATCTCTCACTTCGACCATGTACTTAGAAGGGTGGTTTGTGAGAAAAAGATCAAGTGTATTGGCTGTATATTAGGATTGTCCAGTATTCTTGTAGGTAAATGAACAATCTGTGCAAGGTCATTAGTAACTGCAAAAGCCTCAGCATCTCGACCTGCTGGGTCGGTATGACTAGAAAACGGAAGGCAGCTGGAGTTGTGAACATTAAAATCACCAAGGAAAATTACCTCACTTTTAGAAAAGTTGGACTGGAGAAAGTCAAGTTGCAAAGAGAGGAAGTCAAAGAGCTCCAAGTGATTAGTGGAGTTGAGAGAACGGTAGAGACAACAGATGAATTTGACACAATGAGGTAGAGAGATTTTGAGCCAGAAAAGATCAAAGAGAGGAGATTCCAAATTGCCAAGTCTTTGACAGGGAATATCAGAACAGACATATGCACAAGTACCACCTTTGAGGCGAAAGGAATCATACAGCAAATAATTTGGACATCTGAGATGAGCAGTAGTTGAATCAACTGATAACTGAGATTCAGTCAGAAAAGGTACATGGAGTTTGGAAGACTGCAAGTGGAAATGGACATCGTTGAGATTAGAATTGAGACCACGTATATTTGTGAAATGAATTAGGAAGTCCTTGGGAGGTTTAGATCTTTTCGCAGATAAGCTTGCTCTATTATTTTGACAATTCATGGTGTATTCAATAGTAAGAAAAAGTGGGTGGGACATGCTGTATGAAGCAATGAAATTTTTGGATATGGCGTACATGTGGTAAGAATATACCCAGATCCTTTACATAACGTGGCCTCGACAATGCTCCTCGGACTCCCTCCAGTCACTATCTGGCAGAGTAGAGGTAGCAAGATTATACACTAGCTGATCCGGAAGCTTCCTAGAGAGTTACCAATAGGTTCAGTCCGGTGTACTAACTAGCGGCCGGCCTGCAAACACCGTTTTAGAGCTGTACCCTCGAAATGTAAGGAATATTGGATCTCGCCACGACATTCATCATAACCTCAAAAATCATCAATCATACTGCATGATGGAAGAGATAGGGAAGGGTTGGCCGGAACTTAGCTCTAGAGACTAAACATGGGTTCCACCACTTCAAGCCTCCAATAAGCAAAGTGGTTGTATTTCACCGGTTGATGAGAGTCATCTACCACCTAGTACTGCCTGGTAACATAGAGGGGCGGCGTTCCTCCATGTGGTGTGGGCGCCACACCTCGACCCCTGCTTACGTTGGTTCACACCTGGGTGGTCACCCACCATGTACTTGTGCATGAAGGTTATACCCAGGATTACTAACAGTCCCACCATCATGAAGGTGCAAGCAGAGGATTTGGCTGTCATAGACCGTCCGGACTTTGCCGAAATTGGGTCCACTTTGACTTGAGTGTCACCCGAATATCAGTTCCATCAGCGTTTTAGACTCCCAGGTAGCAAGAACAGCTTGTCTGGCATATCTGAGAGAATGTCTGTGACCAACCTCAAGGACCAATTAACCCCTGCATTTATCAACCTAAAAATAAGGAACAAAAAAAGGGTGGATGGGTGTATTGAATAATTACAAAATTCTGGGTGAGGTGGGGTGGGGATGGTGTGGAGTGTCAAAGTATTTTTGGTACATGCTACTATATGAGTTTCAAATGAGTTTGGAAAACACTACTTTGTACACAGTCTTCACCAAAACTACTGTAAATTCTCACTTTAATATACTTCAATTTAACATACTTTGGATATAATTGAACAGGTGCCTGCTGAACCAGGCTTTTCGTTTCTCTCACAACCAGTAACACAACTACCTCAGTCTGATAGTATTTACCATCACTTAAAATGCTTACACCAAGAGGAGACCAAGATTTTCATCACTGTAACCTTCCATTAGTCTGCAGCTGGATCAGAAATCGGTAGACAGTCAACTGAACCTCCAGAATGTGTACTGTATTCGAGACCTTTTAAATTCTGAATAAACTTTAGGCGTATAGCACTTAATGAAATTTTGCTGTGTTGCATAACAATGGTAGAAACTGAAGTAGAACTAAGTACCATAGCATTTAACATTTCTCTTTTATAGCATAGCACTTTCTCAAAACATTTTAGTAACAGTAGTGATATTTAGTATTAATATTAGTAATGGCAAATGATGCAAGAAAGCAAGCATATAAAGAATCAGCCAAAAAACAATAAAGCCAACACTTCTCCTACATCAGTTTGTCTAGTTCTTCCCATAATTTATTCAAACTACCCACCTCTACAACACTAGATGGAAGTTTGTTCCAACTATCGACTATTCACTGGTTGAAGGCAAATTTCCACACATCTATCCTGCAACCATCCTTTCTCAATTTTAATTTGTGCCCTCTCATGTGTGTAGCTGAGCAAGAGGGAGGATTCCATCAGCACTGAGTTTACTCTATCTGTTCAAAGCCTTAAACACCACAATCAGATATCCTTGCAGGTGCCTGGTCTCCAGATATGGCAATTTGCAGAACTAAAGCCTTTCCTGGTAAGAGCACCCTTTTGCCCTCCTCACTAATCTCACTGCTCTTCTCTGCATCTGTTTCAACAGATCCACGTCCTCTCTAAACTTAGGCCTCCAGACCTGTATGCAGTACTCAAGATGTGGCCTGACCAATGCCTTATACAATGGAATAATCACATCCTTATCCCTGCTAGCAAAATTCTTGTATATCACTGACAAAACACTATGAGCTGTCCTGGCAGCCTGTCTGCACTACTCAGAGAACTTCATAACTTGCTGCACAATTACCCCCAAGATCTTTTTCATTCTCCACTACAAAGTGTGATACCCCATAATTGGTACATTAATGTGGGATTACTATTACCCATATGAAGTATCTTGAATTTGTCAATATTAAACTTCAGTTGCCACTTCTCAGGAATTTCTTTTGAGTTAATAGGGTAATCATGTTTAGCAGATGGAATTTATCTTCATGTGGTTCATTAAAGGTTTTACTATACTATAATTCTACTGAATTTATACAAACTACTGATTATGACAGAGTGGTTAACGACGGTCATCAGGGTGAGCTACTGGAACAAAATTTGGGAAAACTGGGTTGATGGGCTAAAAAATGGCAGCTGAAGTTTAACATTGACAAATGCAAGGTACTGCATATGGGTAGCAGTAACCCCAGAGTAGTGGGAGAATGAAAAAGACTTGGGGTAAATGTGCAGTCAAACATGAAATTCTCTAAGCAGTGCAGACATTGTGCCAGGACAACTCATGGGGTTTTGTCAATGATATACAGAAACTTTGCTAGAAGGGAAAAGGAGGTGATTATCCCTTTGTATAAGGCCATGGTTAGGCCGCATCTTGAGTACTGCATACAAGCCTTAAGGCCTCACTTTAGAAAGGATGTAGATCTGTTAGAACGAGTGCAGAGAAGGGCAACCAACTGGTGAAGGGAAGAAAAGGGTGCTCTCACCTAGAAAGACTTCAGTTCTACAAATTGCAGCATCTAGAGACTAGGCACCTGTAAGGAGACCTAATTGAGGTGTTTAAACTCTTGAATGGAATGAGTAAGCTAAATGTTAATGGCATTCTTCCACTTGCTGAGACTACTCACATGAGGGGATATAAATTCAAATTGAAGAAGGATGTTTGCAGGATAGATGTGTGGAAGTTTGCTTTCAGCTGTGGGTGGTTAACTGTTGGAACATTCTTCCATGTGTTGTTGTGGAAGTGGATGGGTTGAGTAAATTCAAGAAAAAACTAAAATTCTTGGAGGGTGCAGATGGGTGAACGGAGTTGGTTTTTTTTTTTTTTTTTTTTTTTTGGCTGATGCTATATAAGCTTGTTTTCTTGCATCATTTGCCACTACTACTACTACTACTACTACTACGGTACAGTATGGTAACAAACATGTATAAAACAAAGCTGCGGAGGGTAGAGGTTAAAATCAATATAAGTGAGTAAACAAGAGCATCAAATGTGAGCACAGATAAATGGTAGACTGTTATACAGTAGGATAAATACCTATGATAGAAACATTTAAAAATGGACTGAAGTATTCCATGAAATCGGTAACATAACAATTTTGTCCACAATCATTGAAAACACCTCAAAGGGTATAATGTGCTGTATAATTGGAAAATAATACAAATTGGTTAATGTGCCAGACAGATCAAAATAACTGCCTGAAAGCACTGATTTTATATGAAAACAGAACTGATCTATTCACTTTACTCCTGATCCAGTGTGCAAGATGTATACCAGTTTATTTCAGTTTAAGGCTGGGGGGTGAGGGGTCAATGTTGTGGATGACTGATATGTAGGTGTTTCAAAATTTTGCAGAACAAATATGGGAGCATATTCTTTTTTTTTTTTTTTTTTTTTATGTGAACCCCAAACACGAGAGGTATTAGAACCTATAGTACTTAGTACCGTGCATGGGTTGGAGGTTGAGAAGACGAAAGAAGATATTTGTTGACATTGGACTTGAACTTCTGTAGATTGTAATTTTCAGGAAATACGTATGAAGGAAGGTTGTTCCAGAAAACGGCAGTTGAATGAATAAATGAGGAAGATGAAAAGTTGGTTCTGTGGGTTTGAAGTTGGACAGTAAATGGATGTTGGCTGGTGGCGGCACGTGTTCGGACTGTTTTGAAAGAGAGAGCGGGAATTATAGAGATCAATTCAGAAGAACAGTGCCCATGGAAATATCTGTAGAAGAGGCATGCAGCAGAAACAGTACGTCTATGAGAAAGCGAGTGGAGAGACTCTGTTAGAGATGAATCATTAATTAACCTAACTGCCCTCTTCTGAATGGAATCAAGAAGCCTGAGAGAGGTTTTGGGGGCACCACCCCAAATGTGGGAACAATATTCCATGGCAGGGCGGATTTGCGATTTATACAGAGTGAGCAGCTGTTTGGAAGACAAGTAACGCCGAGAGCGAAAGAGAAAACCAAGTTTTTTAGATGCAGAGGAAGCAATATTTGTAATGTGCTTGTGCCAAGAGAGATTAGAAGTCAGGGTAATCCCCAAAAGAGATATATCCTTTTGCCTAGAAATTGGAGTGTCACTAAAGATAAGCATAGGAGCAGAAGAATCCTTTTTGCGAGATATAAGACAAGACTGAGTTTTAGAAGGGTTGAAATCAACTAAGTTGTCTTTGCCCCACTGGAAAATTACCTGAAGATCGGCATTTAAGGAATTGGCAGCAGATTTTCGAGAAGTTGAAGCTGATTGAGCAGGACAAGGTTTCTCAATTTGGAAAGTTGAATGCAATGTGCTATCATCGGCAAAACTATGGATAGGATTTCCAGTCAATGGAAGAAGGTCATTGATATACAAGAGGAAAAGAGTGGGGGAAAGAACTGAACCTTGGGGGACACCGGCATTAGTGGAGAAGTTAGAAGACAGAGAGCCATCTACCATCACCCTCAGTGAGCGATCAGAGAGAAAACTGGATAACCAATTACTAAAAACAGTTGGCAAACCATAAGATGGAAGCTTGTTTAGAAGACCTTTATGCCAAACACGATCGAAAGCCTTTGAGATGTCAAGAGCAACTGCTTGTGTTTCACCGAACCTTTCCATTGAAGTAGTCCATAAATGGGTAACATAAGCCAGAATGTCACCAGTGGATCGACACCGACGGAATCCATACTGGCGATCGTTGATCAGACGGAAGGTTTCTAGGTAGTTTAAGAGTTGGCGGTTAATTGATTTCTCCATTACTTTAGAAAGAGTAGAAGTAATTGCAATGGGACGATAATTGGATGGGAGGGATTTGTCACCCTTTTTAGGAACTGGCTGGATATGAGCAAATTTCCAAGCAGAAGGAAAAACACCTTTGGAATAAGAAAGTGAAAAAAGGCGGCAAAGAATAGGAGTAAGTTCAGGAGCACAGATTTTGAGAACAAGTGGAGAAATACCATCAGGACCTGGAGCTTTCTTAGCATCAAGATTCATCAAAATCCTTCTGATATCCTTTTGACGGAAGACCACAGGAGGCATTGAATGGACCGTGTTGGGAATGGTGGGAGGTGTTTTACCAAGTTCATTAATACATGAGCTGGAAGAAAAATGGGATGCTAGCAGGTCAGCTTTATCCTTGGCTGAAGTGACAACAGAACCATCTGGTTTGGACAGAGGTGGGAGCAGAGATGGGCAAAAGTTGCGGCCAATAGCTTTGGCAAGAGACCAGAATGCTCGGCTACCATTAGGGCAAGAAGCAAGTTTTCTACTCTTAGCCTGTTCAAACTCTAGTTTGGACTGATTAATAACTGCTTTACAATTGTTGCGAGCTTTGGTGTAGGCAGAAAATGAAACTGTAGAATTAGAAACAAGCCAATTACGATAGGCAACATTCTTCTCTTGAACAGCCTTAGCACATTTATTGGAAAACCAAGGTTTAGATAAAGGACGAGATTTTAAAGTGGAGTGTGGGATAAAGGATTCCATTCCTGCAAGAATAATTTCACTGACACGATCTGAGCAAACGTTGACATCAGGAGTTTTGAAACAGTAATCCGACCAAGGAAAAGAAGAAAAGAAGTCTCGCAGGTCATCCCATTTTGCATTCTTGTAATGCCAAACAACACGAGGTTGGGAATAGCCATGAGATAAAGGTTCCATTGGAGAAGAGACAATCACCAAGTTGTGATCTGAAGTGCCTAAAGGACCTCTCACTTCGACCGTGTACTTAGAAGGGTTGTTTGTGAGAAAAAGATCAAGCGTATTGGCTGTATGATTCGGATTGTCCGGTATTCTTGTAGGTAAATGAACAATCTGTGCTAGGTCATTAGTAATTGCAAAAGCCTCAGCATCTCGACCTGCTGGGTCGGTGTGACTAGAAAACGGAAGCCAGCTGGAGTTGTGAACATTAAAATCACCAAGGAAAATTACCTCACTGTTAGGAAAGTTGGACTGGAGAAAGTCAAGTTGCAACGAGAGGAAGTCAAAGAGCTCCAAGTGATTAGTGGAGTTGGGAGAACGGTAGAGACAACAGATGAATTTGACACAATGAGGTAGAGAGATTTTAAGCCAGAGAAGATCAAAGAGAGGAGATTCCAAATTGCCAAGTCTCTGACAGGGAATATCAGAACGGACATATGCACAAGTACCACCTTTGAGGCGAAAGGAATCATACAGCGAATAATTTGGGCATCTGAGATGAACAGTAGTTGAATCAACCGATAACTGAGATTCTGTCAGAAAAAGTACATGGGGTTTGGCAGACTGCAAGTGGAAATGGACATCGTTGAGATTAGAATTGAGACCACGTATATTTGTGAAATGAATTAGGAAATCCTTGGGAGGTTTAGATCTTTTCGCAGATAAGCTAAAAATAAGAATTCTATAGCTAAAAATAAGAAAAAAGTTCCTATAAACATATGACTTAAAAGATTTTATTTCCAAGTTATTAAGAATTAATCAGAAATTACAAAACCATGTTTTGTAATTTCTGATTAATTTTATAACATAAAAAAATTATGTTATAAAAATATGACTGTAAAACAGGCTTTAAACAGTACAATATATATATGCAATATGAATAGTGTGTTTTTTTTTTTTTTTTTTCCTACTATATGAACCACAGAAATTACTCAGTTCAGAGTAGCTAGTGTCTACTCTGCTAGTGCAGCAGAGTAGACACTAGCAGTTTTCAAAATGCCTATAATTTGAGTTTCGGGCTTTACAATAACCACCTCATTGTTTATAGCACATCATTTTTTAAACTGATATTAAGGGAAACGCTAAAAATATGTTTACTTTGGCAAGTTAACCGATTTGATTTTAATTTATGCTGAGGTTCATGGTTCGTAAGAAATCGATAGCTGCTGTTCATAGATACACTTAAAAATTTGTAATTCAACAAGTATCAAATCATAAAACATTTTCTGCTGGGGGAAACAAGAAACAGATACACAGAAACCATTATGAGTAAAGGCTGGTAGAGGGAGATTTTGACAAACTGCAAATGTTAAGAGTAAATGTTAGACCACAACATCCCAAAAACTTTGGGATGTTGTGGTCTAACAGTTGCTTTATACAATGGGATAATTACCTCCGTATTCCTACTCTCAAAATTTTTGTATATCATTGAAAAAAGTGCATAAGCTGTCATGGCAGTCTGTCAGCACTGCTCAGAGAACTTCATGTCAGACTGCACAATTATCTCCAGGTCTTTTTCATTCTCCACTATCCTGAGTATGGTACCACAGAGTTGGTATGTTAATCTGGTATTACTGCTACTCATATGACGTACTTTGCATTTGTCAATGTTAAATTTCAACTGCTGCTTCTAAGTGCATCTGCCTAATTTGTCTAGGTCTTGTTGCAGCAGCATACCCTGATTACTGTCATTAACCCACCCTGCCAATCTTTGTATCATCTTCAAACTTAGACATAAAACTTGATATACCTTCATCAATATCATTAATAAACACAGAGAGCAACAATACATCCACCACAAATTCTGTGGAACTCCACTAACAACATAAGTCCACAAAAAGCAGTGCTCACTGATAACTACTGTGTCTTCCCCCACTCAACTATCCCTTTATACATAACAGTAATGTACCCTTAATGCCACACTGCTCTCTTTTATTTAATTACATCTCAGAAGGTGCACAGAGATGTGACAAAATGTAAGTTGTTATTTTCTACTGTAATTATTTCTATGTAAAGTTTATATCAAATTACACTTAACAGAGAAAAGTGTCCTTATGACAATAGTCTAATAACAACATTCCAAATGCCTTTTAAAAATTCATTACAAACTTGTTAACATTACACTCCAATATATCTGGTTGTAATTTTTGGCAAATGCATACAAGTAACTTTATATAATAATTAGACTAATGTGGCTATCTCTTTAAGACTACTACAAAAATAAACACTAATTTCCAGAAAACAAATTAATCTTTCACAGTTAGTATGGCACTTTTCAAAATTTTTCTATAAATTTGTAAATGAAATCAAATTCTTCCATCTACCTTTGCACCAGTATTCTCCATATGGTTATACAGTATTTTCTGTTTTCATCTCAATGTACTATGAATTACAAGCCATTCATTTTTTGTTTGTCATTTAACAGATGCCAGGTGAGCAAAAGCATCTATCTTTCTTCTAGACAATTCTCATTCTGACATGGCACTGTGAGATGCCAGTGACAGGTGTCTAACCTTGCCATAAAGCTTTGGTTTTGCCAGATAAATGCAAACAGCTGACAAAAATACAGATGTTCATGTTACATCCACCAGATGCCACACAGACATTTGGGTTTCAATCCAAGGGATGAGGAAAGTACTAAAAAATATGATGAAATTTTTCTTTGTTACTATTATTGGTTTCTCTTGCTTATTTTTGTTTGATATTTTTTAACTGAGTTTAGTAAATCATAATTAACAGATCACTGCTTTTAAATCAGTAAAAAAGTTTAAAATTTATTTTTTTATAATTAAAACAAAAAAGGTGTCTCACAGATGCCACTCAAACATAGAAAAATAAGAAAAAAAGGCAAAACAATACTCACTCTTAGTAGTGAAAGTGCATGACAGCCCCAGCCCAAGGAGATTCAACCCCATGCCAAAGGATGAATGCAATTTCCAAATAAAATTAACCAAATAAAGGGAACTCACAAGCATCACATCTTCAAAGGGACATCAGTGCTTGTGAACTCTGAAAAGGATCCCATTTTAGGTGTTGACTGCTATCCAGCCAAATGTCAACAGATGTTCCTATACAATCCATACACAAAGAGAAATAGCAAAAAACCTCAAATCATAAATTTGCATTTGGCCACTGAAACAAATTAACATAACAAACAGGATTAACATAAATAAATTAATTAATTAACACTGACCAAATGGCAAAATAAATTAAAACATAATGAAGAAAGCAAGAAGTGGCCATGGACATTCAAACTAAAAAAAAGGGGACAAAAGAATATAAAAATCAAAGAAAGACTGGGAAGGAAAAAAAAACAAATAAAACAGACTATGTTACATCCATATCGAGAGTAACTTTAGATAATAATTAGACAAATATGTTTATGTGTTAGAGACTTATATAAAAAAAAACTAATTACCACAAACAAGTTTATGCTACAACTGGTGTTATTCTAGGCAAGCTGCTATATCTCTACCTGGGCACCAAGACAACCTATTGTTAAAGTAAATTAAAATCAGAAAAAGACAAAGCAATACTTTCTCTCAGTAGTGCAAGCACACAAACCCTGCTGAAGGCAATCCACCCCAAAGTGCAAGTCAAATATGCATGCTGCTACTAAATAAAATTAACCAAAGCCAAGGAAATCATAAGTACCACCTTTTCAAAGGGGTAATCAATGTTGTGAATTCTGAAAAGGATTATATTTCAGTTGACTGTTAGCCAGCTAGGGCTGCCATCCATCCTCATTTTCCCAGAAGTCCTAATTTTTTAAGTATTGGACTGTCCAGGAGGAATTTCTAAAATTTTGAAAATATCCAGAATTTTGGCTCTTAAAATTTGAAAATCTCCTGATCCTTATCATTGGTAAAATTTGTAAGGCATACACCAATCAGCTTTGCAGAAGTAATTCCAAGAACTCCACTTCTGGCTATAAACAATGCAGATTGAGGAGTTTATCATGCATTTGGAGTTACATTTTTTTCATGCAGTTGGACTTTTTCACTCCATTTTTTTAATCTCTTTTACATTCTTGGTGAATAGACAATTCAAAATAAATTTTCTCTCATCATTTATTTTACCTGAAATTTATTCTAATTAAGTGAATTTATTCTAAATTAAAATTATGATTCCACGTTTTTTTTATTACAAGATCTCACATTTTCTATTCTTCTTTCAGCAGTTCGTACAAACAATAATTTGATTCATCCAGCTTAAATTCATCGTATTTATTTACGAGTAAGCATAGTTTTTGTATGCGATATTTCTTAATTATCAGTTAATGAAGTAATCAGTCACTTCTTCAAATAATTTTTTATTTCTACTATTTAAATTAAAATAATTTCTTAATTTACATAAATTCAGGAATACCCATTATTCCGAAAATGAAGTGCAAATTTACGGATGACTTGAGGATGAAATATCCAGGTTTTCAAAAGGGAAGAGTAGATGAGGAGGCAGAATGCATCGTTTGAAGTCCAGAAAGCTACATCTCAGTTGCTAACAAGGGTTCAGATGATTTGAACATCCACATGAATTCAGAGAAACATAAGAAGAACATTAGAGTCGAAAAATGTTGCAGCAAGGCAACAGACTTTTTAGTAAATGCCCCTAAAAGGCTTGATGCAAGAGTTTCTGTTGCTGAAGGAACCCAGAATTATTGGAACTCAGAATTTGGAACTCAGATATTGCTAGGAGATTATCTTGTGCAAAAACAAAGACTAAAGCCATAATTAATTCTGTCTTAGCAGTCCATTCAGTTGAAGAAGTTGCTAAGTCCCTGCAGAATGTACAGTTTTTGGAGTTTCCATTGATGCCACTAATCATGGATTTCTGAAAATTTTCCTATTCTTGTGCATCATTTTGACCAGATAAATGGTGGCTCAAAGGTTAAGCTAATAGAATTAAATAGCAAGTCAGATGAGACCGCAACTACTATTTCTGGCTGTGAGACCTTGTGTAAAAGTGACCTGGAAAAGAAAAATATTGCATTTGGTTGAGATAATTGTAACACCATGTTTGGAGGAGTGCGGAGATACAATGGGAATAATGTATTTTCAAATTTACAAAGATTATTTGGTCGATCGCTAATAGGAGTGGACTGCCCTGCCCACATTCTACATAACTGTATCCAGCATGGAACAGATGCAATTGACGTAGATATTGACTCCATTGTTCTTAAGATTTTTAATTATTTCAGTGTCTACACTGTATGTGTTTAAAACCTAAAAACATTATGCTAATTTACAGATGTTACCTATAAAAAAACTTTTGTATCATAACAGAACACACTGGCTTTCTCTATTATCTGCAATTGAAAGGTTATAAGTATTTATCCAGCCCAAGGTCTTTCTTTTTGTCTCAAGAAATCCCCCCAAGATTTTAAAACTTTTCTTTGAAGATGAGTTTAGTGAAACTTCTCTTGTTCATTGCCAAACTGTAATGTCAGTCTTCAATTCACATATAATGGGCATTGAAAGGAATGACAATTCTTTGATAGAAGTTATTGAAGCACTTGCTTCCGTAAGGGATATTCTGTCAGAAAGAAGTAAATGTCAGTTAATTTCCCTCAAAGTGAAGGAAATGTTGGAGAAGAGGCAAGAAGAAGGATATACAAAGAAATGTGGAGTTTTCAGAAGAAATATCCAGAACTTATATTCATCATGCACTGAATACTTGGACATGTGGTTGAAATAACTAGAAGTTTCTTCATTCAGGTGGATGTCTTTAAGAAAGCCACTTGAATGGGATAGTCTGGTTTCAACAATTAGGTATCTTCATACAAAAGGAGTGTGTGTGGATGATGTTAAGTGCTTTGATCAGTTTTGTAATTTAAAAAAAATTCGTCAGAAATTAAGGATACTGATGTTTCTGTTCCTTGTAATGTAAGATAGACTAATTATTTTAGCCACTGTAAGAATGAAGAGTTTTTCACAGAGCTGTTAATAATTGCTCAATTTTTATTTTCCATACCACCACATAATGCATTTATTGAATGACTGTTTTCAATGATGGAGATGCAGTGGTCCAAGAATAAATTCGTTTACTGTGGATTTTATTAAGGGACTAATGCTTACAAAATTAAATTTCAGTGACATGCTGTGTAAAGGTTTCCATTCATATTTATCGAAAAACAGATTTACAGAGAAAAATTGCATCAGTGGAAAACTATAAAAGAAATGTAGAGAACAGAAAATAAATTATGCTGAGGGAAAAAAAAAACGTATTTTTTTTTTTTTCATTCATACCATAATTAAATTTTTGTGTATCATTTTTTATGAATTAAGCAATCCACATAAAAATGGTAAGTGTGAATTCTGTTAATTTAAGGGATTTGAGCTATTCAATTAAAATAATTTATTTTTTTATTATGGCAAAGTAATAACATTTAATATGTTATTACTTTGCCAGTGACTGTGTTATTACCCCATTATCATAATAAACAGTTATTAAAGGCTTAGGCATTTTTGAAAAGACTGTAAGAGAATGTAAGCTGTGTTTTGGTAAAATAGGGAAAGGCATCCTCAAAAGTACAGATTTTTCTGCCCAAATGTCCTAATTTTTAAGGTTAGAGAGGTGGCAGCCATATATCCAGCCAAATATTACAGTTCAGTTCACAAATGCTGATATCCCTTTGGGAGGTTGTGTTTATAAGTAACTGTCCTTGGCTAATTTTATTTGGAAGTGGCACTCATACTTTGGTAATGTGAGGGTGCATCTACTTGGGCAGGGGTCGCATGCTTGCACTACTGAGGACAAGTGTTGCTTTGTCTTTTTATTTTATTTTATGATTTAAATTTATTTAAATAAATTTATTTCAACTGAAGGAATAAATTTGGAAGAAAAGTTCTGAAAAGTTCTGCAAGTTTGAAACTGGACAATAAAATAATGTTCAGTGGTTGCAGCACATGTTCGGATTGGTTTTGAAGAGAGAGAGAGAGAGAGAGAGAGAGAGAGAGCAGAAATTATAGAGTCCAATTCAGAACAGTGCCCATGAAAGTATCCATACAAAGGGCATTAAGCAGAAAGAGAATACTGAACTTCTTAGAAGTTCAGTAATGTGATCCAGAGCTACGTTTATAGCATAAAGCTCAGCAGTGAAGATACCGCATTCTACTGGCAATGAGCCAGAAGTGGTGAATGACTGGAAGATTGCCACAACAATCTTGGATCTCAGTTTTTTATCCCTCTGTATGTATTTCACATGCCTTTGAGTTAGAAAGAAAGTAAGTTGCATATAATTGTGCGATACTGGAAGGAGACAAGGTGTTCTTTCCCATGTCCTGAAATATGTTACTGATTTATTTCTGTTCCATGATTGAGCCAGTTCTTTAAGTTTAAGTGGAGCAGGTTGGTTTTCATTGGTTTACTATTGCAAAATGACTTCCATCCAGTATTGTACAGGCATCTCCAATTAGGGTGAGAAGGAAGACTGCAGATTTTTGTGGCATACAGTAGAAGTAATGTTTTCCTGTGGGGATATAATAGAGGATACTGTGCTTCAATGTAACTGGGGAGGTTCTGAATTCCCCTAGAAAAACTCTCAGAGCACTGTGCTGGATGGTGTTTAACCACTCTAAAGTACTTTTCCTTGCAGAGTCATACACTGGAGAGCCATAGTCCAAGCAAGACCTGATGAGAGGCTCTATAAAGATGGATCAAGGTATGTCAATCAGTACCCCATAACATGGATGGCACACACTGGAGGATATTCAATTTTTTCAAACAGGTGGTTTGAAAATAGGCCACATGTGCTTGAAAGTTCAGTTTTCTATCTAGTACCAGGCCAAGAAAACGGACAGTATGAGCAAGGGGAATTGGAACGTTATCGATCTTTAGTTCGGGATCAGGATCAAGTGACTGTAATTTGCAGAATTGAGTAATAGTGGATTTCTGCTCAGCAAGACAGTATCCATTACATAAGATACAGGATTCTATTCTGGCAAGAACAATTTGTAACCATCTTTCAACAGTATTCATACTTTGTGACTGGCAGGTTATAGTGAGGTCATCTGCATACATGTATATTTGAATGGTTTTTGGAAGCTCTTCCAATGTTGTTGACCCGAATTGCAAATAGGGCAGCACTCAGTATGAAACCCTGTGGGATGCTCTCTTCTCAAATGTGAAATGCTGATAGCATTTTTCAATATCAGACTCGAAAGGTGCATAATCTTAAAAAGTTCTGAATTATTTGAGGAAGGTGGCCTCTCAGCAAAACTCAGATGCATAGCTGTAATAATACCATGACGCCAAGTGGTATCGAATGCTTTCTGAATATCTAGATTGATCATCACTAGATGCTGTCTCATGACGAAGGCATTGCATATGTTGAATTCAATTTTTACAAGTAAATTTAGGGTAGATCTGTTTTTATGGAAGCCATATTGGTGATCAGAAAGAAGATTTTGGGAGTATAGAATCCAGTTGGCCTCTTATGCACCATCCTTTCAAAGATTTTGCCCAAACAGCTTGTCAGTGATATCAGTCTAATTTTGAACTAGAGAGGATCTTTGCCTGGTTTTGGTATTACACAAATACAGGAATGGCACCATGACATGGCAAAATACAGGAATGGCACCATGAGGATATGTATTTTCTGAAAAGATATGGCTATAGAAGAGTAATAATATGCCTAGATCAGCTTCACATAGTTGCTTCAGCATACTGTGGTGAATGCCATATGGTCCTGCTGCACTATTTGGAGATTTGCTCAAGGATTCTTTAAGCTCAGCTAGAGTAAAGGGCTGGTTACACGAAAATGAGAGACTAGTCTGAAAATTCCATTTTTGACGTTCTTCATTAATTTTAATACTGAAAGGAGGTCACATAAAAGGAAGAGGCAGAAAGATTGTGCTAAAGCATTTGCAATATAAGTAAGGGAGGACAGGTCCTGCCCATTCCATTGTATTGTATTATTAGAGATTGCAGCAGTAGAAATTTCCAATTGAAAGCTTGAATTTATTTTCCAGATAATTCAAGTGTCAGTATTTTTGTTAATAGATGAGGCAAATTTAATCCAGGAGTCACATTTTGCTTTTTTTATAATTTGTCTGGCTTTGGCTGAGTTGTTTTGTAAACAATTAGGTTGGCGGTAGTTGGGAATTTGCAAAAGTGGTTCCAAGCACAGTTTTTTCTACTTTTGCCTTGGAACAATCTGCATTCCATCACTGATTTTGATGTACACCAGATTTTGACCAGTGCAAATTACACGTTTGCACTGGTCAAATTTTGGGATGGTAATTTCTGCTGCAGATAGTATATGGCTGATAATGCGATCAGTTACATCATCATCATCAGGATGTTGCTGTTGTACATATTGGGTGTCGAGTAGGACACAAGTGGAGTAGGTTTTCCAGTCTGCCTTTTGAAAATTCCAAGTATGGACTTTAGGACATGACAAGTTATGTGTTTGAATTGAACTGATGATAAGAAAATGGTCACTATGGAATGGATCATTCAGCACTAACCATTCCATGCTTGGAAAAAGAGATGCTTAACAGATAGATAAGTCTATCCCCCTCCCCCAAGCTAGAAGTTTCCCAACCAACCTCACACTGCTCGATAGCATCAGCAAATTTCTTGCACCCTTTCTATTTAAGTGTATCCCATCCCTGTAAAAACAGTCTCTTCTGTTAACAAGCACAGACTACACTGAGAAAAATTCTACCCTATGAGCCTTGCACATTCTTTCCAGGGCTGAATTGATTGACAAGGCTCTCATCATATACTCCCTCCTATTGTGTCTAGTCAGAATTGCAGACACTTTCAAATTTAACCCTAACTTCTGACTTTTTTTTTTTTTTTCAACACTGATCTATACTTGTTAAGTAAGTCCACAGATCTCCTACTATTAGTGGCAATGTGTACAAAAATATCATATTTTGTGCCCTAAAAAGATGATATCTGTCCTACAATGTCATCAACTTTTGCTCCTGACAGACATAATAGTTTGTGAACATAAAACTACTCTGTGTCATGTTTATGTCTTTCGACATGGGGACCCTTTTTTGTCTCCAGTTACAGTAACAGAATGGCTTATGGTGTTTAGAAATGACTACATTTATCTATAAGTCAACTTAATGCTGCTAATATAATTTTTAAGTGAATAACATCACTCAGGAGATAAATTTGTTATTCATTAAAAACAAGCATAGGACAATGCTGAGAAAAAGTTGTGTTAGGGTTAAATTTCAAGGTGTCTGCAATTCTGCCCAGACATGATAGGAGGGAGTAAAGTGTAAAGTGTGTTAGTTGTTTGACAGCACCAGGGATTTCCCCATCTCTGCATTGTATTCTTGTACGTGTGACACAGAACTCTGTGAAGGCCTGAGATTTAAAAGTGTATGTGGAGTGGAATGTTGTGTACCATTGTATCTCTGACGATTTAGCTGTTGGGCCCCTAGTGAAACCCAACGTTGTCCACACTTTGCCATGGGGAGGCAGGTCAAGCACCCAGCAGATTTTTAATAGTGCTCTGGCAGGCCCATCTAGTTTACTTAGTGGCTAGGGCCTATATATTAAAAATAAATAAATAAATAAAATAAATGCTGGATATTAGATTTAGGCCGATTTTGAGCTTAAAGTTAGGGTAGAGTTAAATTTAGATAAGTTTAATTTAGACTAAGAACAAGCAGGATGGTTCGGTAAGTTAGCGTAGGGAAGAAGACTGAAGGCAGAGGGGGAAACAGACAGAAGTATGGGGGTGATAGGGAAGGTGGCCCCAGAAATATTAGTGAGGATAAGCTCCACCAGGGGAAAGAGGGGGGAGAGAAGGAACCTGTCCCCTTCTCCCCTCTAGGGGAAGGGGAATAAAGGTACCATGCAATGGAGCACGATACAGATCTCCAGATGGTGTTGTTATTTTTTGTTATTTGGTTTTTAGGAGCATTAGCAACTAAGGCCATATTGCTCCGGGATATGCGGTGGTCATTCCCTGACCTTTCCACATCCTCCGTATTTGGTGGTGACGGGCTCGAACCCCGGTCTAATCAAGAAGCGTGTGCTCGCACAGCTGCTCCTTCCCACCTGGCTACGGAGGCGTCCATCTCCAGATGGTGCTGGCAGCAGAGCTGCATGTTTTCAGGTGGGGGGGGGGGAAGAGACGCATTTATTTCATTCATAATCTACATTCTCACTCTACTTCCATTCTATTTTAATACTTTCCCCCTTACATTTTATATAGTATTTTTTTTTCTCTGTTAGGTTATATATATATATATATATTTATTTTTCTCCCCTCACTCACTGGCGCCTCCGTAGCCAGGTGGGAAGGAGCAGCAGTGCGTAACACACGCTTCTTGATTAGACCGGGGTTCGAGCCCGTCACCACCAAATACGGAGGATGCAGAAAGGTCATTCAGGGAATAACCACCGCATATCCCAGAGCAATATGGCCTTAGTTGCTAATGCTCCTAAAAACCAAATAACAACAACAACCCTCACTCACTCATTCATCCTTTTTTTTTTTTTTTTACCACACACACCAGGGGGAAATGCAATGGTGTGTAGTGTAAATTTAAATACTAATGCATAATAATTAGGCTAACTAAGTAAGAATATAAAAGATAAAAACTAGGGTTAGTGTGTACGTAACTGTAGCATTTATGGTTTGTGTTCCTTCTCTCACACACAATCTCATTCATTCTTCTGGCTTTCATTTTGTTTGTTCGACTCTTACTTTCTGCACTGCACTCCCTGGGCACCTCAACTTAATGTTATTCTTCAGTTGCAATGCAGACCTAGTTGCAAGTTTTAGTGCTATCACTGCAACTGCTAGTTGCAGTGATAGTGTTTGTTTAGTTAGTAAATGTTTGTTAGTATATATAAAATAATGTAAGTTATTATTAACTGTATTCTTTCGCTTGAGCGAAGGGCAACAAGATTGGTGAGGGGAAAGAAGGGATCCTCTTACCATGAGAGGCTTACAGTCTGCAAACTGCAGTGGCTGGAGACTAGGCACCTGCGAGGTGATCTGATTGAGGTGTATAAGGCCTTGAATGGGTTGAGCACACTGAATTCTGATGGGATCCTTCCACTTGTTCAGATTACGAACCTAAGGGGGCATAAATTCAAATTGAGGCAAGACAGATGTAGAATAGATGTGCAGAAATTTGCCTTTAGCCAGCAGGTGGTTAATTGCTGTCATCGTGGAAGTTGATAGATTAAATAAATTTAAGGAGGAACTGGACAAACATTTAGAGGGAATTGTTTTGTAATTTTTATTTTATTTATTTTTTTTTTTTTGGCTGATGCTGCATAAGCTCATACACTGGCTTTCTTGCATCACATACCATCACTACTACTACTTGCGTTGCCCTTTGATCCTCCTTTGTGAATTGGGGTCACATTTGCACATCTCCAGTCCATGGGTACCTCCCCCCTGAGTCCAAGGAAGCTCTCGTAATTATGGCTACGGGTTTGCTTAATTCCTTTGCTGCTCCTTTAATATAGATGACTGGATAGATCCCATCCAACCCCAGGTGCCTTTCTTATGTTTATCTTCAACAATTTCTCCTCCATTTTCCTCCCAGTTATTACAAAATCACCTAGCCCAACACCTCTGGCATTCCTCTCCCTGAATAACTCCTCATGTGTGAATGTAGGTGCAAAATATTCATTTAGTTTGTTAGCCACCTGAGCAGGATCATCAACGGTTGAACCATCGATATTCAGTGGACCAATCTGATTAATCCCCTTCCTTCTAGAGTTTACATAGGTAAACAACTCTTTGCTGTTTTTCTTTGCATCTTTGCCAAAGATTTCTCATAATCTGCCTTTACTTGCCTAACCTCCTTTGTGACTTGGTTACAGACCAGCTTATATCTATCGTAGGCTTCCATGTCACCCATTAATTTATATGTATCCCATGCATTTTTTTCTTCTCTGACACATGTCTCATTAGTTCATCTGACATCCATTAAGGCCTAAACCTTGAACAATATTTCTTAGTTGGTAGCTTCCAAGATTAATTCTTGAATGTTTCCCATTTTGAATTTGCTTTTGGTAACATCATCAGTTGGTCCCACCGTATAAAATTTAAATACTGTCTCAGATCTCCGTAGTCACCTTTACGAAAGCAAAAACCCTTCCCTTTACCCGTGATGGTAGTTACCTCTTTGAGTAAATCCCACTTCAGCACACTGTGATCACTGCCACTTAGTGGTTCCTTTATCTGCAGATTCTTAGTGCACGAAGAATCACTACTGATAATCAAATCAAGAGTATTACTTCCTCTAGATGCCTCTCGAACATGCTGATGTAGAAAACAATCATTCAATAAATCCACAAAAGCCTTGCTAGTGTGTGAGTGACCAACCCACAAATTCCAGTCAATATCTGGGAAATTAAAATCCCCATTATAAGACTCTCTGATTTACTGGCCCACTCTATTTCCCTGTACAGTTTCTTACTATACTCATCAGAGTCATTAGGCCTATAGCACCCTCCTACTCTCAATTTTGTTCTCCCAATGCTAATGTCAAACTGACTCGACACTGCACTGTCCAGCGATGTAGTTGACTGGCTTCACTACACTATCTTGGATTTTATGTGTTTCTTAACTAATAGCATAACCCCTCTTTCCAGTTCTGCATTCCTTATATCTGTGTGACACCACGTATCTGATATCCCAACAATATCAGCCTTTGATGTTTTGACCAACACCTCAAATTCATCAAATTTTTTTTACCATACTCCTTAGCATTGGTGTACATGCAAGTATAGATGCACCTGTTCCTATTCTTAGCTACCCTAACACAACCCATGTGTTTACTTGTACCACAACGACTCCCCACAGTCTCCGAAATCCCCTGCATCTTGTTTTCTAGGCTGCTGCTCATTCCAATAGAAGCAGTGCAAGAACCATTTTCACCTCAACAGTGCACTGTTCATTTCATGATCAGTGCACTGTTGAGTCAGTTTGGTTTGACATAAGCATTGCGAAAGCAAAAATAAGAGTAGGAGTGTGTTATAGGCCTAATGACATATGGGTAGAGAAATAGAGTGGGCTAGTAAATCGGAATGTCTTATAATGGGGGATTTTAACTTCCCAGCTATTGACTGGAACTTGTGGGTTGGTCACTCACACACTAGTCAGACTTTTGTGGATTTAATGTTTTCTGCAGCAGCATGTGCGAGAGACAACCAGAGAAAGTAATACTCTTGATCTGGTTATCGGCAGTGATCATTCGTGTATTAAGAATTTGCAGATAAAGGAACCACTAGGTGCAAGTGATCACAGTGTACTGATGTGGGATTTACTTAAAGATTTAATTACCATCAGGGGTAAAGGAAAGGGTTTTTGCTTCCATAAAGGTGAGTATACTGGTCTCCGACAAATTTTAAATTCTGTACAGTGGGATCAACTGACGATGTTACCAACAGCAAATTCTAAGTGGGAAGCATTCAAGGAATTAATCGTAGAAGCTACTAAAAGTTTCATACCTATTAAGAAATATTGTTCAAGGTTTAGGCCTAAATGGTTATCTAATGAACTAATGAGACTCGTAATAGAGAAGAAAAATGCATGGGATGCATATAAATTATCAAGCGACTCAGAAGCCAATGCAGATATAAGCTAGTCTGTAATCAGGTGACAAAGGAAGTTAGGCAGGCGAAGGCAGATTACGAGAAATCCTTGGCAAAAGATGCTAAGAAAAACAGCAAGGATTTCTTTACTTATATAAACTCTAAAAGGAAGGGGATGAATCTGATTGGTCCACTTGACATCGATGGTTCGACTGTTGATGATCCTGCTCAGATAGCAAACAAACTGAATGAGTATTTTGCATCTACATTCACACATGAGGAATTATTAAGGTTTGAAAATGGCAGAAGGTTATCAAATTGTAGCAGAGCACTTAATGATTTTGTAATAACTGAAAGCAAAGTGGAGGAGAAATTGCTGAAGTTAAACATAAGAAAAGCACCTGGGGTGGATGGGATCTATCCAGTTATATTAAAGGAGGTGGCAAAGCAACTAAGCAAACACTTAGCCATAATTATGAGGGCATCCTTGGACTCAGGGGAGGTTCCCACGGACTGGAGATGTGCAAATGTATCCCCAATTCACAAAGGGGGATCAAAGGATGACACGAGTAATTACAGACCAGTTAGTTTAACTTCTGTTCCAAGTAAAATAATGGAGTCACTGGTTAAAGATGCAGTGCAGGATCATCTAGACAAGACTGCAGCAATAATTCAGACACAGCATGGGTTTGTTAAGGGAAAGTCTTGTCTGACAAATTTGATAGGATATTATGATGTGGTTACAAAGGAACTGGATGCAAAAAATAATTTTGATATCATATATTTTAATTTCAGGAAAGCTTTTGACACTGTTGCGCATGGAAGACTATTGTAAAAATTGGAGCAGAATGGTATTAAGGGTAAGTTGCTACAATGGATAAAAGGATGGGTAAGTGGGAGAAGACAGAGGGTGGTAATCAATGGGTGCTGCTCTTCTTGGACTAATGTTATTAGTGGAGTCCCACAGGGTTCGGTGTTGTTGTTTTGTATATTTATCAATGATATTGATGAAGGTATATCAGGCTAAGTGTCGAAGTTTGCAGATGATACAAAGGTTGGCAGGGTTGTTAATGACAGTAGTGGCAGTGTGCTACTGCAACAGTATCTAGATAATTTGGGCAGATGGGCTAAGAAGTGGCAACTCAAGTTTAACCTTGACAAATGCAAAGTACTGCATATGGGTAGAAGTAACCCCAGAGAAACGTACCAACTGTGTGGTACTACACTTAAGGTGGTAGAAAATGAAAAAGACCTGGGAGTAATTGTGCATTAAGATATGAAGTTTTCTGAGCAATGCAGACAGACTGCCAGGGCAGGTCATGGGGTTTTGTCAATGATATATAGGAATTTTGCTAGCAGGGAAAAGGAGCTGATTATCCCTCTGTAAAAGGCAATGGTCAGGCCACGCCTTGAGTACTGTGTACAGGTCTGGAGGCCTCATTTTAGGAAGGATGTAGATTTACTTGAGCGTGTACAGAGAAGGGCAACAAGATTGATGAGGGGAATGAAGGGATTCTCTTACCAAGAGAGGCTTAAGTTCTGCAAATTGCAGTGGCTGGAGACTAGGCACCTGCGCGGTGATCTGATTGAGGTGTATAAGGCCATGAATGGGTTGAGCACGCTGAATTCTGATGGGATCCTTCCTCTTGTTCAGATTACAAACCTAAGGGGGCATAAATTTAAATTAAGAAAAGACAGATGTAGATTAGATGTGCGGAAATTTGCCTTTAGCCAGTGGGTGGTTAATTGCTGGAACAAACTTCCATCTGTCGTTGTGGAAGTTGATAGGTTGAATAAATTTAAGGAGGAATTGGACAGGCATTTGGAGGGAATGGTGTGATTTTTTTTTTTTTTTGGCTGATGCTGCATAAGCTCATACACTTGCTTTCTTGCATCAAATGCCACGCCACTGCTACTACTACTACTACTACCTCTGCCAGTGACTACTGTTAATCTATTTGTCCGTGTATCCCCCCCAATCTAGCAGTTTTCCAACCCACCTAACACTGCCTCGATAGCAACAGCAATTGCTGATGCTATCAAGGCAGTAATTAGGTGGGTTGGAAAACTGCTAGCTTGGGGGAGGGGGATACACAGACTAATAGATTAACAATATATGCAGGCAGAGGTGAAATTGGTATTTGCAATATTTCTATTGGAACATGCAGCAATCTGAAAAGCTAGATCCTGGAGATTTCACGGACTGCATCATAGAACAAAGAAATACATGGGCTGTGTCAAAGTAACTAAGAGTAAGAACAGGTGCATATACACCAGTGATAAGGGCATAGCAAATAAATTTGATGAATTTGAAGTGCTGATCAAATCATCAAATGCAGACATTGTGGGGATATCGGAGATGTGGTATCATTCATATATAAGGGATGCAGAATTTGAATATGGGAAGTACAATTGCAGAAAAAAGACAGACAATGGGGGAGAGTGGTTATGCTCTTAGTTAAGAAGCACATAAAATTTAAGGCAGTGCATCCAGTACATTGGTGGCCAGAGCAAAGTTGAGTCAGTCTGGAGTGACATAAACACTGGAAAAAGAAAAATGAGAGGAGGAGTGTGTTATAGGCCTAATGGCTGTGATGATTACAATGAACTAATATACAGAGAAATAGCATGGGCCAGTAAATCTGAATGTCTTATAATGGGGGATTTTAATCTACTAGATATTGACTGCAACTTGTGGGTTGGTCAGTTGCACACGAGCAAGACTTTTGTGGATAACCGTTTTTGACAGCAGCATGTGATCTGTTTAAGCATTAAGAATCTGCAGATAAAAGAACCACTAAGTGACAGTGATCACAGTAAATCCCACATCAAAAATTATTTGGTGTCGGATTTTCTGAAAGATATAACAACCATCAAGGTTAAAGAGAAGGGTTTTTGCTTTCGTAAAGGAGACTACAGTGGTCTCAGACAGCTTTTAAATTCTATACAGTGGGACCAACTAACAATGTTACCAAAAACAAATTCACAATGGGAAGCATTCAGGGATATAATCATACAGGCTACTAGGCTTTTCATAGTAACTAAGAAATACTGTTTAAGATTTAGACCTAAATGGATTTCAGATGAACTAATGAGACATGTGGCAGAGAAGAAAAATGCATGCAATGCTAAAAAATTATTACGTGATACAGAAGCTTATGGTATATATCAGGAGTAGCCAACTTAATTTGTGATGCGATCTTCTTTTTTCCTTCAAAATGTGCCGCGATCTACCATCTCAAAAATTTCATTGCACAAGGTGCACAAAAATCAAGGGATGACTGTATATTTAAAATTTGTCGATCACAACGAATTTTAAATATACGGTCATCCCTTGATTGTATATTTTAAATATACAGTCTTTCCAATTAAATCGATGATCAACTCGTTGGCCACCCCTGGTGTATATTAACTTCTCTGCAATCAAGTCACAGAGGAGCAAGGAAGATTAATAGAAATTTTTCGTAAAAGATGCAAAGAAAAACAGCAAAGTCCTTACTCAGGTAAAAAGTAGAAGAAAGGGGATGAATCACATTGGTCTACATGTTATCAATGATTAATTTCACACATGAGGAATTCTGGAAAGTAAGCATTTGTGAGGTGATCTGAATGAGGTATTTAAGGCTTTGAATGGCTTGGGCAAACTCAATGCTGATGGGGATTCCATGCACATTAGGGAGCATAAATTAAAATTGAAGAAAAAATTTGCCTTCAGGCAATGGGTGGTTGATTTCTGGAACAAGGTCCCATATGTTGCTGTGGAAGTGGACAAACTACAGGAGGGGATGGAGAGCTGAAATGGAATTTTTTTTTTTTCTGGCTGATGGCGTATAAGCTTCCTTTCTTGCATAATTTGTCACCACTAATACTAACAGTAATATCTGTACATACTGTGGACAGTGCAGATATTGGTTTGTATGTATCAGTATTACAGGTAAGTAGGCAAGAACTTGTTTTTTGAACTACAAAAAATAGTTGTCACAGGATATTGACCATGTTTTCTATGGAGATGTCATTACAGTATGCTTACTGAATACTTCATTTGGGTTCACAGTTGCCAAGATTGTATAATATCCTATAATCATATGCTGGATGGAAAAGATATTGCAAGATTGGATAATTTTGATGGGTTTAGATTTTCTGCAGTCTAGTTTACTAGTAGCATTTGTCTATAGAGATTTGTGTGCCTCTGCGTATAATGGGCAATGTTCTACCAGCTCCTAAAGCAATACATAGAGCATCATGATGAAGTGAATCAAGCCACTTTAGAGCATATGATCTCACTCCAATGCACTATATACTAGTGCACTGGAGTGAATAATTATAGACCTGTAAACTTGAGATATTCCAGAGAAAATAACAAAGTCAGTAGCTGAAGTTTGTGGGATTCTTTAACAGGAATGGAATTATACAGAAATTACAACATGGGTGGTTTGTGTTAAGGGGTATCCTGTCTGACCAATCTGATTAGGCACTCTGATATAATAACAAAGGAAATGGATACATTAATAATTTTGATATATTTAAATTTCAGTAAAGCTTTTGACACTGTTGCAAATAAAAGACTGCTATTCAAATTGAATTAGTATGCCATTAAGTGCAACTTACTTTTATGGATAAAGGGGTGGTTCAGTGTGAGAATACAGAGTTATTTGTTATTTGTTAGTGTTATTTGGTTTTTAGGAGCATTAGCAACTAAGGCCATATTGCTCCGGGAATATGCGGTGGTCATTCCATGACCTTTCCGCATCCTCCGTATTTGGTCGAAGACAGAGAAGTGGTCATCTACGGGCATTGCTCTTCTTGGAGTAATGTTATTAACAGAGTTCCCCAAGATTCATTACTGAGTCCACTGCTGTTTCCATATTTATTAATGATATTGAGGAAGTCATATCAGGCTTAAAGTCTAAGTTTGATGATTCAAAGGTTAGCTGAGTGTTTAATGGCAAATATCAAGGAATGACAGAAATACTAATGTAGCAAGAAAAAAAATAAATTAGACAGATGGGTTGAGAATTGGCAATTGAAATTTAACATTGGTAAATGCAAGTTACTGCATGTGAGCAGCAGTAATCCCTTATAACATACCAATTAGGTGGTACCATACTCAATGTGGCAGAGAATGAAAGGGGTTGTACAGTTCTGCATGAAGTTCTCTGAGAAGTGTAGACAGGCTGTCAGAACAACTTATGGTGTTTTCTCTCACTCTGTAATGCAGGAATTTTGCCAGAAAGGACAAAGAAGTGATTATCACATTGCATAAGGTAACGTTTAAGCCACACCTTGGGTACTGCATACAGGTCTGGAAGCCTCATTTTAAGAAAAATGCGAATATCTTGAAACAGGTACAGAGAAGGGCAAACAGGTTTAGTCAAGAACACAAAAGGGAATTCTTACCATGAAAGATTTCAGTTTTGCAAACTGCAGCATTGGAAAACCAGGCACCTGCAAGGAAACTTGATTGAAATGCATGTATAATGGCATGTACACCAATGCTAGGAGTATAGTAAATAAATTTGATGAATTTGAAGGTCATCAAAGGCATATAATGTTGGGATATCAGAGACGTGGTCACACAGATATAGGGAATGCATAAGTTGAATTTGGGGGGTATAATGTGTACAGAAAGGAATGACTGGATAGAAAGGGAGGAGGGGGTTATCAGGGAAGAGTGGGATGTCAGATGAACTAATCAGACAGTTTTTAAGAGTGGTCTTGGACAGTAAGTTAGTTAAGAAACACAAAATCTAAGGCAGTGCATCCAGTTGACATGAGCAGACAGTACAATGTTGATTCAGTTTGATGTGACATAAGAACTGAAAAGCAAAAATTAGAGTAGGAGTATGTTATAGGCCTAATTACTCTGATAAGTGAACCTCAGGGGCTCACATCTGGTGAGTATGGGCTTGGCACACCTAGGGTCCTGAGCTGGATATCATCATTCTTCCCTTTCTTGGTGATTCCCTTCTACTTCTGACTCTCTCTTGGGGTAATTCAGAAATATTTTTTTTGGCTGGTGCAGCATAAGCCTCAGGCTTCCTTACACTATATGGCTAATAATAATACTAATACTAAAAGTACAACAAACAACTGTACAGAGAAATAGAGTGGGCCAATAAATCAGAATGTCTTATAATGGGGGATTTTAACTTCCTAGATGTTGACTGGAATTTGTGGGCTGGTCATTTGAACACTAGCATTACTTTTGTGGATTTACTGGATAATTATTTTCTACAGCAGAATGTTCAAAAGGCAACGAGACAGGAGTAACACCCTTGATCTGATTATCAGCAGTGATTATTCAAGCATTAAGAATCTGCAGCTAATGGAACCACTATGTGGCAGTGATCATAGTGTACTGCAGGGGCAGTACACTGTGATTAAGGGTGAAGCAGAGGGGGCATATGCCCCTTAACCATGTGTATAAGTGTTTTTAGGTCTATATAAAAAAAAAACACTCCAAAACCTGGTCATCATGCTCCCCCTTACGATGATAATTGGATACAACAGTGGTGTACTGATGTGGGATTTACTTAAAGATATAATTGCCATCAGGGATAAAAGGAAGGGTATTTGCTTTCGTAAAGATAACTACAGTGGTCTCAGACAGTTTTTAAATTGAATACAGTGAGACCAACTGATAATGTTACCAACAACAAATTCTAAATGGGAAGCATTCAAGTACATAATCAATCTTGGATGCTACTAGGCTTTTCATACCAACTAAGAAATACTGTTCAAGGTTTACACCTAAATGGAGGTCACTTGTGGCGGAGAAGTGGGGTGCATATAAATTATCAGGCGACACAGAAGCCTATAGTAAATATAAGCTAATCTGTAATCAAGTCACAAAGGAGATTAGGTAAGCAAAGGCAGATTATGAGAAATCTTTGACAAAGGATGCAAAGAACAACAGCAAAGACTTCTTTATTTATGTAAACTCTAGAAGGAAGGGGATGAATCAGATTGGTCAACTTGATATCAATGGTTTAACTGTTAATGATCCTGCTCAAGTAGCATGGAATAAGTATTTTTCATCTACATTCACACAGGAGGAATTCTGTTTATAGTCATGTAAAAACACTTCTAATATTAATTATGTTTTTTATTACACACTATACTAGGTATGGGGATTATAAAGCCTGCTGGCAAACCAATGGAACAAATTGGATAAACAATTACATGGAATGATGTGTTAGGGTTACTATAAGCAAAAACAGGTGCATATACACTTGCTTATACACAAGAGGGCTACAAAAAGGAATATGAAATAAAACATATGAAATGGAATAAGAAATATCAATGTGATTAACACCGACACTAGCAGCAGAATTCCCTCTTATGCTATACTTGTTTTTATATTTGCCTTACTGTATCCTTCAAAATTCATATTTCATTACATTCTAAGGGGGAACTAGAATTATCCCTTTAGAATATTATGAAGAAAACATAAAATGTGGGTGTTCGGTAGGGAAGCCTAATTATCTATTAGTTACCTTCACTAAATATAGAGTAAAATCATACCTTCCAGGCTACCTATTTGAAATATCCATATGAAATAATGCACATTGGGAAGCATCTGCTATCTCACAGAGCTCAAATGAAAAAACCATTATGTGAACTATTTTATTCATTCAGTATGTGTGATCAGTAGGCAGGTGGATGTTGTACTGTATAAGTCTCATGGCAGTTAATGCACTAATGAATAAAGGCTTCACCTCTGGAGTGATGTAATTCGATTAAAAAACATTAGTATCTTTATGATGGCTTGTGAAAAAACACAGTCATTTTTAAAATAGCATAAGCCAAAGCTCTGTCATGTTACTGGGGAGACAAAAGTATCCCCAAACAAGAAAGACAGAAAAACATAATTCAGAGTAGCATTATTTTCTCAAAGTGAATGGTATTACTGCATGAGTGATTCCATGCTCATGATGTGTATGCATGTTTGTTATTTGTTTTTTAGGAGCATTAGCAACTAAGGCCATATTGCTCCGGGGATATGCGGTGGTCATTCCCTGACCTTTCCGCATTCTCCATATTTGGTGGTCACGGGCTCGAACCCCGGTCTAATCAAGAAGCGTGTGCTACGCACTGCTGCTCCTGCCCACCTGGCTACGGAGGCGCCCCTGTGTATGCATGCGAAGGAACAGCACTACCAGTTGTTGTTAAGCTTCTGATTTACATGCCAACTAAATTATACACTGTTCCTCCAAGAATAACTGGAAATTTGTAATTTATGATATTAGTGATGAAAAATGCCCTGTATATAGGAAATATTAGTATTAGCAATGGCCACATGGTGCAAGGAAGCCTACTGCTTATTCTGCATAAGCCAAAAAATAAAAAATAAATAAATAAAAGAATTAATAAAATAAAATAATAATTAACTAGGGGGTTGGGTTCCCCCTGCTTGCTGCACTCGCTTCTTTTGATAAAATAAAATACTTACAGAGGCTTTCAACTCTGTGTGTGTCTCTTCCTCTGCTATGAATACATAAATACGTTACTATATCTATATAATATCGGTGCAAATACACCATAAACAACTCTTAAAGATATTATATAGATATAGAATCTTAAAATATTATGCCTTGTTGCATTTAGTATATTTAAATAAATATGTTACACATGGAAATCAAGAATGGTACCGAGTGGTCATGTTAGATAAACATAGTGCATGACCACACTTAAACGGAAGCTTGTTTTACCACAGTAAAACAAGCTTCTGTTACACATTTTTGTATGTTACGTATTACCACATAATCCGCATCTCTCTTCCACCATTGGCTGAATAAATATCACTAGGAGGAAAATTATTTTAATGTATAGAAAGATAAGAGAAAAGGAAATAGACAACCTATGCGTTTCCCTCCTCCAGTAGGTAATTATGCAGCTGACCTTTGAATTTAACCAAACTGTCTGCCTCTACTACCCATGTAGGTAACTCATTCCAGAAATTCATAATGCGCTGGCTAAAATAAAATTTCCTGCAATGCAGTCTAAACATCTCCCCCTGTAACTTGAATTTATGGTCCTAGATTCATCTATAACTGAACATTTCATCCTCATTCATTTTACTTATGCCTCTGAGAGCCTTAAACACCTCAATCAAGTCTCCTCTAAGACGCCTAGTTTCCAAGCTCTGTAATCCACATATTCGAAGTCTTTCCTCATATGGATGCCCTTTTGCCAATTTCACCAGGCGAGTTAGCCATCTTTGGACCTTTTAAAGAAGCACAATGTCTTTCTTTAGGTGCAGTCTCCATACTTGATTACAGTACTCCAAGTGTGGTCTAACAATAGCCTTATATAATGGGATTATGACATCCTTATCTCTACTAGCAACTGTTCGATAAACCATCAATAGGACACCATGGGCCTTCCTTGCAACCTGTCTACAATGATCAGAGTACTTCATGTCTGACTTTGATAGTATGAACCAGAGTTATAATGTTCAATATAATTGCTAAAGGAATTGAAGGCCAGAACACACAATATTCCCACTTTTCAGTCAGGTAAAATTACATAAGACTGGATTTCCTATTCAGCCTATTGTTTCCTACAGAAACTTGGCATTTTCATCCTTGGCCACACATGTATATAGCATTACAAAGCCCTTTAGACAGGTGATATAATTTTGGATTAAGAACCACGATACACTATTTAATAACCTTTAGGACTGTAGACTTGGCAGTAATGATAATTTGTTCTCACTAGATGTTACGTCGTTATATACGAATGTAAACGTTGAATACACATTAGATATTCTTTGGGATATGTTAAATAATAACTCAATACCGATTAATTATACAAAGCTTCCTATTAAGGAAATTTTTCACTTAATTAAACTCTTAGATGAAGCCAACTATATCACCTTTCGAGACAAAGTATACAAACAAATTTTTGGTTTGCCAATGGGATTAAGCCTGAGCAGCCTAATATCGGAGATCTATCTCTCTACGATTGAACGTATACATTTTACGCCTTTTCTACCTATATCACATACTATGGGAGGTATTTAGATGATGTTCTAGTCATTACCGATAGTAGCACTATCCAAGACATTTTACATTCATTTAATAATATTCATTCTAGATTCAATTTACATTGGAGAAGGAGAATACGTATACTAAGTCATTAAATTTTCTAAATTTCACGCTTACTCGGAACCTACAAACACTGGTATGCTTCTGCATTATAACAGCTATCACTCGTTCATCCACAAAAGATAGATTATCTTTAATCAATTTCTCAATGCTTATAAATATTCAACAATGGAATCTGCTTTAGATCCAGAAATACAAATATTAACCAGCAAATTCTTAAACAGGGATTACCCACTTGCTACAATAGACAGAATTAGGGTACAAGCTAAGGATAGAATACAAAAAAATACACCAACCAACAATAGTAATATCAAAAAATACTTTATTTCTGTCCCATATGCTGAACAGTGGAACAAACAACTTAACAGATTCATTAAAGATACCAAATTTAAAATTGTAGCCAGGCCAATACAGAAATTACACACTATACTGTGATCCTCGTTTGCAACACAAATAAATGACCTAGTATACAACATTTTTTGCGGTGATTGCAACTCGTCTTATCAGGGTTCTAAGCGGTTTCCTCTGAATTTTTGTGTTAATCAACATGCAGCCTCATCGTTCAGCAGCGTCAGAATTAGCCTTTCGTGCCCTAAATGAAAAACATACTTTTTTATTTAATGAGGCCAAAATACTTAGTGTCCAATGTAAATTATACAAGACTATTAATTGCAGAAACTGCCGAAATTAAATTACATGAGAATTCTGTTAATGTTCGCCAGCCATATCTAATCTCCGACTTGTGGTCCTTTACGCACATGCACGAAGACAAATAATCCCTATTTAAGTTCCATGCTCACCCCTATTTAGTAATTTTCATTCCTGTGATATATGGTCGAAAAGCATTGTCAGCTTCAGGAAGTAAAATCATTTTGCAATTTTTTTGTTAAATTAATTTTTTGACTTAATTTTTGATTGCGTTAAACTGATTTTTAATTATGTTCATGTGATTTTTAATTATTGTTAATTATTTCTTACTGTAATGTAAGATTTTTGATTTTTCAATTGTTTTCATTTTAATTTCTGGAGATTATCATACGGAAGTGTTCTACGTACCACATTGAGGTAAACTTCTCTTATTCTTTTACAAATATTCAGGTGTGACTGTATCGTAACACCAGATAGTGGAGTCCCTTTCCTCCACTACCAGCTTTAGTTCAACTCTGCCAAGTGTATAAGTTATTTTGGGGTTACTGTTCCTCAGGTGTAATACCTTACACTTTGTGGGATTAATGAATAGCTGCCATTTTTCTGACCATCCCTGAAGTCTGTCTAGGTCACTCTGAAGAAGCTCTGCTTGGTGGTGATCATTAACTACTCTACCAATCTTTACATCATCTGCAAATTTAGATATCATGCCCTCTATCCCTTCATCGATATCATTTATGAAAATCAAAAACAACAGTGGTCCTAATACTGATCCTTGGGGAACCATACTTTTTAAACCCAATCTGAGGAATAACCATTTATCACAACCCTCTGCTCCTGCTCTGAAGCCATCCAGCTATCCATCTAAGCATTTTCTCTGTGATTCTGACCTGTTCCAGTTTATAAAGTAACCGCTCATGTGGGACTGAGTCAAATGCTTTGCTCAAATTCAAATAAACAATGTAGAAATAATTCCCTAAATCCAGCTCTTGAGTGACCCTGTCAAAATAGCTAACCAGATTAGTTAAACATGATTTTCCCTTTATAAAACTAGTGTATCATGGCCTTAGGTGCCATGATACACTAGTTTTATAAAAAACAAACCCTTTATAAAACCATGCTGAGTATCCTTCAGAATTCCATTTCTATCTAAATGATCCTGAATTCCACCCTAACAATTGCCTGTTGTTATTAAGCTTCTGATTTACATGCCAACCAAATTATACATTGTTCCTCCAAGAATAACTGGAAATTTGTAATTTATGATATTACTGATGAAAAATGCCCTGTATATAGGAAATATTATTATTAACAATGGCCACATGCAAGGAAATATGGACAGTAAAGGCACCGAGGCTGTGTAAAAGTGAGAAGAGGGCCATTTGACAGATTTCTGGTGTGGTTTTAATAATTATAATTATTTAATGCAGTCATTACTTTTTATTTTGATGTTATAACATGCTCATGTTTTACTTGATTCAGTTTCATCACTTCTAGATCTGAATTTCAGAAATTTCTTCAATTTTGGCATGTGCACAGGTAATCCCTGGATTTTTCAACGGGGAGGGATAAAGTAGTGTTCTGGGGAATCATTAATCTTGAACCACTGTCATATAGAAGTAAAAAAAAAATAATAAATAAATAAATAAATAATAATAATAATAATAACAAACATTATTTTGATCATGGGGGAAGGGGAGGTATTGCTCCTACCTGGGCATGCATAAGCCCACATCATCACAAAAAAGGTTTGGGACAATATGAAAGGCTACATCCACCTATGCTAATTTTCATAACTATCATAAATGTAAAAATGGTTCCTACTGCTTATAAACACAGTTAATAGATGACACCACTACATCTCTGTAGAGTTTAAAGGTAATTTATACATTATTTGTTGACAACCTTCAAAATAGAAATCAGTAACTTGCATTACAACACTTTCAAAAGGACTGACCTTCAAAGAGGACCATAAGTGGGAAAACACCAAGTCAGCGATTTCCAAACTGGGAGGCGCAAACTAGTGCAAAAGGAGGCGTGACAAGTTTAACAGAAATGTAATTTTCATAACATAACATATATAAATAAAAAAATATATACATATAAATAAACTTTCATAACATAACATTAAATTTTATAACCTATTTTTTAAAGCATTTACCGCCACCTATCTCACTCTAACTTCAATATAAACATGAGATAAACATTTATTTGGAAAAAAAATAAAAAATACTGTATTATATTTTGCTGAAATGGATTGATGAATTATGATTGATATGATGTAATGTAATGTAATATATATAATTTAGTGCGTACTATGTATGACATACATAGGTAGATTGCATAGTATAGCATTAGCTGCATGATTGAAAATATGGTTTCAGCGGTGTGCGATTGTGTTTTTTATTGTTTTTGGCATGATTACTTACTGATAATAATCGTTAGTAATTTAGAAGTTGTATTTTTTAAGAATATAAATTTAATCCTAATATTTTTTAGACGAATGGATAAATTTTTGACTGGTTACAAGAGAAAATCCACTAATAAAGAAGATACTGATGCTGATACAAGTAAAGGTAGTGGGAATACAAGCAACAGGGAACAAGGAGGTAGAACTCCCAAGACAAGAAAATACGATTCATCCTATTTATCATTAGGATTCACAAGTGTTATTATAGATGACTTGGAAAAACCAATGTGTTTGTTTTGTACAAAAGTTTTGGCTGCAGATAGTATGAGACCAGGCAAATTAAAACGGCACCTTAAAACTATGCATTCTGAATACGTTGGTAAGCCCATAGAATTTTTTCAAAGAAAGTTAGATGAGTTTAATAAGCAAAAGTTCAAAAAAATAGTTTCTGTTCCATCAAATGCATTGCTAGTGTCGTACCAAGTTTCTTACAGAATCGCGAAATGTAAAAAACCACACACAATAGAAGAAACTTTAGTTTTGCCGGAGAACTAGAAATTGCATAATTATGGATGTTTTACTTCAAGGGAGGCACCGGGAAAATTTTACAGGTCAAGGGAGGCGTGGGATCAGAAAGTTTGAGAAACACTGCTATAAGCTGACCACCTTTTCATAGGATATTTTTCATCAATAAAAATAAATAAATAAATTTTCTGTTTATACTCTGGGACGACCAAACAGTCAGAGGAGTTAACAAGATAGACAGAATACAAGAAACAGCACCGTATTCAGCAGTCACGGGCTTGAACCCCGGTCACTCAAGGCACGTGTACTTATACACCCGCGCGCCTGACCACTAGGCTACGGCGGCCTATATTTTTACAGATAATATGGTTCTTTATATTTAGTTATTATTATTATTATTTATTTTTTTGCTTTTTCTCAATGTTTATGAACAAATGGTTTATATAAGTTGAAACCTCTACTTAATGTACTACACTTGCTCTTTTGGCACTTTCAACTTTTTTTTGCGTGATATTAAAAAGAACCAAAAATCTCAAAAATATTTTACTAAATTAAACTAAACATACATTGAATATTACAGCATAAATGTGATAAATGTAGTATTGATATTATAATAATAATACTATCATTAATGAAACTTATTGATGTGATGTTGAACTAAAGATACGGCCCTAGCAGAAACATGAACAACAACAAAAGACACTTGTTGCTGTACCAGTAAGAAAAGCAGACAACGTTGCATTTTAAAAAACTGAGGAATGTATGCAAATGGAAGATGGAATAACTGGACATTTTTTAAGTTGTAAAGAGCAGTCTTTCTATTCAAAGCTTCAAGTTAAATATGATATAAACAAAATTCATGTGCATAGAAATTATTTATGTGAAGTACCCAAACTGCACTACAAATATTCTTAGAAATTAGTTTCTATTATCCTATTTTAAAAACTATATATTTAGAGGAAAGCAGGTTACATTCCAATTTATTTCTTCTTGAGAGATTATAAAAAGGAATATAAATGGGAAATCATTTAAACAAATTCAGCATTCTGAATGGGTTAATGCCCTCAAAGAAATTAAAATGAGGGCCCCATGAATCACTCAGCTGCTGAGCTAAATACTAGAGCCCATTCAAAGACCTTGAGGTATTTGTACAGTTGGATATGAAGTTCTCTGAGCAATGTTGTTGTTGTTTGGTTTTTTTTTAGGAGCATTAGCAACTAAGGCCATATTGCTCCGGGATATGCAGTGGTCATTCCCTGACCTTTCCGCATCCTCCGTATTTGATGGTGACAGGCTTGAACCCCGGTCTAATCAAGAAGCGTGTGCTATGCACTGCTGCTCCTTCCCACCTGGCTACGGAGGCGCCTCTGAGCAATGCAGACAGGCTGCTAGAAAAATTCATGGGGTTTGTTGGTGATATACAGCAATTTTTCTAGCAGGGATAAGAAGGTGATTATCCCATTGTATAAGGCAATGGTGAGGCCGTATCTTTAGTACTGCATCAGGTCTGGAGGCCTCATTTTAAGAAGGATGTAGAGCTGTTTGAACGAGTACAGAGAAGGGCATTGAGATTGGTGAGGGGAATTAAAGAGTGTTCTTACCAAGAAAGGCTTCAGTTCTACAAATTGCAGTGTATGGAGGCCATATAGGTACCTGTGAGGTGATCTGTTTGAAGTGTTTAAGGTGTTCAATGAGGGGGTAAAAATTCAGATTGAGGAAGATTGCAGAATAGATGTGCAGAAGTTTGCCTTTAGCCAATGGGTGGTTGATTGTTGGAATACACTTCCATCTGTTGTGGAAGTTGATAGTTTAAATAAATTCAAGGAATGACTATTAGTTAAACTACTGAAAGGAATGAATAGGTGAAATGGGTGGTGTTGTGTTTTTTTTTTTTTTTTGGCTGATGCTGTATAAGCTTGCTTTCTTGCATCATTTGTCACTGCTAATGCTAACACAGTGGCACCCCCTAAAGCAGAAAGTGCTGGTCTCACAGGAGGTAGTTACTGTTGATGACACTATTGTCAGTGAAAGATGATATATATATATTGAGGAAAAGGATATGTGAAACAGGACTAGGTATTTCTAGTCCTGTTTCATGTATCCTAGGGTATTTCTGCAAGGGACAAAAGTTAATGAATTTGAGGTATTGCTCAAAACATCAAAGGCAGATATTGTTGGGATATCAGAGACGTGGTGTCACACAGATATAAGGGATGCAGAAATGCAATTTGGGGAGGTACAACGTCTACAGAAAGGATAGACAGGATAGGAAGGGGGGAGGGGTTATGCTATTAGTTAAGAAACACATAAACATTGGGAGATCAAAATTGACATAAGCATTGGGAGATCAAAATTGAGAGTAGGAGTGTGCTATAGGCCTAATGACTCTGATAAGTATAATAAGGAACTGTACAGGGAAATAGAGTGGGCCAGTAAATCAGAGAGTCTTATAATGGGAGATTTTAATTTCCCAGATATTGACTGGAATTTGGGGGCTGGTTACTCACACACTAGCAGGGCTTTTGTGGATTTATTGGATGATTGTTTTCTACATCAGCATGTTCGGGAGGCAACTAGAGGGAGTAATATTCTTGATTTGATTATCAGCAGTGATTCTTCATGCATTAAGAATCTGCAGATAAATGAACCACTAGGTGGCAGTGATCACAGTGTGCTGAAGTGGGATTTACTGAAAGAGGTAACTACCATTAGGGGTAAAGGGAAGGGTTATTGCTTCCGTAAAGGCGACTACGATGGACTGAGACAGTATTTAAATTCTATACAGTGGGACCAACTGATGATGTTACCAACAGCAAATTCAAAATGGGAAGCATTCAAAGAACTTATCTTGGAAGCTACTAGGCTTTACATACCAACTAAGAAATATTGTTCAAGGTTTAGGCCAAAATGGATGTCAGATGAACTAATGAGGCATATGGCAGAGAAGAAAAATGCATGGGATACTTACAAATTAACACATGACACAGAAGCCTATGATAGATACAAGTTGATATGCAACCAAGTTACAAAGGAGGTTAGGCAGGCGAAGGCAGAGTACGAGAAATCCTTGGCAAGGGATGCAAAGAAAAACAGCAAAGAGTTCTTTATTATGTAAACTCTAGAAGGAAGGGGATGAATCAGATTGGTCCACTTGATATTGATGGGTCAACTGTTGATGATCCTGCTCAGGTAGCTAACAAACTAAATGAATATTTTGCATCGACATTCACACATGAGGAGTTATTCAGCAAGGGGAATGCCAGAGGTGTATTCAACTCTAGCAGTAAGCTACAGAATCTTGAAATAACTGGGAGTAAAGTGGAGGAGAAACTGTTGAAGATAAACACAAGAAAGGCACCCGGGGTGGATGGGATCTATCCAGTTATATTAAAGGAGGCAGCAAAGGAAGTAAGCAAACCCTTAGCCATAATTATGAGAGCTTCCTTGGACTCAGGGGAGGTACCCATAGACTGGAAATGTGCAAATGTGACCCCAATTCACAAAGGAGGATCAAAGGCTGACACAAGTAATTATAGACCTGTGAGCTTAACTTCTGTTCCAGGAAAATTAATGGAGGCACTGGTTAAAGAAGCACTGCAGGATCATTTAGACAAGACTTCAGTTATAGCTCAGACACAGCATGGTTTTGTTAAGGGGAAGTCTTGCCTGACCAACTTGATTGGATACTATGATGCAGTCACAAAAGAACTGGATGCAGGGAATAACTTTGATATTATATACTTGGATCTTAGAAAGGCTTTTGATACTGTTGCACATGGAAGACTGCTACACAAATTGGAGCAGTGTGACATTGGAGGCAAATTGCTGCTATGGATAAAGGGGTGGTTGAGGGGGAGAAGACAGAGAGTGGTAATCAATGGACACTGCTCATCGTGGACTAATGTTATTAGTGGAGTCCCTCAGGGCTCAGTGTTGGGTCCATTATTGTTTTCTGTATTTATAAATGATATTGATGATGGTATATCAAGCTTAATGTCCAAGTTTGCAGATGATACAAAGGTTGGCAGGGTTGTCAAGGACACTACTGACACTATGCTGCTGCAACAGGATCTCGAAAGGTTGAGCAGATGGGCTGAGAGGTGGCAAATGAAGTTTAACATTGACAAATGTAAAGTACTACACATGGGAAAAAGCAACCCCAGAGCAACGTATCAACTCTGTGGTACTACACTGACAGTGGTAGAGAATGAAAGGGACTTGGGGGTGATTGTGCAGGCAGATATGAAGTTCTCTGAGCAGTGCAGACGGGCTGCAAGAGTAGCTCATGGAGTATTGTCAATGATATACAGAAATTTTTCCAGCAGGGATAAGGAGGTGATTATTCCATTGTATAAGGCAATGGTCAGGCCACACCTAGAGTACTGTATACAGGTCTGGAGGCCTCATTTCAAGAAGGATGTAGAGCTGCTGGAACGAGTACAGAGAAGGGCAACAAGATTAGTGAATGGAACAAAGGGGTGCTCTTACGAAGAAAGGCTTAAGTTTTGCAAATTACAGTGTCTGGAGACTAGGCACCAGCGAGGTGATCTGATAGAGGTGTATAAAGCCTTGAATGGTTTACGCATGCTCAATGCTGATGGGATTCTTCCTCTAGCTCAGAAAAATCACCTGAGAGGGCATAAATTCAAATTGAGGAAAGACAGATGTAGGATAGATGTGCGGAAATTTGCCTTTAGCCAGCGGGTGGTTGGTTGGTGGAACAGACTGCCATCCCTTGTGGTGGAGGTTGATAGCCTAAATAAGTTTAAGGCTCAGCTGGACAGGTATGTTGAACGAACAGAGGGGTGAAGTGGAAGTGGGTTTTTTTTTTTTTTTTTTTTGGCTGATGCTGCATAAGCTTGCTTTCTTGCATCAAATGCCTCTACTAATGCTAATGACAATGTAGGGCATGCCACAAAAACAGTTCCGAAACCATACCATCACATCCAGCCTGCCAAATGCCAGCAGTGCATCCAGGTACAATGGCTTCATGTTTCTTTCTCCAAATCCAAATATGCCCATCAGCATGACAGAGATGGAAACAGAATTCATCAGTGTTCCATGCAAGGTGTAGTTTTTTTGTCTCATAGCGAGCATTGGTACCCATGATCAACATGAGTTCCATGCGTGTGAACTACAATTTTATCTCAGCCATTATTGGGAAGATACACTGTGCGAGGCTAACAGATTAACAACAGCAGCATGTAAGGGCAAAAGAGATTCTTGTGCTACTTCTATTGGAAAATAGGAATTCACACATTCACTATATGAATGTTTCCATTAGAAATATGGTGCCACTAGGATATATGGGAGGTGGAATCTGCTTATGGTGAGTAAAATGTGTACAGAAAGGACAGCAGGGGGAAGGACTTATACTCTTGGTTAAGAACACAAAATCTAAGGTAGGGCACTGAACTGAAGTGGTAATTACTGTAATGTGCATCACTTTAGTGTGACATAAGCAGTCTCACTAAAGTGATTTTGAATATCAAATAACTGTGATGAGTGTAACAAAAAACTATACAGACAAAGTGAGTCAATAAATCAGAATGTCTTATACTGGAGGATTTTAACTTTCCAGATATTGACTGGAACTTAAGCACTGGTCACTTACACGGTTGTTTGTTTAGGAGTTTTTTATAGTGCATCAACAGCATTGGCTATAATGCACCAAGTCAATCTTACACAGTAGCATAGCCTTTCTGGAGGTATGACTGTTCTCTACACCAGCATGTCAAAGTAATATTTTTAATATTATTATCAGCTGTGACTCTTCATGTATTGAGTATCTCCACATAAAGAAACCACTGGGTGGCATAGAGAAAGCGAGTTTATGCAGCATCAGCCAGAAAAAAAAAAAAAAAAAATTTCATTACATACAACCATTCCCTCTAAACATTTGTCTAGTTCTTCCTTGAATTTATTTAAGCTATCAACTTTCACAACGACAGATGGAAGTTTATTCCGGCAATTAACCACCTTCTGGCTAAAGGCAAATTTCCACACATTTATTTTATAACTGTCTTTCCTCAATTTGAATTTATGCCGCCTCAGGTTCATAATCTGAGCAAGCGTAAGAATCCCATCAGAATTCACCATGCTCAACCCACTCAAGACCTTATACACCTCAATAAGATCAGCTCACAGGTGCCTAGTCTCCAGCTGCTGCAATTTGCATACCTTAAGCCTTTTTTGGTAAAAGGACCCCGTCATTCCCATCACCAATCTTGTTGTTCTCTGTACTCGCTCAAGCAGCTCACACAGTACTCAAGGCCTGGCCTGACCATTGCCTTATACAAAGGGATAATCACCTCCTTGTCTCTGCTAGCAAAATTCCTGTATATCATTGACAATGCCCCATGACCTCCTCTGGCAGCCTTGCTCAGAAAACTTCATATCTGACTGAACAATCACTCCCAGGTCTTTTTCATTTTCTACCATCTTAAGTGTAATACGTATCACACAGTTGGTACGTTCCTCTGGGGTTACTTCTACCCATATGCAGTGCTTTGCATTTGTGAAAGTTAAACTTCAGTTGCCACTTCTCTGCTGATCTGCCCGAATTTTCTAGATTCTGCATCAGCACACTGCCATTACTGTCATTAACAACCCTGCCAACTTTGTATCATCTGCAAACTTCGACACTAAGCCTGATATACCTTCATCAATATCACTGATAAATATACAAAACAACAGTGGGCCAAACAGCGAACCCTGTCTGAATTATTGCTGCAGTCTTGTCTACATGATCCTGTAATGCATAACCAGTGACTCCATTATTTTACCCAGAACAGAAGTTAAACTAACTAGTCTGTAATTACTCATGTCACCCTTAGATCCCCGTTTGTGAATTGGGGATACATTTGCACATCTCCAGTCCATGGGAACTTCCCCGGAGTCCAAGGATGTTCTCATAATTATGGCTAAGGGTTTGCTTACTTCCTTTGCTGCCTCCTTTAATATAACTAGATAGATCCCATCAACCCCATGTGCCTTTCTTATGTTTAACTTCAACAATTTCTCCTCCACTCTGCTCTCAGTTATTACAGTTATTACGCTCTAAGTTATTAATCATTAAGCACCCTGTTACAGTTTGATAAACTTCTGGCATTTCCTCCCTTAATAAATCCTCGGTGTGAATGTAGATGCAAAATACTCATTCAGTTTGTCAGCTATCTGAGCAGGATCATCAACAGTCGAACCATTGATATCAAGTTATCGATGATTACGAAGATTCTGGGAAGCATTCAGGAAAGTGATCATTGAAGCTATTATGCTTTTTATATCAAATAAGAAATAATGATCAGGGTGTAGACCTATAGGGACATTTGGCAGAACTGATAAGATTGCCATCAGAAAAGAAAATGCATAGGATGATTATAAAAAGAATCATACATTAAGTACAAACTAGTTTGTGATAAAATCACTAAGGGTGTTAGTCAAGTTAAGGCAGATTATGATTAGCTTTGGCTAAGAATGTAAAGAAAAGCAAAAAGAAATTCTTGTTTATGTTAAAATGCTAGAAGAAAAGGGATGAATTATGTTAGCCACTGTATATGAATGGTTTAACAACTGATAACTATTAGCATTAGTAGAGGCATTTGATGCAAGAAAGCAAGCTTATGCAGCATCAGCCAAAAAATAAAAAAATAAAATAAAATAAAAATAAATAAATAAATAAAAAATAACCGCTTCCACTTCACGCCTCTGTTCGTTCGAAATACCTGTCCAGCTGAGCCTTAAACTTATTTAGGCTATCAACCTCCACGATGGAAGTTGATAGCCTAAATAAGGCTATCAACTTCCATCGTGGAAGTTGATAGCCTTATTTAGGGGATGGAAGTCTGTTCCACCAACCAACCACCCGCTGGCTAAAGGCAAATTTCCGCACATCTATCCTACATCTGTCTTTCCTCAATTTGAATTTATGCCCTCTCAGATGATTTTTCTGAGCAATAGGAAGAATCCCATCAGCATTGAGCATGCTCAAACCATTCAAGGCTTTATACAACTCAATCAGATCACCTCGCTGGTGCCTAGTCTCCAGACACTGTAATTTGCAAAACTTAAGCCTTTCTTCGTAAGAAAGGCTTAAGTAAGAGCACCCCTTTGTTCCATTCACCAATCTTGTTTCCCATCTCTGTACTCATTCCAGCATCCCTACATTATTTTTGAAATGAGGCCTCCAGACCTGTATACAGTACTCAAGGTGTGGCCTGACCATTGCCTTATGCAAGGGAATAATCACCTCCTTATCCCTGCTAGAAAAATTCCTATATATCATCGACAATACACCATGAGCTACTCTTGCAGCCCATCTGCACTGCTCAGAAAACTTCATATCTGCCTGCACAACCACCCCCAGGTCCCTTTCATTCTCTACCACTGTCAGTGTAGTACCACAGAGTTGATACGTTGCTCTGGGGTTGCTGTTTCCCATATGTAGTACTTTGCATTTGTCAATGTTAAACTTCATTTGCCACCTCTCAGCCCATCTGCTCAATCTTTCCAGATCCTGTTGCAGTAGCATAGTGTCAGTAGTGTCCTTGACAACCCTGCCAACCTTCGTATCGTCTGCAAACTTGGACATTAAGCTTGATATACCATCATCAATATCATTTATAAATACAGAAAACAATAATGGACCCAATACTGAACCCTGAGGGACTCCACTAATAACATTAGTCCAAGATGAGCTGTGTCCATTGATTACCACTCTCTCTGTCTTCTCCCCCTCAACCACCCCTTTATCCATAGCAGCAATTTGTCTCCAATGCCACACTGCTCCAATTTGTGCAGCAGTCTTCCATGTGCAACAGTATCAAAAGCCTTTCTAAGATCCAAGTATATAATATCAAAGTTATTCCCTGCATCCAGTTTTTTTATGACTGCATCATAGTATCCAATCAAATTGGTCAGGCAAGACTTCCCCTTAACAAAACCATTCTGTGTCTGAGCTTTAACTGAAGTCTTGTCTAGATGATCCTGCAGTGCTTCTTTAACCAGTGCCTCCATTAATTTTCCGGGAACAGAAGTTAAACTAACAGCTCTATAATTACTTGTGTCACCTTTTGATCCTCCTTTGTGAATTGGGGTCACATTTGCACATCTCCAGTCCATGGGTATTTCCCTTAAGTCCAAGGAAGCTCTCATAATTATGGCTAAGGGTTTGCTTACTTCCTTTGCTGCCTCCTTTAATATAACTGGATAGATCCAATCCATCCCAGGTGCCTTTCTTGTATTTATCTTCAACAATTTCTCCTCCACTTTACTCTCAGTTATTACAAGATTCTCTAGCTTACTGCCAGAGTTGAATACACCTCTGGCATTCCCCTCGCTGAATAACTCCTCATGTGTGAATGTCGATGCAAAATATTCATTTAGTTTGTTAGCTACCTGAGCAGGATCATCAACAGTTGACCCATAGATATCAAGTGGACCAATCTGATTCATCACCTTCCTTCTAGAGTTTACATAAGTAAAGAACTCTTTACTGTTTTTCTTTGCATCCCTTGCCAAAGATTTCTCGTAATCTGCCTTCGCCTGCCTAACCTCCTTTGTAACTTGGTTACAGATCAACTTGTATCTATCATAGGCTTCTGTGTCACGTGTTAATTTGTATGTATCCCATGCATTTTTCTTCTCTGCCATATGTCTCATTAATTCATCTGACATCCACTTAGGCCTAAACCTTGAACAATATTTCTTAGTTGGTATGTAAAGCCTAGTAGCTTCCAAGATAAGTTCTTTGAATGCTTCCCATTTTGAATTTGCTGTTGGTATCATCATCAGTTGGTCCCACTGTATAGAATTTAAATACTGTCTCAGTCCGTCGTAGTCGCTTTTACGAAAGCAATAACCCTTCCCTTTACCCCTAATGGTAGTTACCTCTTTGAGTAAATCCCACTCCAGCCCACTGTGATCACTGCCACCTAGTGGTTCATTTACCTGCAGATTCTTAATGCATGAAGAATCACTACTGATAATCAAATCAAGAATATTACTCACTCTAGTTGCCTCCCAAACATGCTGATGTAGAAAACAATCATCCAATAAACCTTGCTAATGTGTGAGTGACCAGCCCCCAAATTCCAGTCAATATCTGGGAAATTAAAATCTCCCATTATAAGACTCTCTGATTTACTGGCCCACTCTATTTCCCTATACAATTTCTTATTATACTCATCAGAGTCATTAGGCCTATAGCACACTCCTACTCTCAATTTTGATCTCCCAATGCTTATGTCACACCAAACTGACTCGACACTGCGCTGTCCAGCAATGTCGACTGGCTTCACTTCCTTGGATTTTATGTATTTCTTAACTAATAGCATAACCCCTCCTCCTTTCCTATCCTGTCTATCCCTTCTGTAGACATTGTACTCCCCAAATTCCAGTTCTGCATTCCTTATATCTATGTGACACCACGTCTCTGAAATCCCCACAATATCTGCCTTTGATGTTTTGAGCAATACCTCAAATTCATCAAATTTATTTACTAAACTCCTAGCATTGGTGTACACGCAAGTATACATGCACCTGTTCTTTTTCTTAGCTACCCTAACAGAACCCATGTGTTTACTTGTACCCCAATGATTCCCAGCAGTCTCTGAAATATCCTGCATCTTATTTTCCAGGCTGCGGCTCATTCCAATAGAAGCAGTGCAAGAATCACTTTCACCTCTGACAGTGGCTACTGTTAATCTATTATTCCTTGTATCTCCCCAATCTAGCAGTTTTCCGACCCACCTAACACTGCCTCGATAGCATCAGCAAACATTCTTGCACCCTTTCTATTTAAGTGTATCCCATCCCTGTAGAAGCAGTGTCTCCTGTTAACAAGTACAGACCAGGCTGAAAAAAATTCTACCCCTTGAGCCTTGCACAATCTTTCCAGGGCTGTTCATATTGCTGATAAACTGAAGAAATAGTCTGCATATACACTGAATGAGCAGAAATCATGGGATACATACCTAGTAACAGGTTGGCCCACCTTTTGCCCAGGTAAGAGCAGTCACATAGCAAGACATTGAGTCCACTAATTCATGAAAGCATTCCAAGGGGGCTATTTCCATCCATGCTTGCTGCTCTGCTGTCCATAATTCCATCACATTCCTGGGTGGAGGATCCAAAGCTTGAATGAACCTTTCCACAGCATCACAAAGATGCTCCACATGGTTCATGTTCTTGAACAGGGAGGCCATTCCATGGAGGTAAAATCTATGGAATACTCAAACTATGTTCTAGTCACCACAGCTCTGCAGAGAGATTCACCGTCTTGCTGGAAGTGTCCATTGCCCCGTTGGTGCACGATGACCATGAAGAGATGCAGATAGTCTGCAAGGATGGACACGTAACAGGGATTGCTCAGAGATGCATCTAGAGGTACCAGATGGCCCAATGTTGGTTGAACAAGTCCCAACCCAGACAATTAGCAACAGTACACTTGTCTGAACAGTTCCTTGTCGACATGACAGGTGCATAGATTTGTGTGGTTTCCGCCAGATACGCACCCTACCGTCTGCTCGAAATAACTGGAAAAAGGACTCATTGGAACAGGATACCAGTCTCCAATTATCCAAGATCCAGTGGTGATGTTCTTTCACCCAGTTGAGGTGTAGAGTGCTATGTCGTGGTGTTATCAATGGGACTCTGGTGGGTAGGCAACTCTGATAACCTATTGCAGCTTAAATGATTGCCTGATGGGCTTGGTGGAGACATTTCTGGCACCTCCCTCGTTGAAGTCGGTGGGGATTTGTGCCACTGTCACTCTCCGGTTGGCTGAAATAATGCGAGACAGATGTTGACAGCCATGTTCATCACCACCTTTCTCCGCCCACAGCACTGTTCATGATGAGATGTTATTCTGGAAAAGGCACATTCCTGATAAACTCTTGATACTGTCGAACTGGGATAGTGCACTATCTGTACCTCTATTGTGGAAGTGGTACAGATAGTGAAATTTCTGTACCACTTGCACAATAGAGTGACCCATCTGTTGGGCACCCCCTATCATCCCTCTTTCAAAGTCGGTTAACTCATGACATTTATCCATACTGACATCGAATGACCGTTCTACATAAATGCAGTGTACCTATATACCTGCCAAGCAGTGGGTTCGTCCACTAGCAAGAGGGGTGACATCGTCGCGTTTCCCAAGAACCAGGTATCCAATGAATTCTGTCCTTTCAGGTATATTCATGTGTTAAGATCTTTTTTGGGGTAGGAATACCAGAATTACAGAAACTAGAAGCTAAATGATTTTGTTATAATGTAGGAAAAAATAGAGGAGAAATTGTTGAAGCTAAAAGTACTGCACTTGTGGCTGATGGAATCTATCCAGTTATTTTAAGGGAGGTAAGCAAATATTTGGCCATCATTATGAGAACATCCTTTGATTCGAGGGAAGCACTTATAGATTGGAGATGTGCAAATGTCTCTTCTTTCATCGGGGAGGAGGGGAGATCATAGGGCAAAGTGAGTAATCACAGATCTGTAAGTTTAAATCTGTTCTAGGGGAAAATAATGGAGTCATTAGTTAAAGAAGTCCTGCAGCATCGTCTTGACAAGGATGCAGTTATATGGAAATTATAGTGTGGATTGAATTTTTAAGGGAAGGTCTTATCTTTTTATATGTTTTGATTTGAGTAAAACTTTGGACACACTCCCATGTGAAAGCCTGCTGTAAAATTGGGGCATTGTGGTATTAAGGTCAAATGCTATGGATAAAGAGTTTGTTGAATATCAGAAGACAGAGGGTATTTATAAATGGGCACTGATCTGGTTGGACTAATGTTATTAGTGAGGTCCGTCCGGGTTTAGTGCTGGGCCTCTTACTGTTTATTTTTAATAATACCAAGGTATATCAAGCTTATTAGCATTAGTAGAGGCATATGATGCAAGAAAGCAAGCTTATACAGCATCAGCCAAAAAAAAAAAAAAAAAAAAACTTCCCATTTCACCCATCCGTTTGCTCCAAAAGTTTGTCCAGCTCTTCCTTGAATTTATTTAAGCTATCATCTTCCACAACAGATGGGAGTTTGTTCTAGCAATCAACTACGCACTAGATAATGACAAATTTCTGCACATCTATTCTGCAACTGTCTTTCCTCAATTTGAATTTATGCCCTCTCAGGTGTGTAATCCGAGCAAGAGGAAGAATCCCATCAGCACTGAGCTTGCTCAAACCATTCAAGGCCTTATACACATCAATCAGATCACCTTGCAGGTGTCGTCTCCAGATGCGGCAATTTGTAGAACTTAAGCCTTTCCCGGTAAGAGCAACCCTTTGATTCCCTCACCAATCTTGTTGCCCTAAAATAACAAAGCTTAGCAGGATTGTTAATGACAGAATAAAGCAATACCACTGCAACAAGATCTAAGGAAATTAGACATATGGGCTGAGAAGGGAAGTGGAAATTGGGCTTTAACTTTGATAAATGCAAGGTACAGAATTTGGAAAGCAGTAATCCCACAAATAACATGCCAAATGGGTGGCACCATGCTCAAGTTAGAGCAAAAAAAAAAAAAAAGGCATAGTCTGACATGAAGTTCTCTGAGCAGTTCAGAGAGGCTGCTAGGCTGCTCATAGGTTCTGGCAATAATATACAGGAATATTGCCAGCAGAGTCAAGGAAGTGATTATTCCACTCTATAAGGCAATGGTATGGGCACATTTGGAGCCTCATTTTAAGAAGGATGTGGATCTGTTGGAATGGGTGCAGAGAAGAGCAATGAGATTAGTGGGAGGAAAAAAAGGTTTTATTTGGTTCTTTCTTGGTAAAAGTATCTGTTGACCTTTCTGTATACATTTTACTCACTATATTCAAATTCCATATCCCCTGTATCCTAATGTCCCCATATCCCTAATGTAAACCCACATATAGGTGATGCATAATTTCCTATGTCCCAATAGAAGCAACACAAACATTTCTTTCACTTCTGCTTGCAGCTGCTGTTACTCTATTAGTCAGTGTATCCCCTCCCCAAATCTAGCAGTTTTCCTATCCACCTAATACTTCATCAACTGCATCAGCAAAATATTCTTGTATCCCTTCTATATACACCAAGTTTTGCATTACCAACACCCTGTTGTGTAGGAATGGACTGGTTTCTGATGTTGATGAAGGCACAACATTCTGTAACAGCTGATATAAAATTGTAGTTCACAAATGTGGCAATAAGTTTTTACATCACTATGAGGAAGAATGGGTCTGTGTCAACTTCTTTCCCACTTTGAATGTGGAAAGATTTTGGAGACAATACATACAGGTGCCAGTATCTTGATAATAGCCCAACAAGGTTACGATCTCCAGTTCTGTGGTGTAATGAGTCTACCATTACTGGCTCGACAGTGATCAAACAACCAGCCAAAGGTCACATGTGGGACAGCCACATGTAGCTGACACCCGTGATTAGTGTTGTGTGTCTCATCTGATAACACTTGGTTTTGGTTTGGTTTTTTTTTTAGGAGCATTAGCAACTAAGGCCATATTGTTCCGGGATATGCGGTGGTCATTCCCTGACCTTCCCGCATCCCCCGTATTTGGTGGTGACGGGCTCGAACCCCGGTCTAATCAAGAAGCGTGTGCTGCGTACTGTTGCTCCTTCCCACCTGGCTACGGAGGCGCCTCTCTGATAACACAGTAGTGACACAGCACAGTGACCCAGCTAACCACTAAGTACAACACAGGAACAGCAAGACCAATATCCACATGGACTATGCAGCAGACATTAACTTGTATAGGCTATGGCAGTTGATAGCCATTACAGGTATCCATGCTCACTGTGAGACACAAGAAATTGCACCTGGCATGGGTGCATCAGCACCAATTCTCCTGGTTTGATGAATTCTATTTCTAACTTTATCATGCTGATGGGTGTATCTGCATCTGTAGAAAGTAACATGAGGCCATGGCACCTAGATGTACTGTAAGGTGTTTGGCAGGCTGGAAATGTTGGTGTTATCGTTTCAAACTGTTTTTTGTGGCAAGCCCTGGATCCTCTAATCATCGTTAACAGATGGATGGGGATGCCTATCTTTCTATCATCACCAACCAAGTACATCCTTCATGATGACTGTATCCAGACAACTCTGGTGTCTATCACAAGAAAACACACCAGGCCACAAGGTCCAGCAGGTTGCTAACTGATTTCAGGAACATGGCAATGAATTCTCTGTCTGCCCATGGCCACCCAACTCACCCGACCTCAACTCATTTGGGAATGTTTGGAACTACTGGAAAAGGATGTTTGATGCTACAACCAACCACCTGACAATATTATTGTTGCTGTAGGGTTTTTAGCAACTTAGCAACTTAGACCATATTGCATTGTATACAATATGTCTATAAATTGAAGACCCTGCAGAAAGAAGGGTACAGCTCCAAAATTGCTAACTTCTGGGTATTACAAAAAAGCTGTTTAAGAAATGTTATACTCCCTGGAGGTTGAAAAAAAAAAAAAAAAAAAAAAATTGTCCGATATTTGCTAGGTAGTGGAACATAATTTTCAGTTATTAACATATCAGACTATTCATAACCTTATGTCTGGGGGAAGGCTTCAAAATTTGGAGCTGCACCCTTTTTCGCACCAAAAATAAAATTTTTAAAAATATAATTTTTTAAAAGAAAACACATCTTTTTTGTAATTTTTTTATTTACGTGTCAGAACTGTTAATAATAAGCAATAGAACACTAACAAACTCATAGACATGGAAAACAAAAACTTAAAGGAAAGAATTAATGTTAATTTTTCTGTTTGAACCAAGTTTGTTTGAATCACCATATCATTTATCTTCATTCATTCACCAAATTCACCATCTTGGTCATCATCATCTGTTACAAACACATTACCTTCTTCGATTTCATCGCTGTTGAGGGCTCTGTAATATTCAAATTCATTTGGAGGTACATATCGTTCAGCTAAGAACATCAAATCCTGGTATTTGGCCTTCTTGACTGGAAGTGGAGAGCTGTAGGTTGTGAAAGGAGGCTGAACTGGAATGCTTTCCTCAACGTCCCTCTGAACTGGAAGAGAAACAAATATACTTGCCAACACTAAGCGTTCATGGTCCTTGCTGTATACAAATTGTCTATACTTTGAAATCTTGAATTGTTTCTTTGAGTGATTAACAATCACTTTTTTTTTTTGAAGTGCTCCTCATAATGTTCAGTAAAGTTAAAAATAAGATTTTGGGTACTCCTTGTTACCTAGGTACAAAACATTTTGATGAAAACCGTACGTTCTGCACACACTGTTCAGGAGAGAAAAAAACAATCCTTTTTCCTCATGTACTTCTCAATGATTCCAAAACATCTATTGCAAGGCAGAAAGCTATGGCCTGGTTCAAAGAAATCAAATCAATCAAAGAAATTTTCACCACAAGATAAAGAAACTGCACCTGTGTGTGGTTTTTATTTAGGGCTGCTGCAGTGTCAGAAAACAGATAGAACACCTTTACAATTTTTGGAAGAATATCTTGTATATAGAGGTACAAAAAAGATATAAATTCATTTGGTGATTTTCTGGCAGTTGTTTCATATGTATGAAAATGTGCATGGTTGGCTTTTTTCAGAATGTATGCAAAAGTTACAGGTCCATAACTGGCACTTATAGAATGCAACTCCTGCTGGAACTTTAGGTAGAGGAAGATTTTTCTGGTAATCAAATGTCTGGACCTTCACATTTTCATTCTCTCTTTTGCTAACAGTGAGTTTGCCTTTAGCTCTTTGAAAAAGATTCTGCTTTTAAATTATAAAGTTTTTCTTTAGTTTGTTGTTCTTTTTCTTGTTGATCAATGTTAGAATCTCATTTTATTATGAAGTACATCACACTGTTTGCACATACCAGAACAAGGAGAACCAAAACAGTAGTTAAAATTCTTCTTAAAGTACCTGTAGCAAAAGTCGTACGTAACTTTAGGTTTAAAGCTAGGAGGATGCTTCTTACTAGCACTTTCTACTACTATTTTATACATTTCCTGGTCATACTTTTCCAAATACTGTTCATATATTCTTTTTTACATTAAGATCAGGTGATAAATAAAACTTACTGCTTTTATTTCTATTGTAGTGTGATTCACAGCGTGGAAAACGTCTTATGTGATTGTCTATAGTCTCAATCATGGCAGCTGGCATACTTGTTGTGCTTTCCGTACATGTCTTATCAGGTTATATTAAAAGCTGAGTTGTTAAACGCTTTGGAAATGTTGTTTACTCTTTTCCTTGATATACTGTGAATAGAACCAAAACCTGCTCTACATACCTTCACTCCTTCTATACCAAGCCGAATAAAATAAGTGTGAGAAACATTGAACTTATTTCTCTCACCAGTTGTAGCCCAAACTCTTTTAATAATATCACTTTTAATCAGGCTGCTTAAATAACCATCTTGAAGATGTTTGTTACCTATCTCATTAAACTCTGATAAGATGATGTTCCTTTTTTCTTCAGAAACGTTTTGAAAGCATTGGTACTTACATGCACAATTAGGTCCAGTAGTTCTCGGTCCAACTTCTTTATTCTTCCAATTTAAATAGCTTTTTCCTTCTGCAATCACTTGCTTTTTAATATTCCTTTTCTATTTATTAGGATTTCAAGCCTTCCTGTTTTTCTGTTTTTCTTGTCTTTCTCTAATTCTCTGCATTTTCTGTCCTCCATCAACATTATTTTCTACTTCTAAGCTTCAGCACAAGATGGCCCGGCATGAGAACTATCAGCACTGTCTGAACTAGTTTCACTATTTAAAGGAAGGAAATTGTCGCATGAACCAATACTAAAAGGTCCCGAAATACTGCTGTCATTAAAGTCACTCATATTTATAATAAACATACCATTAATTTGAGGGTTTAGTGTCAAACAACATTAACTACAAAATTGCATTTTTGTTTTGAGACAACTTTAGTTTTACTTTATATAAATAATAATGCATATTGTGTCACAAAGCTGTATCTCTCTAGTACTTTACAAGTTAGCTTGGGCTACAAGCACATTTCCAGTAAACCAAGAAAATGTCAAATGACTTTTTCTTGGTTAAGTACAAAAACATTTACTACAAAAAGATTTTGTAGTTAACATTGTTTGACACTAAACCATTGAATTATACAATGCCTCTTACACAAACAAAAAAGCAGAAGGAAGCAAATTATCAAACAAGTATAATAAGTGGATGCATAAGGTTATGGTATTCTGATCCTCTCAATCATGAGGGCATACCAACCTATTTCAAATAAAAATTCTCTTTGATTGGAGCAAGACGGTGTAGCTCAGGAGCTGCCTCTTTCTTCCACCAAACAACTACAGAGGCAGGTACATTTAGAGCTATTACTGATTATCTACACATTGAATCTGCACCCTTCTTGCTGCAGATTCTTCAACTGCATGTGTTTGTGGTCAATTTGCTGTCTGCTGGATGAAAAACCTAAGTTTCCAGGTGAAAAAAACCATGCTACCTTTTCCTGAGATCAACTGACTCGGCCACATTGTGAAAGAGGCCCATAAAAATTCGTCGACAGGCTCTGAACTCAGGTTTTTGTATCCAGTGTGGGAAGTATGGTGATTCTATCAACTGTGCTATCCATGGAGCACCTGACAATGTGTGGGCATTACTGGACATATCGTGGAACACATGTATAGCAGTCGAGATATGGTCTGTGTTTATGAAAAGAGAGTGTTTTTACAGGGACAGAAAAAAATACTTGCCCTGCCTCATGAGTCCTGCACAGTCTCTCCAGGGCTAAATTGATTGAAAAGTCTGTTATCGTGTACTCAAGGCTGCCTTATACATGTTAAGCAAATACTCAAATTTCCTATTCTTATAATTAGTACCAACACATAAGCAATATCACCTTTTGTATCTTTAAAAGATGATAGATATTCTGCGACATCATTAAAGGCAGAAATACCGTAGTCCTGTTCTGCCTTTCCTTTTACTACAATATATATCATCCTTTCCAGACAACAGAGTTACTAACAATAGCTGCCTCCTGTGGGACTAGCACTTTCGGCCTTTGAGGATGCCACTGTATTGTCTGATGTATTGGGCTCTAGAATTCAGCTGGGCAGCTGAGTGCTTGATGAATCTTTTGTTTTAATTTCTTCGAGGGTATCAACCACGTTCCTGAAGCTCTCATATATACATTTTTTGATCAGAATGCTGAATTTGCACTTAACCCTCTTGTACTCTTTGCAACAAAAACACACAAGGGTACACATGCTTTGGCTGTATCATGTTCTGCTACAGATAAGTATAATATTTTGCTTAACAATACTCCTCAACAATGACCTTAACATCTGGTTGTCCATGTTTAAAAACATCATCCTATCCCAAAGCCAAAGAGAAAGATATCAACCAGTGATGTCACTTTTACATAAGTGATGGATTTATGATAAAATTAGTGGGAAAAAAAAAGAGTAATATTTATTCTGATAGTAATTGCATAACAATGAGGTGCTCTTACCTAGAAAGGCATAAGTTCTGCAAATTGCAGTGTCTGGAGACTAGGCACCTGTGAGGTGATCTGATTGAAGCCTTCATTGAGGCTCAAACCAGTCAAGATATATAAAGCAGGCTCAATGTGGATGAGATTTTCCCTCTTGCTCACATTACCAAACTGAGGAGACAAATTCAAATTGAAGAAAGACAGTTGTAGAAAAGATGTGCAGAAATTTGCCTTTAGCCAGTGGGTAGTTAATAGCTTAAATAAATTCAAGAAAGAACTGGAAAAACTTTTGGAGTGAACAGAAAGCTGAAATGAGTTTTTTTTTTTTTTTTTTTTTGGCTGATGCTGTATAAGCTTGCATTCTTTCATCACATGCCTCTACTAATGCCAATGTATTGATCCAAATATATGTAACATTAAATATATATTAATGTTTAATATAAATATTAATATATCAATTATGTATTAATTAATATATTAATAATCAATAGTATTTAATGCTATTAATACCATTGAACTAATTTTTTATATGTTAGAATATTACATAAAATAGGTGCAAAGTGGTTAAGACAGGCTTCTTCTTTGTATCAACTTAGGCTGAAACAGACTAGTCAGGTAGTCATTGATCAGGTTGATATTCAGGGATGTGGTATCAAGAGCCAACAGCTTTGCCAGGTCTGCATTTCCCCTGCAGATCTGGACTTCATAAACAATATCTGAACCTATGGCAGGTGGCCAAATGCAATTGAGTTTGCACTAGTAAGCAGACTCCACGTGGGAGCAGTGAATAGGGCATGGATTCCGCATGGGGTCTATGCTCTGATGACTTGAAGTTGTTCAGAGGGTTAAAGGTTGTGCTACTTTGCTATTAGGTTGGTGTACCTAATAAACTAACCATTCAGAGACAAGAGAGAGAGAGAGTTTATCTGAGTTCCCTTAAGAACAACAGGTTAAACTTCCTCTCTCTCATGCAGTATAAATAATCTGTTGATCCATAACAAGCAAATTATTTTTATCAACTTGGTTTTATATGTGTGTGTGTGTGTGTGTGTGTGTGTGTGTGTGTGTGAAACAGACATAAAGAAAATAAACATTAATTAAATGGGTAATAAAAAAAATAAAAATAAGTAAACCACATATCAGTGGCTACAAAAAATTACCTGACACATGTTATAAGTATGTTACAGGAAATTCATTCCAAAATTTAGAAAAACTACCAATTAATAAAACATACCAATTAGTATAAATTTATAAAATTGGCAACTGAGTGACTTGAAAATTTTTACTGCTACCAAGTGAACTGGTAGCACTTGAAAATTTCTAAATATTATATATTTGCATTTCACCTCTGCGACCACTGATGAGTCATAACCACGTGCCTATTCAACTTGAATGTTTCCAAATATTATATATACACATTATTTGCATTTCACCTTGGTGACTACTGACCAGTCATAGCCATGTGATTGTTTAATTTTGCATTTGGGTTTCCTTGCAGCAATTTTAACAGAGATTGTTAATTCTAGATGCCAAAGAGTGTACCAGTAACATCGAAATTTGTCAAATGCATCTGTTTCAGTGTTCTTGTATTTTGAAAGAGTTATACTTATGGATACATTTGTGTGTTCTTTATTCTTTATTCATTAATTTACCAATTTCAATGTTATCTATAAATAAATAAAGCAATCTATAAAGTTACAAGAATACTTGTGGTGAATATTTCTCCAAAACTGTTTCAGAGAAGCAAAAATTAATATCAAAGTAATTACAAAAACCTCTCCCTCGGCTCCCTTCACTTCTAGCTAAGGTGTCAGTGGGACGGCTTGGGTAATAAAATGACTAAAAATGCAATTTGATAATTGTTGTCAACTATGGACACTTCTTGTTGCACTGATCTACGATTCACTCTTGCTCGTGCATGGCTTTCAGAATTAGACTGAAGTCTAATTTGATTTTGCTCAGCAGTTTCATTAGCCACTCTATTTGAAAATGTTTCTCTATCAAGCTTACATTGTCTATCTGTTTCTTCCTTTCATGCAATCCTTCACCCATTTGCTTTACGTTAAGCTGTTTTTCTTCTTATTTCAACTGCTTTTTCATCACTCCACTGAGCTCTATATCACTTATTTCATTCTTGAACTTGTCGGTGATGGATAAACTATTTCTCATCTTTGAGAAGCAGTTTCTCCCGGAATTTTCTATTTTCTAAAAATTAAAATAAAAAAAAATAAAAATTTTTAAAAACATAACAGAAAATCAGTCAAAAAAAAACAGTCAAAATTTGAAAATCAGTCAAAAAAAAAAAACCAAAACATGGAGATTTTAAAAATTGGACAAAAAAAAAAGGAGAGGGGGGGAGAGAGCGAGAGAGAGAAATAAAAAAAATTTTAATTTTGAAGATCAGTCAGAAAATTTTTGAAAACTTTTGCCACAAATTCTCAATTTTACTGATAAATTAAAACCTACTGCAAATGGAATCACGTAAAAAGTACCCATGCTAAATATTTTTCCAAAACAGTTTCAGAGAAGTAAAGATTAATATCAAAGTAATTACAAAAACCTTTCCCTTGGTTCCCTTCACTCCTGGCTAAGGTGTCAGTGGGGCAGACTTGGGTAAAATGCAATTTGATAATTTCTTACATGTATGACTTTAAAAAAATTACAATTATTGTATAAAAATTAGATGGACCTGAAAGCTGCTATGTTAAAAAGTTGTTAATCAGCAAAAACACCAACTTTGTTGAAAATCTGACACTGAGATTTGTTTGTGATGACAAATGCTAAAAAAATTGTCTTTCTTCAAAGTAAATGGCAAGTCAGTTTCACTGGGAGCTAAATCAATTTTGGGATTCGAAAATTTGGAAAATTTTTTAGATTTTTTTTTTCTCTCAATTTTACTGCTATATAAAACTATTTCAATGGAATCAGGTCAAAAGATTGTTTAGTCTTTGGGTTATTCATATTCAAAGAGCATTCTGGACTGAGAGACATAAGTAAATTATTATATAGATAAGTAACAGACTTGTTGCTCATAATTTATAGATTGCTGTGTGACACTTTATACAAGAATTTTGTTGGTAGCACCAAAAACATGATTATTCCATTGCATAAAGCAAAAGTTAGGCATATTTTGAGTAATGCATACAAGTTTTTGTCAGAAAGGCTATTGACTGGCAACAGTAACACGAGGCACTGGAGAAACCATCTTAGGTGATTTCTCCAGTGCCTCATGTACCTTTTAAGGAAAGTGCATTTCAATACAAGTTGTAAATTAAAAGGAAAAGAGTTTTCCAATTTACAGTTTATATTTGGTAAAATCACTGCCCCACGTATTTCTGCAGCCCTGGATATGGCCTTGAATACAAAGTAAAGCAACGAAAGGTATAAATTATGGAAACTACACATTTACATGATGAACTAGGTGATTTTTTTTAGCATGCTAAAGCACTGAAAAAGAAAGTATTCTGGGTATAAGGAGGTGAGATAAAAAAAATGAATTGCTGATACACTGATTGCAATTAAAAGAATTTTGCTATGTAAGCTATGCTTCACTGCATCCTTTTTGCAATTACTAACATTAATACTATTAGTTCAATGTTACCTCTATCTGTAGCTAATATTGGTATTTCATAGGAGCTTCTTGTTTCATGATCTAAAGGTCTTGCAATACATATATCTCCACTAACATGCTGTACACTGAAATCCAAAAAAGATGGCGTGCCTTTACCACCACCCATGGTATAGTTTACCATTGCATTAACTCCACAATCAGGATCAGTAGCAGATACCTGCAAAAAAGGAAATATATCAGCATAAATAAATCATTAAAAATGAATACAAAAATCAAGAACTCTGTTTCTCTAATAACACAAACATGCAAATTAAAATTTGCACAGAGGTTTTCTATGGACTATACACTGATATTGTGGCACATTGCTTGCCAGCACTTTTACTCAGTAAGCACCATTAATAACACAATGCAGGCATCACTAACTATGATAAATGGAATTTGAAAATGTTTAATATCATTACACTGCTGAGCAAGCACATTGCCTTCTTTTAACAAAATTAGAAACAAAAATTTTATTAAGTGATCTACATTTTCCTAGACTAACCAGACATAAGTTTTGTTAAAATAAGATAGGCAAGTGAAAGTAAGTAGCGATCGAAAACAGGCAACTCATTGGCAACACCGGTCAATAAGCAGAACATACCACCACCACCACCAGCAAACTCCTTTGGTGAACTCAGACTCCCAAATCCTTACATTGATTCAGAGTTTTGCTTTTGTTGTAGTTATTTTGGTTTGATATTAAAATGTATCAGGAGAAGTATCAATTGTTGGAAAAGTATGTCATATTACATTCCAACCCAATCCTAAAATTTAACTGATATTAAAATGTATCAGCATTCTAACCTGATCCATTTGATCCTCAAATAGATCAGGTTATAATTTCATTGCTTTTACAAAATGCAGATTTATAACAGACTTTCATTTTTATAATTATATAGTTTGGGTTTTTTCATTGTAACTTTATTTAATATTAAAGAGTATCATTTTTTAAAAAGTTCTAAAATTCACTCAGTGAACATTTTTCCCCTTATTCTTAGCATAAGCACTGATTTTCAACAAAGTGTAACAAGTTCTTTTGAACATGCAACTAAAACAGGAAATGCTTAGCTGTTGGTCAACAGTGAAAGTCAATGAAAGCTAATGTAAACTACATCACACAGGCAACTCCGTAAAACTTTTTTAGGCGCCTCTGTAGCCAGGTGGGAAGGAGCAGAATTCATATACGCTTCTTGATTAGACCGGGATTCGAGCCCATCACCACCAAATACGGAGGATGTGGAAAGGTCAGGGAATGACTACCGCATATTCCCAGAGCAATATGGCCTTAGTTGCTAATGCTCCTAAAAACCAAATAACAACAACAGCACCCGTAAAACTTTTGGCAAAAGTGGCAATGCAGCAGTAAACAATGATCACTACTTCACTGTAGTGATCTTGTTTTTACTGAGTACATAATGGCATAGTGTTAGTTGTCTGGTGGCACTGGGGGTCCCCCCCCCCCAACTCTGCTTTGTAAAAATGTATACATTGAAGTATACAGTTCACTGTAAAGGTCAGAATGTGTAAGTGTAGGGTTGTGCTGTATAGTGTTGGGTTGTGTTGTTCTGGCTATTTAGCTGCTGGGCCCCTGGTGGGTTCCCACATCACCCACCACCATCACATGGAGGTAGGTCAGGTAGTAGAGAGGACAAAGTACTCCAGCTGGAAACAACATAGAATCACCTGAGCTTTCTATGTCGGGCCCCAAAAAAATAATATTAGAATTGAGTACAGGGGGGGGTGTAAGAAGGGAGACGTTCGAGTTCAGTAAAGCAAAGCTGCTCCACCAGGCAAAAGAGAGGGAAGGGGAACAAGCCCCCAGGAAAGGGAGGCAAGTCACATGGCAAAAGAGCCAGGTGGTGATCGCCAAAGGTGTGGTAGTCATTGGAGACCACTAGAATCCTCGAGTCCACAAAAAGCTTCCTCACATAATTGCACAAATTTTAAACTTCATATTTTATTTTATTCATAAATGTATGAAAAAAAATGCTGGTTGTCATAGAGAATTTTAAAAGATGTAAATTTATTATGGTTTCTTTGAGGGAGGAGTATTAGCATATGATGCAAGAAAGCAAGCTTATGCAGCATCAGCCAAAAAAATAAAAAATAAAAAATAAACCCACTTCCACTTCACCCCTCCGTTCGTTCGAAATACCTGTCCAGCTGAGCCTTAAATTTATTTAGGCTATCAACTTCCACAACAAGGGATGGAAGTCTGTTCCACCAACCAACTACCCGCTGGCTAAAGGCAAATTTCTGCACATCTATCTCTATCCTACATCTGTCTTTCATCAACTTGAATTTATGCCCTCTCAGGTGATTATTCTGAACAAGAGGTAGAATCCCATCAGCATTGAACATGCTCAAACCATTCAAGGCTTTATACACCTCTATCAGATCACCTCGCTGGTGCCTAGTCTCCAGACACTGTAATTTACAAAACTTAAGCCTTTCTTTATAAGAGTACCCCTTTGTTCCATTCACTAATCTTGTTACCCAGCAGCTCTACATCCTTCTTGAAATGAGGCCTCCAGACCTGTATACAGTACTCAAGGTGTGGCCTGACCATTGCCTTATACAAGGGAATAATCACCTCCTTATCCCTGCTAGAAAAATTCCTGTATGTTTACTGTGCCTTATGAAAGTACAAGTGCATTCACAAGCTGATCTGAATGCAGAGAGAGAGAGAGAGAGAGAGAGAGAGAGAGAGATCTCTAATCTTGCTGATCTCTAATCAATGCAATCGGTGAGGGATACCTGTAGTTAGTTACAAAAAGTTTGAGAGGTCTCTAAATACAATTCCTGGACCTCCCCTTGTAACTACCAATCCATCCCGTACATCACATTCTAGACAGAAAGGGATAAGCTGAAATTATCACTGAATACTACACTGTCCATTATTGAAACTGCCTCATGTAGATGGGGTGCATGCTTTGTGCTCAAAATAAGTGGAATGATAGAAGACAACAATATATATAAGAAATTAAGTCTGTGTATCAGTTCAGCAGCATTCACTTGCAAAAATTCATTTTCAGGAATTCATGTCAATTACTTCAAGGTAGATATTTTCAAAGTTTTAAGCAATGTCAGTTTCAGCTATTAGCGATTACATTTTAAAGTGGACTGGGTAAATTTATGCCACATATCTGGCTTTCCGAGCAGGCATCATCCTTCGGATGTCAACTGTCCAGTTTTCCAAGTTAATATAAAAATAAACAATATAAAGTGAAGTAGTGTTAATGACAATTCGGTCAAAATTCCTCTACATTAGGCTCATGCTGAGTGTGTTTATTCCAACATTTGTCTTCGTCCAATTTATTTTGGAGTACATACCAACTACCAATTGACGCTTGTGTATACACGTGTAGATTTTTTTTTTTTTTTTTTTTTGGAACCACAGCAACTGTATGCACTATGATGTGTTATCAACAGTTAGTAGACTTTTCAGTACTGGTTAGTTAAGGTGTTATGCTTAACTAAAGCATTCTGTCAATTATTCTGTGTCCATATTAAAAATGCTGAACCACCAACATCATACTCTCCTTCTTTTTTTTTTTTTTTTTTTTTACGAAGGTATTCCTTTTCCCATTTCATAGTGGGGAAAAAATACCTTGTGTGAATCCAATATTCTTTTGAGTAGCGAAGGTTAACGTTACATGTATTGTTTATTGTGTAGGTTTGATAGAGCATCAAATAAAGGAAAAGGTGACTTTATCAAACACATTGTAACTAACCAAGAAACATAAACTGGATAAAAGAAAACAGACCTGTTTTTATAAAATATATTTTGTAAATAATTTTTGGTGTCCTCCTTTCTGAATTTTAAAATGTGGCAACTCTAGAACTTGGTTTTTGTTAGGATACCTACCATTGGCAAGCGATAAGTTGCAAATTTGCAGAACCCAAGCTGCATATGTTGAAGTTTGCAGATGATACAAAGGTTGGCAGGGTTGTTAATGACAGTAATGGCAGTGTGCTACTGCAACAGGATCTAGATAATTTGGGCAGATGGGCTAAGAAGTGGCAACTGAAGTTTAACCTTGACAAATGCAAAGTACTGCATATGGGTAGAAGTAACCCCAGAGAAACGTACCAGCTGTGTAGTACTACACTTAAGGTGGTAGAAAATGAAAAAGTCCTGGGAGGGGTATTAGCATATGATGCAAGAAAGCAAGCTTATGCAGCATCAGCAAAAAAAAAAAAAAAAAAAACAGATATGATTTTTTTTTTTTGCACATATCTGCACATATCAGATATGTGCAGTCAGATATGAAGTTTTCTGAGCAATACAGACAGGTTGCCAGGGCAGGTCATGGGGTTTTGTCAATGATATATAGGAATTTTGCTAGCAGGGAAAAGGAGGTGATTATCCCTCTGTATAAGGCAATGGTCAGGCCACGCCTTGAGTACTACGTACAGGTCTGGAGGCCTCATTTTAGGATGTAGATTTACTTGAGCGTGTACAGAGAAGGGCAACAAGATTGATGAGGGGAATGAAGGGATCCTCTTACCAAGAGAGGCTTAAGTTCTGCAAATTGAAGTGGCTGGAGACTAGGCACCTGCGCAGTGATCTGATTGAAGTATATAAGGCCTTGAATGGGTTGAGCACGCTGAATTCTAATGGGATCCTTCCACTTGTTCAGATTACGAACCTAAGGGGGCATAAATTCAAATTAAGAAAAGACAGATGTAGAATAGATGTGCGGAAATTTGCCTTTAGCCAGCGGGTGGTTAATTGCTGGAACAAACTTCCATCTGTCATTGTGGAAGTTGATAGGTTGAATAAATTTAAGGAGGAACTGGACAGGCATTTGGCTGATGCTGCATAAGCTCATACACTTGCTTTCTTGCATCACATGCCACTACTGCTACTACTACTACTACTACTACTATATGAATTCTGAAAAATTTTGGGGATAGAAATTTTAAAAAATAAATCTTATTCCCCTGTATGATTTATAAATGGAAATTCATTATGTATTTATTTTGGTCTCTGCTTTTTGCATGCAACAACCAATTTCTAATTTTATATGTGTCTAAAAAAAAATTGAGCCTATCTAAATTTCATTAAAATTAGAGAAATAGAATATGCAAATTTATTTTAAGAAATAAATTTATGAATCCTGGACTGGCAGAAAAAATATTTAGAGAAAAAGGATCCTAAGCCCATTTGGTGTTCTGTCCACTCTTCATGCTTTCCACCAATCCCTATATATATTAATTCTTGAACATTCTAGAGCAAAAAACAGAAATTCATATTGTATTAATAATTAACATGTAGGTTAGTGCAAAAACATCATTTTAACACAGCCATCTACCAAAGTAGCTAAATTAATTAATTAAACTAGCATTGTTTTGGTTGTATCTCATATTGTGAATGCCTTCATAATGAATTGCCATGGTATTGTACTACCTCGAATAAATAACACTTCACCAGTGAAGAAGCATGAAGCCTTTGCCCTTAAATATTTTATAGTGTATTAATAATAGCAAAATATAAGATATATTTTGCTATTAAATAATACTACTACTATTATAAACAAAAAGTAATAGATAAAAAATAAATACTACTATTATAAATAAAATAATCCTACTAATTATTATTATTATTACTAGGAGTCAAGTTGTTGTATGTGGATGGATGGACATGGAAAAGACATAGGCGCTTTACATAAAAGCAGAAGTGCCTAAAAAGTGTTTTTTGAGTCCATGTCAGCCTACTGCTTTATATTTAGAGCCAGATGTCTTTTCCTGCAATCCCTTTTATGTATATAATAATAAGAATATTGTCATTACATTTGGAATGTATGTTCGCTGATCCTAACCTTAACTATAGATTTACGGTAATTTCTTTAGGAAAAAATATATGATTAGGCCTATACAAAGAAATGCACACATACACATTGTACATATATGTACAATAATGGTGAGGGTACCTACATCTACAAACGAAATAATAAATTCATTTTCCCACTTTCTAGTCTGCAGGCAACTGCCACTTCAGTCCACAACTTGTCATCTGTAACATCTTTTTCTCCAAAAAATAACTTCATCTTCTCTCCAAAGTACAGATCGAGAGTGACCTTGCTTATTAAAATTTCCTTGTTTAATTTTTACATCATCCTCAAGATCAACCTGTTCACAAGCACAACACTTGCACAAGGCAGAGAGGCGAATCCAGCAAGCATGCACAAACGTTTCTCGTTCGGACAGTGTAGGCACCCTCACCATTATTGCTGAAGCAAGTTGCCTTGTCAATGATAAATTTACCAGAGCAGCCCGGGGAAAGGCTAAATCAGAGCTTCTAAAACTATCTGTGGTGAAGGACGTTTCTTTTATTTTCAATCCTTCGCAGACGTTATCGCAGACTGGTAACAAACTGTTCACAGACAGGCACCAGTCTGCAGATCACACTTTGTGTAGAACTGATCTAAATAATATGGATTTTTTTTTTTTCACTGCTATATGATGAATAAAGTTTAATATTCTTCCAGAACACTGCTTTAGCCCTCCCTCCTTTAGAAAATCCTGGGACCGTACCTACATTTTTATATGTTTTGAAAGAATACACTCACAAATAAGTTATTACGGTTTAGCGGAAAATTCTAAAGCACACTTCAATGAGTATTTCTGGTGGTGAAGCCTAATATACACCTAATTCTGTGTTAGTTGTTGTTTTTATTATTAGCCATATGGTGCAAGGAAGCCTGAGGCTTATGCTGCACCAGCCAAAAAAAAAAAATTCCCGAGTTACCCTGAGAGAGAAAGAGATTGACAGAAACAGAAAGGAATCACCAAGAGAAGAATGATGATATCCAGCTCAGGTCCCTGGGTGTGCCAAGCTATACTCACCAGATGTGAGCCCCTGGGGTTTTTTGTTGTTGTTGTTATTATTATTATTAGCTATATGGTGCAAGGAAGCCTGAGGCTTATGCTGCACCAGCCAAAAAAAAAAAAAAAAAAAATTCTGAATTACCCCGAGAGAGAGAGAGATAGCTACTTTCGCCTTAAACTTTTTTTTTTTATTCATTTGATGTTGGTAAAATTTATCAAAGCACTTGTTCACTTGTTAGTTAATTGTTGATCACAACATATCGATTTTTTTTTATGAATAAATACAAAACAGTAACGGATAAAATTGGAACAGATTATGCCAACTATTTGGTTTTATTAAAAAATAAACATATTAATTTTCAACAAAATAAAATATAAATAAAAATTTAACAAAATTTCCCCTCCAAAAAGTTTATAGTTTATGCAATATATTAATGCTGTGAATTATACAATAAATATATAGTTATTTTCAGCACTGAAAAGTACACACACACACACACACGGGGTATATCTAACGGGGTAATTGTTGATCACAACATATCGATTTTTTTTTTATGAATAAATACAAAACAGTAATGGATAAAATTGGAACAGATTATGCCAACTATTTGGTTTTATTAAAAAAATAAACATATTAATTTTCAACAAAATAAAATATAAATAAAAATTTAACAAAATTTCCCCTCCAAAAAGTTTATAGTTTATGCAATATATTAATGCTGTGAATTATACAATAAATATATAGTTATTTTCAGCACTGAAAAGCAAATACACACACACGGGGTATATATAACTTCCCATAGTTATATTTCAATGATTCATCTTGTTCCTACATATCTCAATCTGAATCATACTATTTTTTATCCCACTATGTTTTCAGGTTGTTCTGCTGCAACAGAAAGAAAACAGTTGCATCAAATTAAGAATTTGCTGAAATTGGAGCATCGTTCAGTCATCAAGTTTCTCACCAAAGGAATTGCACAAAGGCTATTCATGAAAGGATGATGCCTGTGCATGGCAACAGTGCACTTTCAGAGTAGCAGATGAAATTCTGGTCAAAACAATTCAAGTAGAGTAGAGAGAGTCCATCGAAGATGATCCATGTCCAGAAAAGCATATGACATATCTGAGAAGGCAGTTATAACCATCTTCCATGAACATTTGTGAATGACTAAAGTTAGTACAAGGTGGGTTCCCAGATTTCTAATCCCTGTGCAGAAGCAATTCAGAGTATGGAGTTGTGAGGAGAATTTAGAGCTTTATGGAAGGGATCCTGAAGCACGTCATGGGGTACTGTCAATGATATACAGGAATTTTGCCAGTAGGGAAAAGGAGGTGATTATCCCTTTGTATAGGGCAGGAGTGGCCAACTTAATTTGTGATGTGATCTACTTTTTTCCTTCAAAATGTTCCCCGCGATCTACCATCTCAAAAATTTCATTGCACAAGGTGCACATTTCGAGGGATGACTGTACATTTAAAATTCGTCATGATCGACCAAAATTAAATCTGCGATTGACTCGTTGGCCACCCCTGGTATAGGGCAATGGTCAGGCCACGCCTTGAGTACTGCGTACAGGTCTGGAGTCCTCATTTTAGGAAGGATGTAGAGTTACTTGAGTGAGTAGGGAGAAGGGCAACAAAATTGGTGAAGGGAACGAAGGGGGTCCTCTTACCAAGAAAGGCTTAAGTTCTGCAAATTGCAGTGGCTGGAGACTAGGTACCTGCGAGGTGATCTGACTGAGGTGTATAAGGTCTTGAGCAGGCTCAATTCTGATGGGATCCTTCTTCTGCTTGCTCAGATTACGAACCTGAGGGGGCATAAATTCAAATTGAGGAAAGACAGTTGTAGACTAGATGTGCGGAAATTTGTGTTTAGCCAGCAGGTAGTTCATTGCTGGAACAAACTTCCATCTGTCATTGTGGAAGTTGATAGGTTAAATAAATTTAAGGAGGAACTGGACAAACATTTAGAGGGAATGGTTGCGTGATTTTTTTTTTTTTTTTTTTTGCTGATGCTACATAAGCTAATACACTTGCTTTCTTGCATCACATGCCATGATTACTATTATACTATCATCCCATTATTTTCCCCAGATCATCTTGCAGGAGTGGAGCCATAAGGCAATCATAGAATACATTTGTTACAGGTAGATCGTGCCTGACGGCCCTGACCAGTGTAAATTAGAATCGCTGGAAACTAGCAATCTGCGTGGTGACCTTATTGAAGTCTATAAACTACCATACTGCCAAGTCTGACACAGGGAAGCAGTGGGGGGAGGCATATGGTTTGATATGGTTGTTAATCAGATCATGTGAACTGTTTAGCAACCTGGAGGAGGGGGGGGGCAGAAATTATAGTTTCACCTGTGGTATGTGGCTTTAAAAGAGTTAAGTAAACTAAACACCGACAACATCTTTACTATTTTAAGGTGACAGAAACAAGCAGACATAAATTTAAACTGAAAAGGACAGATAGCTGATTGTTGGAATAAACTTCTACATATGTTGGGAAAGTGGATCATTTGAATAATTTAAAGACTGTTTGGGCAACTTAATACTATTATTGATGATAATAATGAATACATTTTAAAAATATTCTATAAAAAATTATCTCAACTGAATGTTTTATTGGAACATAATCTTAAATACTATTTAATGCCAGTACGCTACACTGGATTACTTTCAGCACTAGTTATTTTTCCCACTTATGCAATAGACAATATTATTATTATTATTATTAAGATTCTTAAAATTATAGAACAATTCAAGAACAAGAAATCTTATGGACTGGACTGTATTACAGTAACCGAGGTAAAGAGAAACAAAGAACAGTTCTCTGTTCTCTTGGTAGAGCTAATAGCAAGGATGTTAGAGTCGGGAAGCTATCCTACAAATTTACTCTCATCAAGGTAATTCCTATATATAAAAAGGGACCACCTGATGACTTTTGCAATTACAGACCAATAACAATACAGTCAATTTTAAATAAGATAATAGAAAATTATATATTTTCCCATATAAGCAAATATTTACATCAATATGGACTGTTAAACAACTCTCTATTCTCATATCAGAAGGGCAAGAGCACACAGACATTATTAGAGAACTTAGTAGACTCTCTAAACTTACATTTAAACAACAATAACTTCATATTGATTTTATTTATAGATTTGACCAAAGCATATGACCTAATTGATATCCCAATATTGCAACAGAAATTACTGAAATATGGTATAAGGGGAAGACTCAATCAACTCCTAGCAAATTATTTAACCAAGAGAAAAATAACAGTAGAAGTAGAAAATACAAAGGGAAAATCTTATAATGTAAAGAGAGAAGTACCTCAGGGCACTCATGCTGAGCCAATCATGTTCAACATCTATATAAACGACATATTCGAAGTAATTAAGAACTCCTTTATAAAAATTTATGCAGATGATATAATCTTATATACAATAGGAAAGAACCTAACAAAAATGGAGAATGATTTACAACAGGATGCAATACATTTACATTTACAAACTTGGTTGCACGATAATAAATTAGCACTCAGCTTTGAAAAACCAAAATTTTTGGTAATAAAACCTCCTCATCAAACCTTGGACATTGAACCCTCTATCAAATTGCACAAACATGATTGCCTACATGATCAGAATTTCAAGAATTGCAAATATCTAACTGTGGAAGAAGTTTCAAATCATTGTTACCTTGGGTTATGGATTGACTACAGTCTAAGTTGGGTAATGCATATAACAAACTTGTACAAAAAAATGAGATTTTATGTGTACTTTTTCTACTACATTAAGAATAAGTTAAATCTTAGAACAAAAGTTACCTTATTTTATGCATTAGTGGACTCCCAACTCAATTATTTAGTAAATATATGGGCACGAGCAAATAAAACAGAAATAAGGGCAATAAACAACTTAATGAATAGGATTCTGAAACTTTTAATGGGGACAAACTCTTGGAATGACCTGAACAAGAGAAGGCAATTTTTGTTGAAACATAAAATACTGTATCCAGTTCAAAAACTGAAGTTAAATCTATTCTCAAAAAATCTTAACACTATTTTTGAAGAGTCGAATCTGCAAAGAAAGGTCTCACAAAATTTAAGGAACCCAAAAGCAATTACTTTGCCTCACCCTAGGGTAGTAAACAGATTTGAAGATAGGCACACAATGAATATAATAAACAACTTGTTGGCTAGCAGTGATTTCAGGCTCAGGAGAAGTTACCCCATCTCCAAATTAAAATTCCTAATAAGAAAATTATTGATACTCAATGACACAGTAGATTAGAATTGATATGCAGATAAACTACTACCTCTGTTTACAGTGTGGAATATACTATGTGTAGTGACTTCATAGTCTTTTCTGTAAGATAACAAATTTGTACAAAACTGTTGTAAAGGAAGAATTACAACTTGTTGTCAAAAAATTTACTTTTCTTAACAGGTTCATTTATTGTAAACGGATTCTCTTGATAAATAAAATTGTATTGTATTGTATTATTATTATTATAAGCTATATGGTGCAAGGAAGCCTGAGGCTTATGATACACCAGCCAAAAAAAAAAAAAAATTCCCCAGTTACCCTAAGAGAGAGAGAGAGAGAGAGAGAGAGAGAGAGAAGTAAAAAGGAATCACCAAGAAAAAGAAGAATGATGATATCCAGCTCAGGACCCTGGGTGTGCCAAACCCATACTCACAAGATGTGAGCCCCTAGGGTTAATATGTCGAGAAAAGCATAATCTATTCGAAATGCCGAAATAATGAATAATAAATAGATTTCCAAAAGATAGAAATAGTTGTATTCTATACAACTATAGTTGTATTCTATCTTCTGGGAATCAACTAGATATGACTACTGCCTTCTGCGATCCAATTGCAAAAAAAAAAAAAATGTACTTGAGGTTAAAGCATAGATATAAAAAATCAAACAAAATGTTCTTGTTTATATTCCAGCACGACCACCAAATTAGTGGAGTTTACAATAAATCATCAATACAAACGTTAATTATATTTAGCAGTCATGGGCTTGAACCACGGTCCACTCAAACAGCATGTGCCACTGCACTCTCGCTCCTGATATCACTGTACCTCAGTAAATCCTGGCTGGATTTACTGAGGTACAGTGATATCCAGATTTTCTCTAGGACCCAAAGTGATGGAATCCAAGAATCCCTACCACTTTTAATTAGGACCGCCACCTTGAAAAATATCCCCTCTAAAAATATGTGCTCCAGGGTCCCCAGACCACATAAATCTGGCATTGTTTGGAGACACCTAGTCTGGTTTTCAACTGGAATGTTCCATTGAAAACTAGACGATTTCAAACATGAAGCAATTTTTAAGTAGATTTTTTATATAAATTATATTATTAGCACAGTATTACATTATTAATATTTTGAATATTTATTATTGTGGACTACACTTTTTATTTTAATTAAAATAAAATCGGTACAGACAATTGCTAATAAAAATTCGAAGTGAAACAATTAGGCCCACATCAAGTATGAATACAGTATGGAAAAATTAGATAGCATGAACCAGAGCTATAATGCTCAATACGTTCTACGTTGATATCAATATTTGTAAAATAACAAGAGAAATTTACCTCAATATAGTATGTAGAACACTTCCGTATGATATACTCTCCAGAAATTAAAACGAAAAAATCGAAAAACTTACATTAGAGTAACAAATAATTAAAACTCAATTTAACACAATTAAAAATCAATTTAACGCAATTAAAAATAAGAAAATTAATTAAAAGAATTTAACGAAAAAATTTCAAAACGATTTTCCTTCCTGAAGCTGACAACGCTTTTCGACCATATGTTGTGATCACAGGAATGAAAATTACCGAATAGGGGTAAGCATGAACCTTAATGTTCTTCGGCTATATGTGATCTCCGATTCGTGGGCTTTTACATGTGCGAAGACAAATAATCCCTATTTAAGGTTCATGCTCACCCCTATTCGGTAATTTTCATTCCTGTTATCACGACATACGGTCGAAAAGCGTTTTCTTCAGGAAGAAAAATCGTTTTACAATTTTTTCGTTAAATTCTTTTAATCTTCTTATTTTTAATTGCGTTAAATTGATATTTAATTGTGTTAAATTGATTTTTAATTATTTGTTACTCTAATGTAAGTTTTTCGATTTTTTCGTTTTAATTTCTGAAGAGTATCTATCATACGGAAGTGTTCTACATACTATATTGAGGTAAACTTCTCTTATTATTTTACAAGTATGGGAAAATATAAGAGCAAATTGATACTGCAAGATCATTGTCCGGTGCCGGTTGGCTGAGCGACCGTATTTAGCAGCCAGGGATTGAACCCCGGTCTACTCAAAGAGCGTGTGGTGCTCAAAAAAAAAAAACTGCATCATTTGGAAAATTCACCGAATTTCTGTGAAATCAGGCAATATATCATATATGTTTTATTATAATAATTATTATTATTCATTATTTATTATAATAATCATAATTATTATTATTATTCCTCAAGTTAGTATAATAGTATTACCTTTTTGCATCGCCCATCCCTAGCAAGCTCTCTTAGATGAAGTCACGTGTAATACATGATTGCATAACCCTAGCGGCGGTACAAATACAATGCGTATGCCACGAGCCTAGTATCCTGTGCTATTGCAATGGCTAAGTTTTCACAGCTAACACCACGCAGGAAAAGTGTTGCTGCTGCGTTGAATGCAGAAGGACATTCTACAGATGAAACTGCTAAAAGGATTCACTGTCAGTCAACGGTAGCATGTTTATTACGAAAATTATTAGAAACTGGCAGTCTAAACAAAAAGAAAGGAAGTAGACAGACGTCCACGAATATGTTCTGCAGCGCAGGACAAATTTCTGGTCCATCTGTTGTCAGAAACCGAAGGTCCTCATTGACAGGTCTCAAAACAGCATGAGAGGAGGATACGGGTGTAAAGGCAAGAACCGTTACAGTACGTATACGTCTTTTTTCATCGAGATTGGTGGCACGTCGCCCAAGAAAAAAGCCACTTTTGACGAAAAAATGAAAGCCCAGCGTCTAAAGTGGGAAAAAGAGGATGCTTGTTGGTCCGAGGATCAGTGAAAATATTTTCTCTGATGAATCAAAATTCAACTTGCATGATTCGAACGGCCAGCAGACTGTTATACGAAGAAGAGGAGAATTTCATACTGACTGTATCGTCTCCACAGTCAAATGATATAGGTGAATGCTGAGGTGCACAAACACCTTGAGACAAAATTACTTCCCACAATTAGAGATCACTACAGGCATGTTGCCAATTGCATTTTTCCGGGAGACTCTACTCCATGTCATAGAGCCAAAACCGTAAGTACTACTTTATAAAATTAGAAAAAGTTTTCAATTTATGAAACGTCGCACTTTCTTAAATAACTTTAATTTATTTCGCTGTATTTACTTTCCACAGGTGCAAAAATGGTTGAAGGATATCTCAATTTTCACAATAACGTGGCATGGGAACAATCCAGACCTCAATCCAATTGAAAATTGTTGAAACAAAATGGTGTTTCAGCAATGAAAAAGAAAATTAATATATTCTAAAATTATAAGAAAATTATAAGAAAAAAGAAAAAGAAAATAAAAGAAAAAAAAAATATATATATATATATATATATAACTGTGTGTCGACCTAGTATGAGCAATGAAAAAAAAAATCATTTCATAGAATTTTTGTTATTATACGAACCATAAGTAACATGCTTTTATTTTGGAGGAAAGTACTTATTTCATTGTATATTTATCCATAAGGCATAAAAATATTTTTTTTCTGCAATTAATAGTTTCATATACACTATGTATTGTTATTTCTTATTTATGTTTTTTCAGCTATTTCTAAAAGATTAGCTATCAGTATAAGGACAAACAACCTAAAAAATGAGGTGATGCAATTTTTTTGAACACTACAAGCGAAGAAAAGTAGAGCATATCTGGAAAAAAAAAAAAAAAAAAATATATATATATATATGTATATACAAAGGCAAATCCATGGAGGGTAAATCAATTATATCTAATCGCAAGTAATTGCAATTACTTGCAACCAATTATATACAAAATCCTATTGATGTTTTCAAGGATCAATTGCATACATTGAAAGGAAAAAAAACAACGATATAAATCCAGTATATCTAGTCGCAAATAAAAGAATGTTTAAAATTGCTAAAATTATATACAAAATCCTATTGATGTTTTCAAGGGTCAACTGCATACACTGAAAGGAAAAAAACAACGATAACCAATAAACAGTATGGATATACTAAGAAGAATTAATACGACCTAAATGTTAAGGACTATGCATAAATTTTATAATTTGCGATATAATATAAATTTAAATATAAATTTTAATTTTAATGCATGCATTTTAACATAAATTAGTTACATTAATATGCATGCATATTGATAATCGATTAACGATAATTTTGAAAAACCAGAAACAACCAAATAGGATCAGTACAGGAACCAATACAGCTACAAGAATATTACCGCATATTTTGATATCTCGTCGATTTGAACAAGTGGCATGCATAACCTTGTTCAATATTTTTAAATGACCACTCAGCTATATATTAACAACCACGAACACTCATATGGAGCGATGATTCCAAGGACGCCAAATTTCTACGAACCTTCCGCTGGGACCAGTGAAAGGTCCAGAGAACGCTCAGAAAAAATGGGCTGATGAATCGAATAGATATTTCTCAAAGATATTTGCAATCGGAAGCAAACTCGAATCTCTGGGGAACATTAAGAAGCTACTAAAGTTAAAGGGAGCAAGGCTCTAGGGACAGATGGTATATATTTACTTATAATTAAAAGAATGCATGTGAGTGTATCAAGCCTTTGGGAATGTTAATGAGAGCGTCATTACATTCCAGGAAGAACTGGGACTAGCTAATGTCTCCTCAAAACAAAAATATGATGTGTAAAGAGGAATTGGATAACTACAGGCCAGTGAGTCTGACTTCTGTGGTAAAGAAGATAATGGAATTTATGGTCTTTATTTATGTTCTTTCAACAATTTCTACGAACCACCATTGACACTTAAAACGACCATCTCGACAAGAATGGTGTCCTGAGTAGAATTCAGCATGAGTCCGTTAAAGAGAAGTCGTGCCTGATCAGTCTAGTATATTACTAAGATGTAGTAATTAAAAAGTTGGATATAGGTAACAATTCTGATATTAAACTTTTCAGACCGTCCCTTATGGAAGGATGCTATATAAACCCGAACAAACTGAGACTACTGGTAAGATCCTACGCTGTATCACGTCATCTGGCTAAAACATAGGAGGAGACAGAGGGCTGTTATGAATCGACAGTCATCTGAACGGACCAGTGTAACAAGTGGGGTTCCCTCCTATTTCCAATTTTCATATATGATATTGATGAAGCTATTCAAGGGAAGCTGTCAAAGTTTGCTGGTGATGAAGATGGGAAGGGTAATTAACAATCTTCCGAGCCAGGCCATGTTGCTTCAAAAAAGACTTGGATCGGTTGCATGCATGGTTCGAAAAATGGAAACTAAAGTTAATACTACTAAATGTAAGACATTTGGGGAACAGAAACCCTGGAGTCACGTATAAACTAGGGGCAAGAGAGCTGAAAGTGGTTCTCCCTGTGATTGGCATTATGTACTAAGTTCTGTACTTCTCTTTAGTGCATAATGAAGATCATTCATTCGAAATGAAAAAAACTTAGGTGCTGCGATTCAATCCAGAAATTCAACTGCCCATTTACACTACATTTTTCCATGTAGTGTAAATGGGTTGTTAGGAAAGCATATAGGGTCCTGTCCATGATTTATAGGACGGCCTTTGCGCTAGTAGGGAAAAGGACGTCATTATCCCACTATACAAGACGGTTGTTAGACAGCATTTGGAACACTATATTTAGGTCTGCAAACTGCATCTAAGAAAAAGCATGGAGTTTCTCGAGAGGAGTCAAAGAAGGGAAACCAGATTACGATGAATGCAAGTCGACACATATATGAAGAACGGCTTAGAAGATGTGGACTGCAAAATTTGACAACTAGACATCTAAGGGATGATCTTATTGGCGTGTATAAAGCGCTGTAGGGGTTGAATAAAATGAATGAGGAAGGTCTGTTGCTCCCTCGCAGGTGAGATAAGAACCAGTGGGCACGAATATAAAATCTCAGGGAATAACAGAAGACTGGATTTCATAAAATTCATCAATGGGCAGCGCGCTATGGAATGCTGGAATAAAAATTAAATAATAATAATAATAAATTTTCTGTTTATACTCCAGGAAGACCACAGTCAGAGCTGCCTCCCAGAGTGGTAGAGGCAGTGATTCTAGCTAAATTCAAAGCAGAATAGGACCTTATGGGAATGGAAATAGCATGAATATGCTATTTCCATTCCCATAATTTTATTATTTTATTATTATTTTACTTTTGTGATATAGAAATAGTTCATATTAGCCATACTAATACTTAAGTGCACGGAGAGAGAGAGAGAGAGAGAGAGAGAGAGAAATGAAAACGGACGTGCTCGAAATTTTGATCGTCAACGATCTTAAAATTTTAGGGCAGCATATATATATATATATATATATATATATATATATATAATAAAAATACTGTGTTATCCGGTACAGCGCTCTGCCAAACTCGAACACTGCAAGGTTTATATTTATTAATAACTTCAACTTCCTGATAATATTGAAATGTAGGCTGGAAACTTTGATTTCCTTGTTAGATGACAACATGCCCAAAAAAAAGTATATGATATTTAGGTGTAACTGACTGAATTTAAAAAAATAATAAATAATAATAATAATAATAAATACGATCCTTATGGCAGTCAGAACTAGCTGTAACTGAGTTAGATGGTGGGCAGGAAAGAAAATTATAAGTTCGTTTTTCCAGTATAGACCGATAACTCGGATATGTATGCACCTTGGTTATGACCAGCGCCAGTTTTCATTAACCCTATAGCAAGGGACAAGCTGTCACATCAACCTCCCGTTCAGACAATAAACAACACAGAGAGAAGTAGCATCCCTTTCATCCCGACCACCTGACAGCTCATTACGTATTTGCTCGGTCCAGGCGACCAGTTTAATGACTCTACAGGGAGCAGCACCAGCACTTACCTTACCACACACATCCATCATGTTCCACAAAGGCGACTAAAGCTGTCTTCGTAGGCGGTTGCTTGTGAGTAGACCAATAGCCCACAAGCGGCCTTAATTCATCCCCGCATTACGCCGTAGGGTGTAAGGGCTTCAAATGTGAGGAATTATAATTTTTTATACATTTTCATCAACGCATCACCCATAACCCAACACAGAACTGAACGATATAATCATATGCAACTGATTCCTCTCCAATCGCATAGCGAAAGATCCCAGTTACTTTCTTAAATGTCACAGAAAATGAAGCAACTTAAAAATGCCATGTACCGAAAGGGTGAGAATGTGCATTTGGGGGAGGGGGCGTTTGATCAATTCTGAGGAACTCCTGACAATTTTACGGCACGCCTGCCTGCCTGCTCTCTCTCTCTCTCTCTCTCTCTCTCTCTCTCTCTCTCTCTCTCACACGATCAGTGTTTTTCCGCACCATGCACAAAATAATATACACATAATCACATAATTTACAGACACAATAGTCTAGATGCATTTTCGCAAAAATGAACATTTATTTATTTTTATAATGTAAATGGTTTCCAGCAAACAAACCTGCCGTGTAAAGGTGAAGATACTATTCCTATAAGAGCCAGTCGGTGTAGCAAAGTTCATATATTTAACAAATTGGGAATACCATTATATAGTCCCAGTTTGTTCAAGAGGCTCAGAGGCTCACAGCGCACTGCTGAACTCCGGTTTCTATCCATGGCATGCAAAACAAATAAAACAGCCACGGAGTTCGCTCCTTTTTTTGCTGGGTTCTTAGCCTTCGCAAGTTCAAGTGATTGGATTGTTGAAGATTAAGCGCCGGTCGAGATAAGACTGTGAAGCGTTGGGGCGTCAATTATATAGTACAGTCATAGTTCGCTTTAAGCGTCTCGTCTGTTTTACATGGATTCGGTAGAGCGCGAGTATTAAATCCCTATGTTAATAACAGTTTGAATCGGTCCCAGTAAGCAAATCATCGCACAGAACGCGTCGTTCAACTGGAAGCACACCTCTAGTGTCAGGAAGATGATCAATCAAGTTATCCTTGCCGTATGAAGAAACTGTACGCAACCTGAAGAAGAAGAAGGCAAGGAAACGCATGCTTGATGCCTTCATCAAGAGACCGACTCCGGTAAACTTCAGGAACTTTAGGCGTAGAGGATGCCCTAGCAGATAACACAGTTGATATAATTACCGCCCTGCTCACACCCGAAAAGACCTGAGTTCGAATCCCGTCGGCGATGTGAGAAATTTTTATGGGCCTTTTTTACAATATGTCTCAGTTAGTTGGTTCCCAGGTGAGGGCAGTGTGGTTTTCCCTTCGGAAAACTTTTTTTTTTTTGTCCAGTAAACAAGCAAATTGACCATAGAATACGCAATTTACAGATATAATATGCACGGTGTGTCATAATATGTGGAAATCACTTCAGGATCGATTTGGGACCTAAAAATAATATAAAAAAAAATTCATGTGAAAAATTCATGTCTGATTTTACCTTGTTTCCGAGTTACAGCCATTTTTCTGCACCAGCAATTCTTTCCACAGAGTTAGCATAGCTGATATTTGTGCAAACAAGATCCCGCAGTGTTCTTTGATTTCAGTTAATTCTACTCTACAAGGACACGACATTTGGAACTTGTTATTAACATTTTGATACTGTGCATTTGATGTGATAATGGAGCCTTATTCAAATCGAGAGATTGCAGACATACAACTCGTGTATGAACTTGCTAGATACAATGCAGCCGAGGCAAGACGTTTGTAGGTAGAAATCTTCCCTAACCGTCCTGTGCCATATAAGATCATTCAGAGAATACACCGAGTGGACAGAAATCATGGGATACCTACCTAGTAGCGGGTAAGCACACCTTTCGCCTGGATAAGAGCAGTCATACGGCGGCGAGGCATTGAGTCCACTAGTTCATGAAAGCGTTCCACAGGTATTTCCATCCATGCTTGCTGCACCGCTGTCCATAATTCCGTTGCATTCCTCAACTCTTCGTGTCTGTTTGAGCGAAAGTTAGACTTCCATAGTGGATTCAATGGATTCTGTTTTATATTTCGTAACTTGTTATTTAACTGGTTACGCCAAATTTTTGTCCATTTTTCATTGCATAAGAAGCGTATGATTGATTTATAGTCTAAGGAATCTGGATATGATCGTTGTTAGAGGGGTTTCTTGCTGTTTTATCTGCACGCTTATTTCCTTATATTTCAGCGTGCCCTGGAATCCAACAAAATATGAGTCAACATATTGTTATGAAGTTCCGATATTTGAGTTCTTATTTATTTTATAAGTGGATGTGTAGAGTGTGTTTAGTGTCAAACGGCACCAGGGTTCCCCCCCCCCAATCTCCGTAATGGATGTGGAGAGTGAAAATTGTCTTGGAGAGCCGTCACTACATTCAAAGAGTCTGTACAGATTATAGTCTTCGGAGCGAAATCATTAGCAAGAAAGCCAAAACACATCTTAATGGCATAGAGTTCTGTAGTGAAAACACTGCATTGCTGTCGTAATGAGACAGAGACTGTTGATGTTGGTAGGACCACAGCAGCTCCGATAGCAGTGTCACTTTTGGAACCATCAGTATAAATTTGCAGAGTTTATGTATTTGCGAAGGAATGGGTTACATGTAGTTTCCGAAAGGTTTGATTGTCCTGGGACTGTTTCCTCCAGCGACGGAAGAGTTATCAGTTGAGGATATGTACATTTTCCACGGAGATGTACAATTTTTGTGTCTTGATGAGCATTGGTCAGATGCACATTCTACTGTTGAATTAGCTCCTGAAGGCGGATTCCTGTAGGTTTGTTTTCGTAAGGTTTATTTCTAAAACGGTTTACCCATTGAGGATCACAGAGGTGTGACCAGATAGGATGAGAAGGAAGGCTATGATTTTAACTGCAGCATTCACTTTATCTTTCTCCGAAGGTGAAGCGGAGGTTCACTGGCTTCTATACACAGGCTTTGTACTGGCGATGTCCTGAACGCTCGAGACCAATCCTGAGTGCACTATGTTGTACTGGGTTGAGACATGCTACAAGTTTTTCGAGCAGAGTCATAAACTGGGAATCCATTATTTAATCTAGATCTGATCAAGGGTAAGTGGAGTAGAGTATAGCGATCAGCTCCCCATGTCACGGACAAGATGACTTGAAGTATCTTCAGCTTTTTCATACAAAGATTTCGTGTTTGTAGTATATGTTTCTGGAAAGTCAGTTTGGTGTCAAACGTCATGCCCAAGAATCGGATGTTGTTGGTAAGTGGTATTGGTTGAGTTCCCAGTAATAATTCAGGTTCTGGGTGTAGTTGACGCCTTTTACAAAAGCGAATGGCTGTAGTTTTGGAAGCCGATAGACGATAACTATTATGTGAGGGCCATGACACTATTTTGTTTATTGTGAGCCGCAGTTGTCTTTCAGTGGAACGCATATTCTGTGAATGGCAAGATATTGCAAGGTGATAGGCATAAACACTAATGTCTACGTTACCCGGAATGGTCTGGGCCAAATTGTTTATTCTAACAAAATAGTGCAGCATTGGATACCGATCCCTGTGGTACACCTTCTCTTTGGACTAGAGATTGCGAAACAGCATTACGATAACTCACTTGAAAAGTTCTATTTTTAAGGTAACTCTCTATAATCATCGTGAGTCGACTTCGGAGTCCTACGGCATAAAAGTCCTGGATATTGAAAAAGCATTTTTTTTTTCACTATCCAAGCACACCATGACAAGATGTTGTTTTCGGATAAAGGCGTTCCGTACGTTACACTCAGCTTTCACCATAAGGTCTAACATGGTCCATTTTTTGCGGAAGCCGTACTGATTACAACTGATGATTCAGTGGGATTCTATGTATCACACAAGTTTATTGTGTAACACCATAAGTGAAGATAGTAACTTTCGGAGAAGATTCGATTCAGAAAAAGCAATAGGGAGTTTAATGCCTTTTTTTGTCTAGGCATTGCAATGAGGTAATAAACCCCATCAAGATCTGATGTCCTATTTGTTGATGTGTTTAGAGTATCTTAGAGCTCCAAAACGGTAAAGGATTGATTATATGGAATGACAGTCTTGTGAAGTGATAGTCAACGGGAGGAGGGGGGGGGTCTCTGGTGAATCTTCCTATTGTCTGTCCACCACCACAAGAAAGCCACAGCCGCAGAAGCCGAGTGGTCAATTGAAAGGGTGCATAAGTACACGTGCCCTGAGTACCAGGGTTCAAGCCCGTGACTGCTAAATATGGTGCTGTTTCTTGTGTTCTTTCTATTTTGTGAACTCCTCTGGCCGTTTGGTCGTCCCGGAGTATAAACAGAAAATTTATTTATTTTTTATTTTAAGGTAGGCCGGGTCTCTGGCTGGGGCAAACCCTGGACGTTGCCTGAGATTATCAGGGAAGGCCTCCTTAAAAAAAAAAAAAAAAACTCTGGAAGTATTTTATTGGAAAAAGGGCGCGGGGGTTGATAGTTCGAATGTTAGAGAAAATGTGAAGATAAAGAAGGGATGACATGAAGGCTTCCACCTGGAAAACGGAAGTTATAGGGATAGAGGGGCACCCCTGTGGAAGGAGACCATCCACCATGGGGGGGGACTATTAACAACAGAGAAAGATTTGTAGTGGTAGGGTTCATCAAGCGAAAGGTGGGAGGGATGCAAGTATTGAAGGGGAGTAAATTCATAGGGCCAGGGCGCCCTATGTGAGGGGAGAGGAGATCGCACTGTAAACGTACAGTACTTCTCTGTTTCAAATCCCACACTGACCAACTGAAACCAGTGTCCGCAGATTCCACGCCATGCCTCAGAGCAGCAGAGGGCATGACGTCACAAGACAGGAAGGTTTGCTGATAGTTTACCCTCCACTGCAATTTAGCGAAGCCAACGGTGAGTGACAAGTAGGGAAATAAGTACACTGTCGCGAAGGGTCCGTGTGTGGTAATGCCTTAATGATAGAAGTATGCCGCATACTGTACTCTTCTGACCTCGGCTGTCACGAGGTCAGAAGATCAAAAATCATAATATGAGATATTGTTTCTCATGATAGCAGTTCACCACTGATTTTGATAATGTCAGAGTTCACTGTTATGTTTGAAACTATTCATGGATCTGTGCTTTGTTATTTCTCCAACAGCTAAATAAGCTTTTATTCCAACAGAATAGTGCTCTGTCTCGTACAGCCAATGTTTCCAGATAGTTTTTTTCTCTTCAGTTCAACTCCAACGTAGTAAACTTAATGATATAAACTGTAAAATGGCCAGAAATGAGATCGTGCTGTGTTTGTACATTATTGCTGTTGTTATGTTGTTTCTGGCTATTACTACCAGGAAACACGATTACTAGGAAGTTTACTTCTCAATACCCGTCCACGACTCGAGGAGGCGGGCCAGAACTGTGCACATACTGTCCTGTCCCCTAAGTAGTACTATTAATATCCTGCACTCATAGGATGGCAAAAGCTAAAGTGTGAATGCAAGCTATACCGTATCCCCCGGAGCTCAAACCAGAGGTATCAGCAAACCTGCTTCAATAGGCAAAAAAAAAAAAAATAAATAAAAAAATAAAAAATAAAATAAAATAAAAAATAAATAAAATAATAAAATAAAAAATAAATAAATAATAATAATAAATAAAAATAAATATAAATACAGTAGAGGGCGATGCCTGTCAATCCACTCAGGCATCAATTTAAGTGTGACGTCCAGGGCCAAATTCAAGTGTTCATCTCCGCTTAGTCACGTCCAAGTAGACATATCCAGTAGTTGCAATTTAGTTGTTCCGCTCGTCCAGCCCGTCACATTTGAAATTTTTTGAAAAAAAAAAAAAAAAAAAAATAGAGGAGAAGAAGAGAAAAAAAAAAAAAAAAAAAAAAGGGAGAAATTTTGTGAAAAATGTAGATTGTAGATTGTTGCGCTAACCTTATAGAGAAACTGATATAAAAACAGACATCATGTTAACGAGTAGAAAAAAATTGTAATAACTGTACTTACGAGGGGGGGGGAAATATAGCTTGGCTTTTCAACAATTTATGGCTTAAAAGTACGGCTGGTGATAAGAAATGTGTAAGTAAGTATTTTAAAATAAATCAGAGGTTAAGAAATAGAATTAAGAAGTTAACTTCATAATGCATTGTACAATATAAACACCTGCTGCAATTGTAAAAATAAACCCACACTTAGATAAATAAAACCACACTTTTAGAGGGTAAATGAGCGTATGATATGAGCATCAGTTTTTGAAAAGTGACAATAAAATTTCACTTTTTCGAAAACTTGTTATGTACACGTATGAATCTCAAAAGAGCTTCCAATTTAGATATCACATAACCTTCACAGATAAGTGGCACCTCTCTCAGAATAACGTGAAAACAGACTTGATTTATCTAAGTTTAAATGTTTTTAATATAATTAGGTAATCACACAGAAGGGTTTCATATTCTTTGTACAGCAACCATGTGAAAATGGCCATTCTCAAATGTTTCTTGTGTGGCTCCTGAAGTGTTCACAACTTTCACAGGTTAAAGCCAATAAAACTATACGAAATTAATGGCAAATAGTGATATTCATAAAGAATTTAAATAAAATTAATTAATTATACTATCCTTCATAAATGTTGATGGTCACGAAACCAGTAATTTTTTGAGCAAGGAGAAATACATGAAAATATTTATTGTATTTCTGTCAGAATACCACTGGTATGCTGTTTGCACACTAGGGTGACACGTGAAGCCGACGACATTCATTTGTGCTCCTCCTTAACTCTTCGAGAATTCTATTTATGTGGCTCATGAGCACTTCTGAGTAAGGCACCCATGCCGTACAGGAAGTTAGAATAAATGTAAACTCTGACAAAATGTAAATTCATGAAAGAAATATTTGCGTAAACCATCGTGCTTAGGCAAATGAAGAAACTGGCATCTTCTGTCCTTTCTACGAATAGCTTTTTATCTTTTGACGAGAGAACTTTTTATGAATCATCTCTAATGTGCATAACAGGAAGACAAAAAAATATATGTACAGTACATATAAATATATATTATCATGGACTACTACAAATCAAAGTAACTAGGGCCTTATGAAATCCTAAATTCGACTCTCCTTCGATTACGAAGTTGAATGGAGGGGAGAGAGTGCAATTGCATCATTTCAGTACATAGCCAACTACTTAAATAGTTATAAATTGGCATCATTAAGTATATCTCATATTGTGAATACCTTCACAACGAGTTATTATGATATTGCACTACCTCGAATAAGTAACACTTCACCATAAGAGAAGACTATTGTTACTTATTCTCAGCTCAACGAGCACCGTTTTGAAATATGGTATGGGATAATAGTTCTCGGTTATCTTCATAATATCCCTATTAAACTAAGAAAAGCAATAAAGATGTAGGAAGGTGATAGTAGGAGAGGTAGGAAATGCCGCAGAAGGAAAAAAGGAACAGTTGCTCCTTCAACTCACACACAAAATCTCATATATTCCTCGAATAGGCAACGCTTCCCCAGTAGAGAAGACTGTTGTTACCTATTCGAGAATGTTTGTTTCTTTTTTGGTTTTTAGGAGCATTAGCAACTAAGGCCATATTGCTCTGGGATATGCGGTGGTCATTCCCTGACCTTTCCGCATCCTCCGTATTTGGTGGTGACGGGCTCGAACCCCAGTCTAATCAAGAAGCGTGTGCTACGCACTGCTGCTCCTTCCCACCTGGCTACGGAGGCGCCACCTATTCGAGGAAACTCAGTGGCCATCAGGCCCCCCCCAGACGACACCGTTTCAAGGCTATTTGCCCATACGGCACCGTTTTGAAATATGGTATGGGATAAAGTTCTCAGTTATCCTCATACTATCCCTATTAGACTTATAAAAGAGATAAAGATATAGGAAGGTGATAGTAGGAGAGGTAGGAAATGCCGTAGAAGGAAGAAAGGGACAGTTGCTCCTTCAACTAACACTCAAAGCTCATATACAAAAAATTCCTCGAATAGGCAACGCTTCCCCAGTAGAGAAGACTGTTGTTACCTATTCGAGGAAACCCAGCTCCTTCGACTCACACACAAAGCTCATATATTCCTCGAATAGGCAACGCTTCCCCAGTAGAGAAGACTGTTGTTACCTATTCGAGGAACTCAGTGGCCATCAGCCCCCCCCCCCCATGCGACACTGTTTCGGAGCTTATTGGCTCCTCCTCCTCATCATCATCATCATCCTCATCCTCATCAGTGGGTGGGCAGGTACCCTGATGTTACAATAATGACAACCCAGTTGCCAAGTATAACTCCACAATATGAGAGATGCCTGATGGTGTGGAATAATTTGAATTACAGCATAGTTTAGGGATAGAGCCTCAGGTTACGTAGTGAGTTGACTAGCATACGGCGACGCCTCCGTAGCCATGTGGGAAGGAGCAGCAGTGCGTAGCACACGCTTCTTGATTAGACCGGGGTTTGAGGCCGTTACCACCAAATATGGAGAATGCAGAAAGGTCAGGGATTGACCACCGCATATCCCGGAGCAATATGGCCTTAGTTGCTAATGCTCCTAAAAACCAAACAAACAACAACAACTACCATACAAATTAGCGCACTTAAGTAGTTATAACGGTGCCGTATGGGTGATGGTATCAGCTGAGAATAAGTAACAATAGTCTTCTCCTATTGTGAAGCATTAGTTATTCGAGGTAGTGCAATATCATGGCAACTCGTTGTGAAGGTATTCACAATATGAGATATACGTAATGATGCCAATTTACAACTACTTAAGTAGTCGACTACGTACAGAAATGATGCAATTGCACTAATTTGTATGCTGGTCAACTTCCTAAGTAACCTGAGGCGCTAGCCCTAAACTATAATGTAAGCTGACTGGATTAGCCGGGCGGGTAAAGTGCCTGTCTGGCAACCCAAAGGGCGCGGGTTCGAATCCCGCCTCGGGTTTGAATCAGAGTAGAAAATGCAAAAACTTTGGGAGGTGCAATATGGCCACAGAAGCCGACCCGCCAACAACTAACAACAAAACAAACAAACTATACTGTAATTGAAATTACTCCACACCATCAGGCATCTCTCATATTGTGGAGTTATACTTCGCAACTGGGTTATCGTCATTGCAACACCAGGGTACCTGCCCACCCACTGATGAGGAGCCAATAGGTGTCATGGGGCAACCTGATGTTCACGGAGTTTCCAAGAATAGGTAACAACAATCTTCTCTACTGGGGAAGCGTTGCCTATTAGATGAATGGTGTGAGTTGAAGGAGTAACTGTCCCTTTCTTCCTTCTACAGCATCTCTTCCTCTCCTACTATCACCTTCCTACATCTTTTTTTGCTTTCCTTAGGGATAGTATGAGGATAACAGAAATCTTTATCCCATACCATATTTCAAATAGTGCCGTATGGGTGATGGCATCCGCTGAGAATAAGTAACAATAGTCTTCTCCTATGGTGAAATGTTACTTATTCGAGGTAGTGCAATATCCTGGCAACTCGTTGGGAAGGTATTCACAATATGTGATATACTTAATGATGCCAATTTATAACTATTTAAGTATTTGGCTATGTACTGAAATGATGCAATTACACTAACTTGTACATTAGCAATACAATAAGATATAATTATTAATAGACGAAAGGATAATTCATATAAAACTTCTAGGAATAAAAAAAAAGCCAATATATATATATATATATATATATATATATATATTTTTTTTTTTTTTTTTTTTTTTTTGAAGAGTCGGCCTATTTTGATGCTGTCATCAAAATACCATTATTATTGTTATTAGGGATTCCAGCGCAAGGGCTACTTAGGCCATATTGCGCCTATCAACATGCTAGAGGCGACACCTGGTAACTGCTGAGAAAACAAACAGGATAAATTCAGAAGCGTTTTTGCAATTTTATTCGCTTCAAAAAACAAAAAAAAAGTGGTTAGCTTTCAAAGTGATTAAGGTTCCTGTGAATTTCTGTTTGCTGTTTTGTTTTTGTACCAAAGAACGAAGACGATGAGAGGTCAGTGTGTTTTCTCTAAAAAATTACGTTGTATTTCTATGGCCTGTACGCGATTCACGAAAAGGTGATATAATTATAATCTATATAACTACACCGACATCGTTATTCGTGAACTAATGTAATGTAACGTTTAAACAGTTATCAAAAATATGTTTATTAGAATGGAGTGTTCTACCAGTGCCGTTGTTACAGTGCTGCCTGATCCAACGGTTAAGAAATCTTGCCTTGTGGATAGGGAACGTTGGGTTATAAAATGCCAAGCCTGGTAATCGGTCAAACCATAGTAATCCATCAGTGTCAAAGTCAATTTTTGTGAAGCTAGTCAGGAAGTTGCAGAGAATGAACAATAACTTTGTGTAGTACTAAAGAAAGAAAATTTTATAAGGGCGTAAAATTTAAGCGAGAAAGAAAGACAACGGAATGATGGAAATTAAGAATATTGTACTAAAAACTACTTTTAGAGCTCCACTATCGCAGAGGGAATATGTGAATAATTTTCAGGACGGAGTGTCAGTGTAGGTTGTGTTGTTTTAGAATTTGTGCCCAGGCAACTAAAGCCATCAAGCATCAGTATATTGTGTCTGTAAACTGCATGTATAATATGGTTGGTTTGTCGATTTTTTAAGATGAAAAAGCAGTTTCTGGGAGAAAAGCTGCGAGGAAGCAGGACAGGTCATTTGGCATTTGCAGTGACAATTAGCAAATCAAAGAATCTGTCATTCAATCAAGTTGGGAATGTATTTATCTACGCAAGCGTTTGCTCGGTGGCGTAACCTTTCCACCCTCCACACTTTTGGTGTCACTTGCACTCAGCACTAGCAAGCAGAATATTCTGCGTGTTCTTTCAGTTCATTCTGCCGTTTGATTAGCTTCTTATATAGGTTGGTTAATCCGATTATCACAGTCCAGTACTAACCGAGCTGGCCTTCCAAAGGGGGGAAAAGATACAATTAGTAAAAATTAGAGTGATATATATATATATATATATATATATATATATATAATAAAATAAAAATAAAATTTATGTCATTATTATTATTATTTTCACTATCCACTCCGTCATTAAGAGACACTTTTCAAAGCTTCCGCCTGAAATTCGTAACCAACTAACCTAATTGCTGGTGAAGGGCGTAAAACTGGGACTTTAAAGTGTAGTATGTGCACCTCACTAGTATCCGTTCCTGCGCCGTCTGCTATCATTATTCCAAACACTTAGTACTGATAATATATATATATATATATATATAAAGATGCAGTATAGCCATAACGTTCAGAGAGTAGAATATCAGTATCGTCTTATCTCCTCACCGTTCACAGTGTCTTCATTCTATAAAGTTCAGGATATTCAACGGCATCAACTCTTCATGGTGGAAAGCCGTCAAAACCGCATCCCATAGTATATCGTATGACATTCACCCATAAAAAACTCTATATGCATTCACAATATCGTCCTACTAGTCTGCTCGCAACTCTATTCTGTTATCTTCGCTCATAACTGTCTCAATATCTACACTTCATATTTAATACTCTCTGTTAATTCATACATATTCAATTCATACTTGTCCAACAGATATCAAAGCAACCCTTCGTCTTTACATAAACATCCAATCAATACAAACCATTCTGAGAGTCCGTACCTAGAGATTTAAGAAAATTAAATTTCAAAACATACCAATTTTCAGTATAGTTTGAGAAG